>NC_133938.1:11701960-12002169 GCF_031877795.1 Strix aluco
TGAAAAATGATGGCGCTTAAGTTCAAACAAGAAAGTGGGTGTGGACTAGCTTAGAACACAAGGTGGTTTGTGTGCCTGCATCCTGTGGAGCTGAGCACCAGCTGTTTGTGTACGTATCACTGCAGGGCAGGAGAGTTGGTCATCTGCTTTCTGCCTCACCCAGTAGAATATGTGCTTTCCCAACCTCAACTGATGTGTATCTGTGCTGCACAAATAGCTAAACTTACTGCATTAGTAAAGAACTCCAGGCCAAAAAATACCTCTGGGGTAAATTAAAATAATAATTTGCTTGAATTTGACCGTACTTGCAGTATTGATATCACAGATTTTGCTCAAAGCTGGTTGAGGACTAAACCTTCTACTAATTCTGATACAGAATATTTGGGGCACTTGCTATAGCACAGCAGCATTTCTATCTGGTATGTTGGAGCATACTATGTCAAGGCCAGTTGTTTGTAGTGTTTCTTTGCACTGAACAGACTTTAAGACTTACATCCCAGCAAGTAAGTGGGTCTGATCAATAGCAGAGGCAACTCTGATCAGCATATAGAAAAGTAGATGTGAGGGAGCATCAAATCTTTCTCTTTAATACTAAGTAGGTGTGGGTGTAATTGGGAAATAATTAACTTGTTTTACTTTTCTGTTAGATAGAAGAACATAGGATTTGTGTCTGTGTGAGGAAGCGCCCTCTCAATAAACAAGGTAAGCGTAGTGACAGAGCAGCTCTGTCTTGGAGCAGTTTGACATTGCTTATTCTTGTTAAAACTGAGGGTCTTTTCTGTCAACAGAACGTCTGAAAAAGGAATGTGATGTGATTACTGTTCAGAGCAAGTGTGTCCTGCTGGTGCATGAGCCAAAGCAGAAAGTGGACCTAACAAAATACCTGGAAACCCAAGCATTTAGATTTGACTTTTCATTTGATGAATCCTCTTCTAATGAGATGGTTTATAGGTAATGCTTTCTTCTCATTGGGAACAACTTTTGAGATAAGAGCATGGAGCTATGGCTAGATGGCATCCTAGCTTAAAGAAACTGCTACCAGAAAAAAATGTTAAAACCCTTTCTGGAGGAAACCAAAGGACTGAAATGTCTAAAGCTTATTTTTGGCATGGCCGTGCTGTTTTCATAAGGATTTGCTTTTATTTGCCTTTTTTTAGTAAAACTGATGAAGTGGAGTGTGAAATGCTTGCCTTAATTGTCTTTTACCTTCTGAAAATCCAGGTTCACTGCTAGACCTCTTGTAGAGACCATCTTTGAGGGTGGGAAGGCGACGTGCTTTGCATATGGCCAGACAGGCAGCGGCAAGACACATGTAAGTTTTTCTCCAAGGTCTCAAATTTTCTAGCTTTATCTAAAGTATTTTAAAGCTCCTTGATGTTGATAATGAGTAGGATTGTATAAGAAGTTTGGATCTTGGTTTTATTGTCTTAAAGCTAATGCTTTGTCAGTTGTTAATCCTCTTTTTCTGTAGTTCTATGTATTAGTGGGTTTCCTTTGAGGTTGTGAGGAAAATAGTGCTTAAATCCCCCCATAGCTGAGTTTAAGACAGGGTATCCTGACATATTAGTGTTGCTCATGGCTATTCCTTGCCTCACATGGCTGTCACTGCCTAACTCCAGTCTGCAAAGTGGGGCTATCAGCCTACATCTGAGACAAAGGGTATATTCTGTACCATGTTTTGAGCTTGGAGGCATTCCAAGGACTTTAATGATTATATAAGAATAAGCATCTTGTTGCACATAAACATTTAAGTGATCTGGTATTGTTTGTGAAGTGGGCAAATTAGGGGGTTCACTTTCTAACCACTCCTTCCAGTCTACCAGTTGCAGTGTCAAGCCACCTGAAGATTGTGTATTCTGCCTCAAAGGTGACCTGCTCTAAATTTTCAACTGTGTTTTTAACTTTCTTCTGGAAACTATAGGGAAGAAAAGTGGGAACCTCTCTTCCCTCACAGCATTATAGTGGAGCCTAATCTGCTGTCTTGTTCTGCAAGAAGCCTTTACCCCAAACTACAATGATCTGGACTAGGCTAGCATGCCAATTTGAGTAATCAGAAGGCGGTTGTCATTCCAGTGTTAGAGGCAAGTTTTAGGCTAGGATCTCCTATCATTAGTGCTATGTAGTGAGCTGTAAATCTCTTCCAGTAATCCAGAGGGACATTTGGAATTTTACAGAAGCTTGGACATAGGCTGCTTCCATTACACTGGAATGTGCAGACAAACCTACTCATCTGAGCATTGTTACAAGAATACAACTGTGAGGCACTAAAATCATTGGCAATGAAGTTACTTTCCCTTTGCGTTCCCAGGGTGCAGAACTAGTGCAAGGACAATAGCTGTACCCTGAGACTGGAGTGCTGCATATTAAACTCTTGTAGATTGAGAATGTGTCATGGGATTGAGTTGTGTTATAAATAATTGACTGTTTCATGTGAAAGTGGTAGAGCAAGTCACCAGGGTAGCACCAACTGAAAATTTTGTTGGGATTAAGGATACCTTGCTCGAAGGAGTTAAAAGGTATTTTCTGCTCTAGAAGTTTGATGCATTTTGATATCACATGTGAGCTTTTGCAAGTAGCAGTGAAAATGTTACTCAACCTACATCCTAAAAAATGAGGCTTTGTTTCTTATAACCAAAGGCTATCTGGTTGCACTGTCAAGGCCGTGCATTTCCCCTTGAAGGAACAACTGCTTTGACTTTGCCCTGCAGAGCCTTATGGGCATTCGGCTGCTGCTTTGCATAGCCTAGATCTTCTTTCTGAACTGACAGAGAAGCAGCAAACTGATTTTTATCCTGAATTGCACTGTTCTAATCATCTCGCTGACATCGGAGCATATATATGGTAACTTCCTAGTATGTTCTTGGGACTAAAATCAGGTAGCCTGACTTGTTTGTACCACACTTTACCTCTGGCCTTTTCTCTTCACAGACTATGGGTGGAGACTTCTCTGGGAGAGCACAGAATGCCTCAAAGGGCATATATGCTTTTGCATGTAAGTTGATTCTTCTTTAGATATGAAAATCCAATTAGTGCTTGTTTTTCTTAACGACATAAGATCTGGTTTTGTATGGTTATTTAAAAAGTTTCCAGTAAAAGATATATAAAGTATTTGTGTCTTCAGTAATTGGTGGTATTTATTGCAGGAGGTATGATTTTTTTAGTTTCACAAAATATTTTCCATCCAGCCTGTAAGTTTCTAGGTCCACACTTAACTTGCCAGAAGATATTTGTTTCTGAGACAAAGAGATGACATATTTTCTAGTTTGGCATTTTCTGGGTTGAATCATTTAATTTTGATTCTTCTGATTTGCTTTTGTCTCGGACTAAGGATGGTGTTTGGAAATACCTGACTTGAATGCTACCCATTTCTGATATAAAGCTAGTTATACAGAAAGCATAGGAATGTATGTGTTATGTTGCTTCCTGTAAGCATTAGATGCAAAAAATCTAGCACACACAAAATTATTTCAGATGCTTAGAAGCCCCTCCTTGATATAATGCCTAGAAAGCACCATGAACCCTGACCTCCTTGACGTTCCCTTTAGAAAGGCAGATTGTGAAACTAGTCAGTGTAGCGAGGCAGTTGAAACAAAACCAACTGTTTGCTGGTCTCTGAGAATTAGTTATGACTGGCCCTGAAGGAAAGTCTTTGCTTTTAGCTTCATTTCAAAAGTCTGAAGCCTAATTGAGAAAAGCTGTACTGCATCCAGCCAAAGGGTTGGCCAAACAGCAGTAATGCAGATGCTCAGGGATGCATGTTTTTTAGACTTTCCACAAGAAGTGCCTGAAACACAAATATGTGATTTTTTCAGGCCTGTCCAAAACAATAACAGATCCTAGTGTTCTCCCCGTTCAGTAAGGATTGATGTCCGTGGGTGACACTAGCAGTAGAACCTTCCATATCCCCCTGTGTTTTCAGTCCCTGGATGAGGATGCTGCTGAAACTGTTCTCCAGATGGTAGCACAGCACTAACTGTTTTGCTAGTATTTGTTTAGGATGACTGTCATTCAGCTGCTAGACACTGCCTTATGGCTGTGCAATATTTTAAAGTAGATCAAGTAGCAACTAGAACATGTTTTAAACTACTTAACTAAATTTCTGCCTTTCCTCATAGCACAAGATGTTTTCCTCCTTCTAAACCAGCCCAGGTACAGGTATCAGGACCTGGAAGTCTATGTGACTTTCTTTGAAATATACAATGGAAAGGTAAGATTTTTTTTCTTTTAAATCTTGACCTGACTTCTTTGAATGTTTTGTAAGTAGCTGAGTGAAACTTTCTAGTTTCTATAGTTCTGTATAGTCTATTGTTTGGAATCGAATTGGAAGGCAATGTTAAAGGTGCTGATTCTATATGGCTTTTTAAAAAGATAGTGCAAAATACAAGGAGACTTTGTTCAGATTTGTCTCAATCTTGTTGCCTGAATATAGGTGTTTGACCTCTTGAATAAGAAGACAAAGCTTCGAGTCCTGGAGGATGGCAAGCAGCAGGTCCAGGTTGTTGGTCTCCAAGAGAGACAAGTCAGCTGTGCTGAGGATGTCATCAGAATGATTGAGATGGGCAGTGCCTGCAGGTTTGGTGCCTTAAAACCAATAGAAGTCATGTCCTGTTGAATCTCCATGTCTAGAAAAAATATATAATGTCTGTAGCTGGTGCTTTCAGACTTAAACAGAAGCTTGTTGTCCCCTGTAATAGGCAGTCACTGAGCAGCACCTCTGCATGAGTACAAGATGATGGTTACAGAATAAAAGACTAGCAGGGGTGGGTTTACCCTGCCTTCCATAGAGAAGGTCAGAGTTCATGGTTTATATGTCCTCATGTAATTCCAAGAAGAGAGAAATTATTCATGTGAAGAGATAGCTGCTCTGGTGCCACAGCTAAACAGAGCAGTCTAGCTGCTTTCTAGAAGTATCAGCTAGTTTACAGGAGCACAAGTAGTTCCCTGTGGGCTTGTAAGATCAAGGAAGAGCAGCTGGCATCAACCTATAGTTGCAAAAATGCTTTGACCTAACTGCAGGCCAGATGAGCTATTCCACTGGCAACAAAAATGATGCATGTTGCTTGGGGATCTTGTCTAAAGAATCCTGGAAAGCAGGTGCCAAGGGACAGATGTAGCCTGGGCTCATCATCCTGGCAGGAAGGCTGTGGTCAGGGCAACTCTACTATTGTACTGGTGCCTTTAATCAGGAGCTAAATTCTGTATTAGCAAGTCTTATCTGTCTCAGTTAAGTTGCAACTGCTATGGAAACATCACTAGGAAAATGAGAACTCCCTGGCTTCTGGATTACACTGCATGCACAGATATGCACATCCCAAAAGCTCATTCAGCACTCTGCTGTGCATGCTTTTTTGGCTGACCATTCAGCCAAGAACTATTTAACATTTCAGATTCCTGCCTCACTTTAGGACAACCTCCCTCCATTTCCCCCAGCAGTAGGGACGCAAGTGGGACAGTGAACCTGCCAGCCTTCTCAGGGAATAAAGGATAGTGAAGGTCAGAGGGAGGTTTATGGTAACTTCTAAGACTCCAGTCTGTGTCTTGCAGTGATGGGGCAGGTGCAGTTGCACAGTGGAGGTAAAGTGCTGAGCTAGCTTGGCTGGAGAAGGGGATTTACTGTGGCTGTAATGTGCCAGCACAGCTAATGCTCTTTAGTGGGGAGCTTGGCTGAGCCTACTGTGTATTGGCAGATGCATTAGGAGAATGACATGTAGCCTGCTCTGAGGCAGGGAGATGCAGTGCTGAAGGTATGTCTTCCAGCTCCAAATGCATGTAAGGCATTATCAGTCAGAAAGGCATTCCAGTGTAGGCTGGCTGAGTTGAGCCAGGCAGATTAAATAGCCTTAAATCTACAACCGGGGTGCAGGTTCATGTTTCTCATGGCAGTCTTTCTGTACTCTTTTATCAGAGGTAATTCCATAATTCATGCAAGCTTGAGGTATTAACGTCTGGGATAAAACTGGGGAGGTTAAACAACTTAACTGAATGGCTGCAGATCTTGCCTAGTGCTGTTGGGACCTGTTGTGTCTTCTGTGACACAGTTCTAACGCTTGTTTTCATCTTTGCTGTAGGACATCTGGGCAGACTTTTGCAAATGCTAGCTCTTCACGGTCACACGCCTGCTTCCAAATCATACTACGCCGAAGAGGGAAACTGTTTGGCAAATTTTCCTTGGTGGATCTGGCAGGAAATGAGAGGGGTGCAGACACATCTAGTGCTGATCGGCAGACAAGGATGGAAGGTGCAGAAATCAATAAGAGCTTGCTGGCTTTGAAGGTAAGCTATAGCTCCAGGAGCAAATAGTGCTAATCAACACGTGGACTCTGTTCAACTCTGGGCTTATCTGTTCTGTTTCTTTCCAGTGCAAGGGAAAGGAACAGCCAAAAAGATCCTAGTTTAGTATGTTAACCCTGAAAATGGTGTCTACTTCCATTTAGAATGTTCCTAGGAAAGCAGTGCAGTCTTGTCAGGCCATTTCAAGCTTCATTCAGGTTGTCTTTTTTTTTTTACATATGATGGATATACTAGCTGCCCTGTGACAGTCAAATACCTGGAGTATATTTAAAAGGCTATGAAGTACTTAAAGCAACAGAGATGACCATTCTCCAGGCTGCTGGGTTTACCAACAATTGGTGGTTGATAGCTTGCAAAGCTGTTTGAGAAGAGATATATTGCATTCACAAGACTTGTCTTTTCTTAGGAATGCATCCGAGCTTTAGGGCAGAACAAATCTCATACCCCTTTCCGGGAGAGCAAGCTGACCCAGGTGCTAAGAGACTCTTTCATAGGAACAAACTCAAGGACCTGTATGGTGAGTATGCACATGACACAAACACACTGCTTATGCATTCTGCGGTGTGACCAAATAGCTGCATGCTCTTCTTCTAGAGTGGGAGGACTTTGAAGTCAGAAAGCTTCAGTTCTGTACAAAAAAAGTCATACAGTTTCCTCCTCCGCTCGCCCATGGTGACTGAATTAAAAAGCTGGCAAGTTTTGCCCAGCCCCAGTAGAAGCAGAGCTGCAGAAGTCACCTTCATACAGCGAACCTACAGTAGAGCCTGGTGTGCTCTCAAAGGGCTTTGCTTCCTGTGGAGGGTGCAGCCCAGTGGTTGTACACAAAGCCAGCAGAAAGCTGGATACAGGGCCACTGGCATGTCCCACAGAAGCTGTGAAGAAGAATGGACTTGGCAGATGTTTCAGCTCTGACCCTTTGCTCTAACATGTCCCAGCTGCCTGGTGAGATCTGCAGGACCATTAACATGAGCAAAAGTCAGATGTGGGAGTCACTGAGGTATTTTGTTCTGTTTGCAGATAGCAATGATTTCTCCAGGCATGAGTTCGTGTGAGTACACCTTAAACACACTGAGATACGCTGACAGGTAATGGCCTTTCTGACCTGGGGATTCTACTTTTGTTGCAGAAGGTGTTTTGGCTGCTTTTATTCTGACATTTAGAATCTTAAGTTCTCTTGTTATTGCAATTTGGAGGTTGGTTGTTAGGAGCAAATTATTTTAGAGCTGTCTTATGAAACTAACCTGGGTGTTTTCTGTGTGAGACATAATTGAGATTGTATAAAACCATGACTAATGTCTCCTTTCCTCAGAGGAGTCATGTCTCATGCTAGACTTCAGACTGCCCTGTTTTCTGTAGGGAGTTTACCCTGTCCTGAATGGTTACCTCCATGCCCTTTACTTTTTGTAGTACTTTGGGTCCCATCTGGAAGGGTGTGCTGGGAATGTGTCCCTCAGGCAGCCCTACAGATGGCACAAAACACTTGGTGTTCTTGATGGACTTTGATATGAGCTAATGGGGTATGGCACCTGAAGGACCCAGAGAACTCAAATGCCTTGAAGCAGATGGTGGGAGTGTGTTTTGCGTTGCCCCATGGCTGACCTTGGATACCTGCAGAGCAAGGTAGATTTGCAGGGACCAAGCTCCAGGTTTCCCTGGGGGTCTTGCTGATACCTGGAACCCCTGTGACAGAGCACTGAATGTCTCCCAGTCTCTGCTTCACATGCCTCTACACCTCTCTGGTGAGGTGACAAGTAAAAAGACTGTGACTTTTGTCATATGTTAACAAGATGACACTTGCACACTTCAGGTTTGGTAGCTTTCCTTCATTTAGTTCACAAAAGGCTGCTTGGTTCCTTCCTGGAAACTGTTCCACTCTCTGAAAGGATGTATAATTCTTGTCATAAGCATTCAGGAACACTGAATCTTGACAGATTCCCAGATTTGGTCCTGGATTGAAGATGTATTTTTTTCTTCTGGCGGACAGTCATTCCTGCTCACCTGAAAGTACAGGGCAAAATGCAACATCTGACTTAGCGTGACTAGACTAAGAGTCTAGCCTTGAGTTGGGCCCACTGGGTTCTTAGCCAATGCACAAGGCAAGTTCAAGCTACAAGAAAGGGGGTATTAGGCTGAAACTCACTGAAAATAGGAAGCTGATGCTAGTAACTGGAATGAAATGCCCAGCTGGTATCTGACATCTACCTCTAGTACCATGTCATCAGCCATGGCTTTCATCCTTATAGACCTGTTCTGGCACAGTGGGTCTTTGGGGAAAATCAACCTTATTCCTTTTGTTTCCATACTGAGTTCTCATAGTTGCTCATGACAGACCAAGCTGACATGTGGAAGACAGCTTCTGTGAAAGGTGTGGCTGGCAATTAGCATTGTGTACTTGGACATTTCTCTCCAGGAGAGGTCCTAGATTGCACATGCAGGCAAACATCCCTCAGTTTTTCTTTCCACAGCCCTCTGGGGTTTCTGCCCATGTGAGCTTGTTCTGGGGGTGGTAACGTGCCACACTTTTAAGTGCAGCCAAATGTTTTTGCTGAGCACTGATTGACTGCAGTAGCTGTTTTGTGATGCTGTAGCCCAGAAACTGCTGGAAGAAGAGTTTGTGACAAATCTTCTTGTTGCAGAGTGAAAGAGCTCAGCCCTCATAATGGAGGTGGTGAAGCACAGAATCAGATGGAGATTGAGAATGAGGAAACAGAGACCAGTGGAGAAGGCTCAGGTCACAGTGTATGTGTGTGGAGTGGGCTAAACAGATCTCAAAGCTGGGAACAACTTGCTGTTCTTACTTGGGCTGTTTCTTGCAGCTCTCCAAGGATGAGGAGGAAGATATCTCTCCCCACATTCTCAACTTGCATGAGGCTACGACTCAAATTAATGAATTGGAGGAGAAGGTTGTAGAACAGCTTAGAGAACTGAGACAGGTATGTGGAAGAGGCAAGCCCAGCCCAGGCTGCCTTCTACATGTTGATAGCATGTTGCCTTGTCTAACCCAAGTGCTGCTGGGTAGGCTGTGGGCTATACTGCAAGATGCTGTCAGTGGTGTTATTTTTTCCTCACTGACAAGTTTTTCCTGCAGTTTCCTGCCCAACTGGTTAAACTGGAGCATTTCAGTGCTTGTGGCCAGCTCATCCCCCTTCCCCTCCAACTATCAACCTCTACTTGCTGCTAATGAGCACTGACTGGTACTGCTCTGCAGAAGCTCAGCTCTGTTGATTGATGTGCCAGATTTGAAGAAACAAATTGAATTTCCAGAAAGTCAATTTCTCATTGCTGTTATCCTTGTAAATATAGAGAATGACGACTAAATTTGACTACCTCTTGGGAATCACAGAGAAACCAGACTATGATCTCGAGACCTTTGTGAGCAAAGCGAAGCACTTCGTAGAGGAGAGCTCAAGAAACTTCCTTAGTCTCAGCGGTATGTTAGCGCCTGTCTCTGACTAGCACTGTCACAAATCTTTTTTTCAATGACCTGAAAGTGACACCAGCGTACCTCTGGGGGTTTGAGCACCCAGTCCTTCTCTGCATAGCTTATGGTTCAGATCACTTTGCTAGGTGATCATAGGGACAGATCCAAAATGTCCTATTGTCTGCACTTTCCAAAGTAAAATTTTGGCTAGTAACTTCCACAGGCTTTGTGCTGCCATATAAAACTGCATTCCCTTGAGCAGAATGCAATATCCACCAAGAGCAGACGAGCTGAAGTCTGTTTGGCTAGTTGGTTATATAGTTTACCTTTTGTCTTGGCCAAAAAACAGACTGAGAAATATGTTCTAGGCATTCATAGGGGTATACCCACTGTTTCCACTCCTGTTTTCACAGATATTAGGCCTTAACACCCATCCACTTATAACAAGTGTCTGCCAGGCATATACTGAGATGCTGTCTCTGCCAGCACCTGCGTTTGCATGCCTTTGCCTTAGTATAGGGCATTACATGATGTGCAACAAAATCCCTCCAACTGTTCAGTTCTGACCCAGTTTGGAGACTTCCCAGCTCTGTGCAGGAGCATGTCAGCTGCCTGTTCCCTGAGCGCTGCCTGACTTGGTTTGGACTGTGCTGGTTGAAGCGCTGGTAGAGAGGCAGCCAGGCAGATGTACCAGTTTGGTTGACACATGGTAACAGAGTGCCAAGTGCATAGACTGCCAGACTAGGACAGGGGAAGCTACAATGGTAACTGCTACTTTTCTGCCACTGTTGCAATATCTTTGCCACTTCAGCTGTTACAGCTGGCATAGTCTTTCCCTCAAAAACAAGGCTGTGAGGGTTTTTTCTTTTAATGAGGCTGAAACTTGTAGCATTGAAGTGAAGTGTTAACCTGAAATAGTGAATTTTCTTCAACAGACCTGGCTGTCCTCCCATTTCAAATGCAGCCCAAGAGCAGTATCCCTCCATTCACCATGGAGCAGTGGTGACAAGATAACAAGAGTAAATGCCCAGCTACCCTCTTTGCCTTATAGGCCAGGGAAAGCTGGCCCTCTGGGATGGTTGGGTTAGTGGCATCTAGTGTGAACTGCAGGCTTGAAACTGTTGATGAGTAGAAATGAACAAGTACAGCTGAAGAGCTTTGTGAGACCAGGCAAGATTTGATGTTGGCTAAGCAGTTCTTGCCCAGTTCACTTTCTTCTGTGGCCTTTGCTGAGCTCCTGAGGGGGACAGCTGGGCTGAGTTCAGCTTCCAGGTCAGTCACCCCATCACTGTCTTCTGTTACAGAAAGGTTGGACGCCCTGGGGGCAGCCATGCAACTGGAGGAGCAAGCCAGCAAGCAGATGAGATGGCAGAGGCCTTAGGAAATACAGCAAAACCTGGTTGACAAGCAGTCTTCTGTATGTCTTGCATGTTTGTCAGTGGTTTGTGTAACTCCTGTTTTAAATGTGGTAGAGTGTGGGTCATGTGTGCCTGAGGGCAGTGAATGTGGCAGCCTCTCTCTTCATGGCCAGGGTAATCGGTAGAGAGTGCTAGAAACACCCTCTGCAAGGCTTGGGGAGGGGGCCTGAAAGTGCTAGATGTGTCACTTTGCTAGTGACAGTGGTCTCTTCTAATAAACTAGATACACATGTATAATTTTCTAGTGTACATAAAACCTTTCCAGATGTGCTTAAAACTTTGCAATGCTGTTGCAAGTTTGGCTTTTCTAGAAAGAATGTGGACTATATGTAATTGTAAAAAATCAGTATTTTAAGAAGTTTGATAAATAAATGTTCCTGGATTTAATTATCTTCTATCTTACAAAATATATTTCTTTCTGATTTTGGCAAAATCTAAAGACTGACTGGTATTGTAGAGATAGGCTGATTTCTTTGATAAAGTTTTTTAAAGTCTTCACACTTGTAATGGTTACATGAAATCACTCAAAATAAATTGTCTCTTAATTTTGAGATTCTGCTGGGTAGAACTTGCCTAGCAAAGGGGAAGCTGGTTTAGAGGGTACCTATCCTGCACATGAGCAAAGCTCAGCATGTAGTGAGTGGCTCAGCTCTTGTGACATCAGATGAGTAGGAGGGGCTCTGTGAGACTTCCTTGTACTACTGGAGTTTCCTTAGGCTTTGAGGATAGCCCCAGGATGTTACTTCACATTTTTTCACACATTTCCCCTGGTTAACATGCCACATAAAATACACATATTCAGTAGCCCACCTAAATCTGTATTTGAGGGCAGGAGTGCAAAGCTGGCCACTGGCTCAGGTGCAGCAAGGTGCTGCCATGGCCTTTGTGTGCAACCTGGGTCCAGGTGACCCCACACAACCTGTCCTCTGGGAAGGGGCTGGCGGGGATGGGGGAGGACAGCTGGGAGGCATGTGCTGCTGCCCTCTGTTTCCTGTTTGTTCAGCTCACTCCAGGGTTTGTCTCTGAAAGGACGAAACAGCCCTGTGAGCTCTGGGTCCAGCAACACAGGATGCAGCTATACAAACATCAAATTACAAAGGAATTCTTCTACTGTTACTCCCTTTTTCCCTAGACCCCCACCCTGGTCTCCTGCTTCCTGAGCTGCCTTCTACCCTGAAAGTAAAATTTAAGTGACTGTGCCCCCATTTCTGCACACACCTGTGGACTGCATCCTTGCCAGGTCTCTGGGGATGTCTACTGTATTAGAGGCCAGTTCTTCAGCCTGGACTGGATCCATTTCTGTGTACCAGATCTCAGGACTGTCCTGGAAAAGGCAGAAAAAGAGTTAGGATCTTAATGGGATGTGGGCAAGCGACAATGACAAGCAGCTAGAGTGGGGATACTCCAATCTAGACAGGATCTTCCCCACAGCTGGGGTGCTTTGTGATCAACAGTTTCAGTACTGGCTGCAGTGTGGGCCTGAGCACTTGAAGGGCCTCTGAACTGTCAAGGCTGACTTGTACCTGGGCTCTGCCTGCCTCATATTAAGATGGCACATCCGGAGTAAAAGGGCTGTTATACCCTACTGAGTTTGGACTAAAGCAAGGCAGTCCTGTTCCACATCAGATGTTACTGCACTTGGATTGTCCAGCCTTGCCCAGTGGTGTCTTGGGGTGAGTAACAAAATGTTACCCCTTGTTTGTTTCATCCTCCCTCCCTGGACCTAACATTGCTTATTAATCTGTATATCCCCCCCAGGAGCTAGAGTGTGGAGGGACCTGATTTGGAGGAGCTCAAGTCACCTCTTACCTCACTGGCCCTTCAGTTCACACTTCTGAGATCAAGTTCCCAGTGTCACAGAAGTAGCAATTGTCTGTAATCCCTCCTTGCTCTGTCTTGGGGCTGAGTCAGAGCACTTATCTTCCTGAACACTGAGACTCAAAGGGTGGCTTGGTTTATTTCTGGACTCTCAGGCAAGGCTGGATTTCTTGTGAAAAGAAACACAGTCCCTACATCCCTGCAAAATAGGCCAAGGTCCTTGGGCCACTAATAAACCCCATAAGGGAGGTATGTTTACCATAAAGCGCTGGAACAGTGTGTGTCCTAGTGCCTTCCACAAAGGGAAACATGTGGACAAAATACTGCAACAGAACAGAGAGTTGGTGTGTAGGGAGGAGATGTGAGTGGGTATATAGAGGGTACAGCTGCAGGGGTGACGTGGCTCCAGATAACCCATGTCGCACACCAGGGAGTCCCTGACCCACCACCTTTAGTGCTGGTGCTACTGCTGGCATGAACACACCAAGAGGAACTCGTGGGTCCTGCTCAAGCCTCACCTTGTTCCCCCCTGCCCTCCCCCTGTGCCAGTTCCCACCTTCGTTGTCAAGAGGATGGGGGGTGTTGCAGTGAAACGGCTGCAGTGCAGTAGTTGCCAGGGAGTTCATCCTGCTCTGCTGTCAGTGGCTGCTCAGAGGAAGGGTGCCCTGACCCTTGGCATTGCCAGGTAGGTTTGCAAACCCTCTTTCACCCTGAGCAGCCTGCTTCTCAGCCATCGCTCATTCAGTGCTTCCCATCTTACTGACACGGTCCTCCCCTGTGGCTGTTACACAGGCAGTGCAGTGCTGAGGCAGGCCAAAACTCTCTACCTGGCACCAGCAGGAAAAAATAACCTGCTTATAATTCTGTGCTGGTGTCTTGCTCCAGGCACATTGTCTTGGTTAGCCCCTTTGCTCTGTCTGTGCTTGCTACCCACAGCAAGCCTGCGGGTAGAAGAGAGGTGTGAGGGTCAGCATGGGCTTCCCAGCACCTGTGGGTGGCAGGAGGGAGGCAGACAGGAGGGGAAAGAGAGCTCTTTCCTGAAGAAAATGTCACTTCTGCCTCTGTGAATAAGCCTGTGTCTGCTATGCTTAGGGAAGAAGCCCCATGGTGTAGGGAGCCTTTCTGCTCAGGTGCTCTGGGAGCAGCCTCCATGCTATGATGTGTGCTGCCGTGTACCTCTGTGCTCACCTCCAGGGAGATGCTGGCCTGTCTCTGGCTGGCCACATGGTCCAGGTTCCCCACAGCAACCATCAGGCCATGTACCACTTTCAGCTGGATCAGCTCTTCAGCCACTTCTGCTGACTCCTTGGCTAATACTCTGCAATGAGATAGGCCATCAGCCCCTACCCCCTAGGGTGGAAGAAGCACACAACAAACTGAGTGTGGGCCTTTTGGTGTGACCCCAGTGGAAAACAATGTGCTCCTATCCTGCCCTAGGAGACAGGAGAATCTCAAAATAAAGAAAGAATGTTTGGCTGTGCATGGGTTAGCAATCATTTAATGTGTGGGCTTGCTGAGAACCAATTGTTTAATGATTGGCAGGAGCTTCCTGGTGGGTATTACGGTC
Organism: Strix aluco; assembly: GCF_031877795.1. Taxonomy (NCBI): domain Eukaryota; kingdom Metazoa; phylum Chordata; class Aves; order Strigiformes; family Strigidae; genus Strix; species Strix aluco. The sequence goes on from NC_133938.1 coordinate 11,716,476, forward strand.
TAGCAAGTTTCTTGTGTGACCATAAAGAACCCAGGACTCAACCACCACCACCCTCAGTTCTGTGAGCATGTCCCTGGAAGACACTCCAGTATATCTCCCTACCGGCCAAGGGCTTTCTGTCATCTGCTTTTGCAGGAAAAGTGTTCTGATAGCACTATCTTGTGGACACTGCAGGAAATTCACATAGAATTAAACAATTTTAGCACAAACGGCTGAATTTCCTTGAGGATTCTGTGGTCAGTCATAGGCACTAGATTCTTCCATTGGGTGGCTGATGTTAAACAGTGTTTCACTGCTCACTGGTTCCCAGCTACACGGAGAACACAGCAGCCTTGCACAATAGAGCACCCTTCAGCCCTACGCTGTGGCAGGTCACATAAACTGAGCCATAAAGGGGTCACTGTGACAGCAAACAGGGCCAGAGCAGATGTGATTCCACATCTCCCTACAAATAACACTTCAAGCCAGCTCCAGCATCAGTATCAGAGAGGATCTGAGCGCTGCTACCTCCAGGCAGTGTGTATTGGGTTTGCATGGCAAGGTTTTGGTGACTGGGGGCTACAGGGGTGGCTTCTGTAAGGAGCTGCTAGAAGCTTCCTCTGTGTCCAATGGAGTCAATGCCAGCCGGCCACCCACCGCTGCCCACGGCTGAGCCCATCAGCGATGGTGGCAGCGTCTCTGGGATAACGTATTTAAGAATGGGGGAAAAACAGCACAACAGCAACTACAGCCAGGGAGAGGAGTGAGAATATGTCAGAGAAACAACTCAGCAGACACCAAGGTCAGTGAGGAAGGAGGGGGAGGAGATGCTCCAGGCGCCGGAGCAGGGATTCCCCGGCAGCCCGTGGTGCAGCCCATGGTGAGGCAGCTGTGCCCTGCACCCATGGAGGTTAATGCTGGAGCAGAGATCCACCTGCAGCACGAGGAGGACCCCACGCCAGAGCAGGTGGATGCACCTGAAGGAGACTGTGACCCTGTGGGAAGTCTGTGCTGGATCAGGCTCCTGGCAGGACCTGTGGCCCCGTGGAGAGAGGAGCCCGCGCTGGAGCAGGTTTGCTGGCAGGACTGGTGACCCCATGGGGGACCCACACGGGAGCAGTCTGTGCCTGAAGGACTGCACCCTGTGGGAGGGACCCACGCTGGAGCAGTTCATGAAGAACTGCAGCCCGTGGGAAGGACACATGCTGGAGAAGTTCATGGAGAACTGTCTCTTATGGGAAGGACCCCACCCTGGAGCAGGGGAAGAGTGTAGGAATCCTGCCCCTGAGGAGGAAGGATCAGCAGAGACAACAGGTGACAAAATGACTGCAACCTCCATTCTCCATCCCCCTGTGCCGCTGTTGGAGAGGAGGTTGAGAAATTGGGAGTAAAGTTAAACTCGGGAAGATGAGAGGGGTGGAGGGAAGGTGTTTTAAGATTTGGTTTTATTTCTCATTATCTTACTCTGATTTGATTGGTAATAAATTAAGCTGATTTCCCCACGTTGATTCTGTTTTGCCCATGACAGTAACTGGTGAGTTATCTCGACCCATGAACCTTTCGTTATATTTTCTCTCCCCGTCCAGATGAGGAGGGGAGTGATAGAATGGCTTTGGTGGGCATGTGATGTCCAGGCAGGGCCAACCCACCACCCAGCGGCTCCTGAACACACCCCATCTCCAAACAGCCTAGTACAGGAGTCTTAGCAGGGCTGGGGTACTCAGCCAGAGAACAGTGCCAGAGGTGAAAAGGTGAATGCTCCCTGGGAGGAACAGGTCCCAGTCCTTCCCTACCCAAAGGAAGCCACTTCTCTAAAGTCCTTTTTATACTCCTGTAGATTTTGTTCCAGAGTTTCTTACCCGATGGCTTTTGCGGCAGCTGCCTGCTGAACATACACCAGCACGGGCTCCCTCGGGCACAGTGTGGTCGGGTCTGCATGAGAAACCTTAGGAAGGTGAGAATGATGCTTTGAAACACTTCTAAGATGTTAGAAGGGCGGGGAGGTGGAGTTACAGTGCTAGCATGAAAGGAGGATGTAGTTTTTCAGGAAATACGCCTTAAGGAAACTCTGTGGCTATGTAACATACACAGTACCCTGCAAGGATCTGTGTGCTCGATGCCCACAGCTCAGAGCGCCTGGGGGCACTACCACCCTCTCTGCTGAGTCGGGGAGGAAACACCCAGCGCTGGGACTGTTCATCATCCTCGCCCAGCGAACAGCAGACCTCAGCGGGTCTCTGGAGGGCTGCACGCTGGCACCGGTGCTGCAGGCAAGCACCGCCTCAGCCCCGGCAGCCCTTGCTGCTGCCCCTCGCCTCAGGGGACAGGCCCCTGCACCTCCTCCCCTACGAGTCAGGGCGATGGCTAAGCCCTGCAGAAGGAGATGAGGGACCCTGGGAGAAGCACCCCCGGGAGAACACCCCTGGTAGCCCCGGCAGGCTGCAGCCTGCTGTGTATCGGGAGGCCGTGGTCAGTTCTTGTACCTTGGGAGGTCTCGTCGCAGAAGGCCAATGTTTTCTTCCCGGATGGTGTCAGTAACGCAACCAGGCCCTTCAGCAGCGTTGGCCGGACCTGGTGGGCCAGGAGGCCCTTCAGCAGCTGGATAGCTGGAGAAGAGGAGAGCCACTGTCAACACGACTGACTGCTTTTCGAAAACCTGGATAAAGCTCGTAACGGGCTGTTCTGTTTTTAACCAGAAAAAGGGGTAGCTCCACCGAAATGGAGCCTCAAAAAATTCATCGACACTCGTGCTTGTTCCTCTCCACGGAAATCTTTAGTAAAAGGCGAAAGATTTATACGATCTGAAGAGAAACCGGAGTATAACTCCTACTTCCCCCCCACGGCACACCGCCCGCCTGCCCCACGACCCACAACTCACGGCGACACACGCCCCCCACCCGCTCCCGCCGACCCACACCCGCCCCGGCCCCGCCCGACCACCGCACGGGCCGCGACACCCGAACAGCTCGGACCGGCGGCGGCGGCCGCCACCGGCCGGGCCGGCACGGAGCCGCGGGGCACCCTGGGTATGCAAATCAGCCCGCTGCTAATGACGCTCCTGCTGATGAGCCGGGCGGGGCGCGGAGGGGCCCCGGGGCCGCTCCCTGCGCCCCCCGCCCGGGCAGCGCCTGTGGCTCCCCGGCCCGGGGCCAGCCCAGGCGGCCCCTGAGCGCCGCACGGCCGCTCGCTCGCTCCCTTCCCGGGGGAAGAGCGGGAAGAGGAACAGGGAGAAACTCCATACAAATACAACGAAAATTACGTTACGTATTACAACGAAATAATAGTAACTTTGCAAAATTGTAAGGAAAAGGGACAGAAAGTTACGGAGGAAAATAAAACCCGAGACAGACAAGTGAGGCACCTCATCGCCCTCCACAACTCCCTGAACGGAGGGTGCAGAGAGCTGGGGATGAGCCTCTGGAACCAAGGAACGAGCCACAGGACAAGAGGGAACGGCCTCACGCTGCGCCAGGGCAGGTTTAGACTGGATGTCAGGAAGTATTTCTTTGCAGAACGGGTTGTTGGGCGTTGGAATGGGCTGCCCAGGGAGGTGGTGGAGTCCCCATCCCTGGAGGGGTTGAAGAGTCGGGCTGACCCAGCGCTGAGGGGTCCGGTGGAGTTGGGAACGGTCAGGGTGAGGTTCACGGTTGGACTGGAGGAGCTTCACGGTCTTTTCCAACCGAGATGATTCCCGGATTCTATGAAACCACTCGCCCCCCGGCCGGCGCCCAGTCCCGCCCCGAGCAGCGGCCCCCCCCGCCAACCCCCGCGTTCGTGCCGCCGAGCACAACGGCCCGGGGCTCGGGAATCCCCGGGGCAGCCGGCCGGGCCTGGTGCTCTCGGTAGAGACCCGCAGCCGAGCCCCTGGGCCCGGACTCAGCGAACGCGCTCTCATCTAAAACTGAGCCTAGCGCAGCCGCGGGGAGACGGAAACTCGACCGCCCCGCTATGGCGACTACATCCCTACCCATCGCTCTACTCTTAACCAGAAATGGGCAGCTCCACCGAAATGGAGCCTCAAAAAATTTCTCGACACTCGTGCTTGTTCCTCTCCACGGAAATCTTTAGTAAAAGGCGAAAGATTTATACGATCTGAAGAGAAACCGGAGTATAACTGCTGACTCCCCCGCACAAGTACCCACCCTCGGCTGTCGCCCCACAGGACATGGCGACCCGACTCCGACCCCCGTCGCCCCTCCCGCCCCGCCACCGCCCCGCCGCTCCTACCCGCAGCCCCCCTCGGCCTGAGCCTCCCGTCTCCGCTGGTCGGGGGGCGGTGACCGGCGGAACCGGCGCGGCGCTGAGCCGCGCTGCACCCTGGGTATGCTAATCATATGCTAATGAGGCCGCCGGCGGGCGGGAGGCAGCGCCGGGCGGGGACGGGCCGGCGGAGCGGAGCAGCGGGCGAGGACCCGGCGGTGCCTGGGCTGCAGCAGCGTCGTCCCCCCGGGCAGCGCCGCGCAGAGGCGAAAAACCGGCTCCGGGAGAAGCCGCCGTACGCCCCCAAGGACCAAGTCCCCGCTGCACCGCCCGGACCGGGAGAAAGGGCCGCCCGGGCCCCCGCCCGATGGCTCGCTCATCTTTTGGCCAGACAAGGGGAATGAGGCGGCGGCCCCGGCGGGACAGGGGCAGTGCGGAGAGGACCGAGCAGCGGGGTCAGCGCTGCAGCGGGACCCAGACCTCCGCCGGGGGCACGAAAACCGACCCCTCAGCTCATCCCAGGAGAACACTTCACTTGTCTCCCGCTTCTCAGCTCTCACTTCCTAAATAGCTCTATCTTTAACCGGCGAAAAGGCAGCCTCACCGAAGCGAAGCCTAAAAAAATTTTTTAGCACTCGTTCTTGTTCCTCTCCACGGAAATCTTTAGTAAAAGGCGAAAGATTTATACGGTTTGAAGAGAAACACGATGCATGACTAACTGTTCCCCCTCGCGCACGTACCCACCCTTGGCTGTCGCTCCGCAGCACACGGCGACCCCCGTCGCTCCCGCCCGGTCCCCGCCGCGCCGCCCCGGCTCGGACCCCTGACCCCGCACAGGGGTCCGGCGCCGCGATCGGCGGCGAGCCCCGCAGCCCCGGTAAGGCTGGCCGTCGCCGCCGCCGCTCCGCGGGGCACCCTGGGTATGCAAATAAGACGAATGCTAACGAGTCGCGTGCTAATAAGGCGCTCACGGCTCGCCCCGCCGAGCGGGGCTGCCGCCCGGTGGGAGCGGGGGGCTTTGCGGGGGCTGCTGCCCCCGCCCGCCCGCCCGCCCGCCCGCTCGCTCGCCCGCCCGCCCGCTCGCTCGCTCGCTCGCTCGCTCGCTTGTTCTCCCCCCACTCCCCCTCTCCCCCTCTCCTCTCTCTCTCACCTCCACGGCCATCCCCACACCCCTGCCCCATTGGCCCAGGCCTGGAGGTGCCCAACTCCAGCCACAGCCCGGCTCAGACCTGCTCAGGCACGGCCCAGGGGGGCTGGGGGGATCCTACCTTCGTACTGGACACCCAGGTGCACGGAGCACAGCACGCCCAGCACGGGCTCCACAAGGATGGAGGCCATCTCTCCCACCACGTCCTGGGGGGAAAAAAAGGGCAGGGTGACAAGGACAGTTTTTACACAGGCTGTCCTCTTCCAGGCCAGTGCTCCCCTCCATGCCAAGGAGACTGGCACAGCTCCAGCCAGGGCGGGAAGGGCAGACGCAGAAGGTAACGCTGCCCTTTGCCCCCAGCGAGACCCGCTACCCACCAGCATGCTCCTGAGCGTCTGCAGGGCCAGCTGCTGGGCTCGGGGGGAGGCGCACAGCAGCACAGCAACGAGGCCTTTGTAGACTTGGTTCTGGTACTTGGGATTGCCGTGGCCCAAAGAGTCCAGCAGCACCTGCACGTCTTCTTGAGCCTCTGCTGAGTCGGAAGCAGCGAGGAACGCAGCGAGGGATTGCACCCCTGTGCAGAGAAAGAGCCACCAAGTCATGTGCCTGGATGAGTCTCGGTCACCCATCTCTGGTTTCACTGTCACCCCTGAGAGAGCCTGGCACCGCATCCCACTCCAAGGGTGGCTTGAGAAACAGAAGCCAGGAAAAAAAGTTCATTGTCCTTGTCAGGAGCCACACCACCAACTGGAAAACCAGCTGGCAAAATTCTCAGCTGGAGTAGGTGGCCAAGGGCCTTCTGTGGGTATTTACACCAGCAGAGGGTCTGTCACTGGGATGCCAGTGGTGCTGCTAAGGAACCCTCTGCTGATCCTGCCGCTTTGTCTGCCTTGGAGGAAGCTGTGGGGGCAGGTATCACCCCACAGTCTCTGACAATGTAATCTGAACTACAGAACAACTAACAGGGTTTGACTTCCAGTGCCCAGGAGAAAAAACAGAAAAAACCCCGTTGTAATGTTCTTTCAAAAGATACAAGCCACAAAACCCTCCCACCCCCAGAGGGGAAGTCTGGAAAAGTTTGCAGTAGGTGAATGATGCAGGTAAGAATGGAAACTGTTTTGTGGTTTTAACCAGAGCAGTTGCCACCGGCAGGACAGCAATATCGCATCAAAAGAAATGACTGTAAAGAAAACGAGCTCATTAAAAACAGAGAGAGGGGATGAAATGCAGCTGCTCAACAATAGCCGAGACTCTGAACTCCTTCCAGCCAGAGAAACGCAGCGGCAATCTGCCATCCGGCAGGTGGAGGGAAGGGAGTGGCTCAGTGCCGCAAGCAGCCCTGGGGGCCAGAGGTCAGGGAGAACATCCTTGCCTGAATTAGGAAAAAGCACGGATGGACACGCCGCCTACCGTAGCTTTCACAAATGAGCTCCTTATACTTCCTGCCAGCGTCTGCGACGAGCTGCAGCAGCTTTACAGACTCCCTTTTGTCCTCTTGTTTCAGGTGGTTCAGCCCTAGTATTTCCAGGAGAATCACAACACCTCCAATCTCCAGAAATTCAAGAAGGTATCTGTGTCTGCAAGGATAGGGGGAACAAAGTCAAAAGTGTCACCCACCTTGGAACTCATCTTCCTCTGTCAGCTCGGCATGCTCCTGGGGCCATCACCTCCTGCCTCACTGGAGCGGGTGCCCGGTGCTGGGGCAGTGAACCCAAGGAGGCCCAGCCTGGAGCGCAGAGGCAGGTGCCTGCCAGCAGCATGCTTTGCAGGTCACCAGCTCCTGTTTTACCACAAGCTCATTTCCGATATCAAACCACAGGCACAGAAAGCCCTGTCTCCATGTTGAGGTTCTCACCATACTCCTTCCACATCGTGTCAGTGACCTGGTGGCTCTGGAGACATGCACAAGAGGTGGATTTGCTTTCGAGAGCATTAATTTCAAATTCCTACCACAAGCCTCACTGGGGCCTGCCTTGCCTGAAATGCTTACACAGCCCTCCCAAAAGATGGCCAAGGACTTGTTATTTTCTTTATCTACTCTCCCCCTCACCCTGGTGTGCCTTCCCCATGGCACCTCCCACACAGTGACGTTCTATACTCACCCACTTGCAGCAGATAGGAAGATGCCAATGGACTTGAGCAGCTTGTTGAGGCACGTGCTGTACACGTAGCTGTTTGACAAGGCTAAGGAGAGATTTACAGACCACCGTGGTGTCCCCCAGGCTGCCTTTGACAATGTGGAGGTCTGAACTGGGTACTCCCTCTGTGAGAGAGCATGGACCTTCTTCTCACAGGTGGGCAGAGGCAGCATGCTCATCCCAATGTGAGAAAAAACACTAACTCTAGGTCCCTGAGAAACAGGTTATATGGCTTTCCTTTCAGTTCCATCTTCAGATAGCCTTTTTTTCTTTTAACCCTGCAGCTAGATATGGATGTCTCCATATAGAGGCTTATTCTTTAAACACATTTTCGGTAGAGAACTTTCCCCTCCTCTCCATCCCACTACCACATGCCACCTCCAGCTGTCCAAGGGAATAGATACGTCATCCTGAGCCACACTGTAAGGCGAGCCAGAAACAAGCTGGCTCCCTGGGAGAACTCCAGCTCCAGCTCTGGTTCTGTCTTGCCATCATTGCTTTTAATGAAGTTGTCCAGGATGCAGCTTCGAGCAACTTTGTGGGCACTATCCCATTCCCGCAAGAAAACCATGAGCTTCCTGATGGCTTCCTGCTCTTTGACAGAAGTCATGATCTCTTCTGCCTAGAGAAAAGTGAGAAAGAAGTTCAAAAAGGACTTTGAAGGTAGAAAAAGTCTGTACTAAGGAATTACCAGCAGAATCACATTTAAAATCTCTGGCAAATAATATTAAAGCACTTACTAGCCATTAATTTAACCTCATTTTCCTTTATACTCATTTCATAGATAGGAAAACTGAGGCAAAAGGAGAGTTTCTGGTATGTCTGAAGCTGCACAATGAATCTGCTACAGTCTTGAGATTATATTCCAGGGCAGGTGGCTTCACCACAGGAGCTCTCTTCTCTGCTCTGTTAATAAAGTCATTTTGATGTTACCCATCAGCCCAGCCTTGGTTTCTCACTCACCTCATGATATGAACACTGCATCTCATATCTGACCTGCCAGGGAATAAATAGGGTGAAATGAGAGCACAAATAGGTATGGATTTGTGGGGAGTGACAGGGTCAAGGGGGCTGTAAATGCCTGTTAGCACAGCGGCACAGCATGCCCTCACTCACGTGATGGAGCAACAGTCGTTTGGACTAGGCCCACATCCACTCCAGGAAGATGTGCTTGGTCTTAGCAGTAAGAGTGCTTTGGGACCCTTTGGCATGACAGGTATTTGCTCTGTTTTTTTCTTATCTAATTTCTATGGCATGTTTTTAAACAATCTAAGAAAACCTGAAATGATAAGAACTATAGGCAAGAAGACAGAAGCTTCGGAAACATCCCTTGCCTGCACTTCCTCCTGCCCCTTCAAACAGGTGTTAAATAAAGCAATCCATATTTTGCCAAATTTCCTTGACACACTTTTGGCTCATATGATATCCCCTATTCCAGCTTGACAAATGTGAAGGTGCACTTAGTAGAGGAATGAAATGTCAGAGGATTAAGCTCTCCGTTCATTCAGGTAGGTGAGAATTCCACTGACGTGTATGCACTTGGCTTTAAGACACTGACCAACCTCAAGGAGCCTTGCAGTTAAACATCAGTATCTGTGTATGTACACAGATGCAGAAAGAGGGACAAGGTCACAGACAGTGGCATTAACACAGATGCATTGTCCTCCACCAAGCTGTATCAACATGCCTGAGGATAAGAAAGGAATTCATGCCTTGTCTAATACAGTTCTTGGACTTCCTACATAAGAAAAGCACAATTTAGGTTTTATTTAAAGTGTGTTTTAAGAAAAAAAAAGTTAAAATGACACAAAATCTTTGGTTTCGGAATAAGAAGTTTCTTTCAATGTAATACCAGTTGCCAAGATTACCAATTTCCTACTTACAAAGTTCTTAGGCCTTTTCTCCTAGAATCTGGAGCAAAATTCCAAATCAGTTCCAGAATACCCCCAAGATACCTGCTCAAAAGTAACTTTCTGTTGCTTTTATCTGAACCAGGCTAAAAACAAGGACCAAGACATGAACATGTACCTCCGTGCCAGAAGACAAACAAACAAAGTCTTCAAAAATCTGGCTAAGAAACGATGTTTGAGAATTAAGATGAGATGAAATTTCATTTGGGAATTAACGGTCTGTGCTCTGTAAGGAGTCTGTGTCCTTGTCAGGGTGTTTTCTGGATCTCCTTTGCAGGGAAGCAGGTTTAAAATAAATCCATTTTTCCAAAATAGTTGTGATTGAAAATGTTATTAGCCATAACAAATGTTAGTGCTGACAGGAGAATGGCCTGTTAGGGGCCTCTGGTGAAACAGTCAAGTGAAAGTCATATTTCACATTATTGTGAGCATTTTCCTGTGATTTACAGAATATTTGTGAAACATTACTTGCAAGGCGTATGATTGATATTGAGAGAACAGCTAGTGTGTAGGGGGAATCTGTATTTCACAGAGACTGTTTGCATGAAATTTACAGTCCCATAAAGTGCTCCTCTGTCCTCAACAGAGATCTAGTTAAAAGAACTTTACAGTCTGAAACATCCCAAAATTGATTCTAAATTAAAGTTTCCATATTTATGTTTAAGATGCTAGTGGTGTAATGCTATCCTATTTTTATTATAAGGCCGCAGTAAGCCCCCACTATTCAGAAATACCAGCACCAGCCTCTGGACGTGAGGATTTTAGTGATACAAAAGGCTTGCCTATGAATCAATGGCAAAAAAAAGAGTTTGAAACAATGATCACATGAGGTGTCTGAGGATACAGCAGTATCTGTCCCTGGCTGCTATAATAACAGTATCTGCTGACATAGTAGTCTTTAAGCTGACATTGTAAAGTACCCTGAAAACGTACATGAATATTTCTATTATGACCAGCTTACATATGGGAACATACAGACACAGGGAAGTTAAATGACTTGCCTGAGCCGTTTGTCAGTGCTAGCATCAGCACATAACTCCTGTTTGCTGGTTTTAAACTCTGCTCTCAACAGTGCTGGGCTGCCACCCCAGTCCGTTGGACCTAATAATCAAAACAAGGCTGAGTCAGGGCAGTGCTTTATTCCTGCCAAGAAAAACACAAGTGATTTAGGAACTGGCTCTGGCAATTCAGCAGTTCTTTACATCCAGAGTGCTGCTAAATCATCGGATTGAGATCAAAAGGCAGACTGGTGCTGCGTCAGCCTCAGTCTGAGTGTGAGGTGCCAGGGACGGATAGCCTTGGACTCGTGGAAGGGCAGAGTGACGGTGATTTGGTGTTACCTTTGTATCTTGCAACATCAAGGTTGCGCCCAGCCTCAAGCAAAATGTGGAGCTTCTGTTTTCCTAGCAGGTTTCACCCTCTCCTGGCATACCTCAAGTCCCCCGCAACCCTCCTTACACACAATGCACCTTCCTCAGTGTACCCCAATGCCCTCTACCCAGCCCCCATCAACCCAGTCCCACTGGCTCCTCTCTCACCTGCATGTCCTGCCTCCCAGCCCCACACTTAACCCCAGCCACAACCCCAAACCTAGCCCCTGCACTCCCCTCACCTGCAGCCAGGCCCTACACCGACCCCTACATCCATCCCAGTCCCTACCTCCTCTAATCCACTGCAGCCTCAACATCCCCCATCCCAGGCCCAACCGTCCTTCCAGGCCTGACCCAGTGCGACCACAGGCCCTGTGCTCCCCCACACCCCAAAACCCACCCCAGGCCCTACAGTCCCTCACACAGTCCCTCATCCCAGTGCCCACCCCACCCCCATGTCTGCCCCCACTGGCCCAAACGTCCAGCTCAGGACCAACAACCCCCCTCAGCCCCCATGCCCACCTTATCTCCCAGCCCCCTGACTGCGACCCCCACTCCAGACCCTACAATTCCCCTCATTCCGACCCCCCCAGGCCCTACAACCCCCCCAACCGCAGCGCCCGCCTCAGTCCCTCACTCCCTCTCACCTTTCCCGGGGGGGCGGATACCCCGCAGAATAACTGACATCGCAGCCGAACCAATCGCGGCCCGCCTTTGCCTCCCTCGGCCCAATGGGTGGTCCAGTTTCCCCCACCAGTGGGTGGGGCGCCACTCCTGGGCCGGGTGCTAAGGGCGCGTTGCTAAGGAAGTGGGAGGGGCGGAGGGGAGGGGTCGGAGAGGGAGGCGGGGTGGGCGATTTGCTTTCCCATTGGCTGCGTGAGGGGCAGGGGGGCGGAGCTTCCGGTGGGGAGAACGGAAGCGCCGGTGGGGTGTGAGGCGGGAGTGCGCCGCCATGGGGGTCCGCGGGCTGGAGGCGGCGGTGGAGCTGGCGCCGGGGGAGGCCCGCGGTGCGGGGGCGAGCGGGTCTGGGGGGCCCCGAGGGTGAAGGGCTGGGGGAAAGTGGGTGGGCAGCCTGGGGGACCCCAGTGGCAGGAGGGATTGGAGGACCCCTTGAGGGTGGAAGGGGCGGGACCCCTGTGGGTGGAGTGTGGGCGATCGGGCCCGTCAGGACACGGAGGGAGGGAGCTGTGGGGACGCTTGTGCCGTACCAGGTGTCTGGTAGTTCCTGGAGGGCAGGGCAGGATGCTTCCCGTTCCCACCTGGAAGCGGGCCCCAGTCTGTGGCGCCTCCCCAGGTCGCGGGAGGCGTGAGGAGGGGGTCTTTGCCCCCGCAGCGATCTGCACGCTGCTGGTTTTTGCATCAGTGCAGAGCTTTGGGAAGCTGCAGGGATTGAAACTGTGCTGTGCTGCTGAGCGTGCCCACAGTGGGAAACAGGGATGAGACAGTCATAACTGGGAAATAAAGCTAATACCTGCTTCACTGTTATCTTTAAACTTTATTAACCAGGCACGTTGCCATAAGTTCTGATTCTGATAGACTGAAGGATTATTTTAAATCTTGTGATTTGTTCCAGAGAGCAGTACAGAGAGAGGGCATGCAGATGATCAGCCTGTGGTGATCCTTCTAGGTTGGGCAGGCTGCCAGGACAAATACCTGGCCAAATACAGCACAATCTATAGTCAGAAGGTGAGTAGCTTATTTATATTTTCATGACACTGTCATACAGCTCTCTGAGAAACTGCCTCTTTCCTGCATGTTGGTAAAATGACTTTAAAGCCTCTTTCAGTCTGAAGAGTCATTGGGAGTGAGTGGCGAGTTCCCTTGTCATTGAAAGCTCCTTGTCTCTCGGAGCCCAGGCAGCAGTGTTATCTAACAGTTGCTGATGTCATCTTTGTGCGTGCAGCTGAAACAAAAATACTTCCTTGGAGAAAATTGCTGCTGTTAATGTGAATCGCTGGAGTATTTTAAGGCATTTAAAGTTGTGAGATTATTCAGGAATGACGTGAACTGTGTTAGCTTTCCAAACAGGTAAACATGTGGGTAAAGATTATGCATTTACTGCTTGCTAATAGGCCACAGCATAGACTTGGCAAGGCCAGGCTGAGGGCTGCCAGAGCATGTCAGCATCTGTTGCTCCTTCAGCTTTTCCTTCCTGTGAAGATGATTCATCTAAATGTTGTAATCCAAATTCATTTTATCCTGTCTGTGAAACAGGCATCCTATGATAGTCAGACCTGCTCACTAGGAACTCCTTGTGTTTGAACTGGAGAGGTCTGTCCGATTGCTAGTTCCACAAGTTATGCTATTTTCCTTTCTAATACTGTATTTTACTGGAATGGCTGCAGATTGTAGTATGGGGACCCAGTAAAACTTTAGACTCTTTTTTTTTTTTTTTTTTTTTTTTTTTTACTGTCAGCATACAAGGATCTTGTGTTTATCAGCTATAGTTTGTACATGAACAAGTACAATGTGTAATGCAGTGCAAGAGTCATGAATTGCCTTGTTCTAGTGAAGAATTAATCGTTAAGTGACTGTTGTGACAAAGATGCTGCTGGGCAGATGAGGAGCACATTACACAGAAGCATGCCAACTTTTTTGAAAATACTTTTCTATCAGAAGTATGATAAGAATGGGGAAGGAAAGAAAGGGTTTTCTCAGCTCCCTAATGAGGAAGTGGCTGCAACCATGGCGAGATGGTACAGAAGACTTTGTTTTAAGAACCTGATATCCTCTTCTTCTTTCACTCTTTAGGGAGCTCTAGGCAGGAGGGCTGTCTTGATGGCTTTGCCTTGTGTTTGTCAGTGTGTAACATCAGTGAATTAAGGTGATAGAAAAGATCTAAGGCATTTATAAATGTAGTTCCATCAGCTCTATTTAGAAATTCTTCCAATATCCTGTTTCTCAGTCTGCATGTAAATGTAAGGCCTTAACTGTAAATTGCTCAGGTGTTCTGAATCTCTGAACCAGTGCTCTTCATTTGCACACCTGGAGTGTTTCAGAAAGTCTTATGAAAGTCATGTCAGTGTTGATTCTGGTTGAGTCTTAGAGCTGCAAACAAGTACTATCCAAGGTCAGGAAGAATTTCCTCCTCCTTCTTGTAGTTGTTTCAGTATCATGAAGTAAATGTGTACCAGAGCAGGCTTTCCTCACTAAAATGGCTGATACTGAGGTCTGAGAATCAGGGAGATGGTTTTCTCTTCCTGGGTGAAGACTAACAGCTATAAAAGCTTGGTTGGCAGCGGCCCCAGGGGTTGTGCCAGTTAGCCCAGGATTTGACAGGATCTCAAACATCATCAAATCCAGGCCTCTGCTACTGCAGAAACCTTTTTGTAATACTGTGTGCTGTTATGATTAATATAATCCTATTCCTATTGGTGCCTTGCTACTGAAGCTAAAGATTTTCTTCTGGCTCTGTGGTTTCTGTTGTTAACCTGTCCCAAATTTTCACATTCTTTGTACTGATGCTTGCCTACTCCACGTAATTTACAGCAAAGCCTTAATGTCTGTGGGGTCTCTTTCTGTTCTTAGGGGTGCACTGTCATCCGCTACACGGCTCCATGGAGGATGATATTCTTCTCGGAGACCTTTGGCATCAGATCCCTCCAGACCCCAGCCAGGCAACTCCTGGAGCTGCTCTTTGACTACAGTGTTGAAAACAGACCAGTTCTTTTTCATGTTTTTAGCAATGGTGGTGTCATGCTGTACCGTTACATCATTGAGGCTCTCCACACTCACAAGCCATTTAAGAACCTCAAAGTGGCAGGCACCATTTTTGATAGTGCCCCTGGCAGAAGAAACTTGAGAGGAGGCCTTCGTGCCTTGGCAACTGTCTTAGTATCCACGAATGTGCTGCTGAAGTATTTCCTCTTATTCGCTTTTGCTACTACAGCGGTCGTGCTGCGGATCTTGCTGTACCCGTTGACCCGCTTCATCCATGAGAGCCATTACGACGCCCTGCTGAAAGCGCCCTCGCGGTGGCCTGAGCTTTACCTCTATTCCGAAGCTGATGCCATCATCGAGGCCAGTGAAGTTAAGCACATGGCTGATGCCCGACAGCAGCTCGGTGTCTCTGTGAAGGCTGTAGGCTTCTCGGATTCAGCTCACGTCAGCCATATGCGGGCGTATCCCACCTATTACAGCAACCTCTGTACGACTTTCCTGTCTGACTGTGTCGGGGGCTCACCTCTGTAGTGGTGTAATGACCTTCAATGCTTGCCTCTGCTTTGCTCAGCTTGTATGGGAAATGTCACCCCCTTTGCGTCTTTGGAGGGAGGGAAGTAGAGACTTCATAGCTTTTTTTTTTTTTTTTTTTTTTTTCTCTCCCCACACCATCTACAAGTCTGAAAGCCTCCAGGCTGGCCTTTGGACAAGCCACCTTATAGCACAAAGTAGATATGGATTAAGTTAAAGTACTGAAGGTGAAATCCTAGCATGGTTGAACTTGATGTGCTTTACCAAGGTGTCACAGACCAGAATTTCACACACTGTTACTTGTTTCTTCCTGTCTCCTATTGTTCTCTGCTTTCCATGTTGTCTTCTCGTCCCTGATGTCCAGTGTGCATGTTTTGCTGCCTTGTACTGATTTTACAGTACAGCTCTTCCACGTCTTTGTTTTTTTCCTCTCTGCCATTTCTTTTCTTTTGCAGTGAGCAAACAGCAGCAGTTCTGCAGGACTTTTCTCTTTTCCTGGTGCATCCCAGCTCTTGTTATACTCCTTGTTGGAGATCAGGCTGAGAAACCAAGTATAAGACCTGGAAAAGGTGTGTGCAGGGCAGTATGACCAGACTGTCATCTGGTTTCATTAAATAGCTGAGATAGAGCAGTCAAAGCTCTGATCCTCAGTGGGAGCTCAAATGTTTGTGATAACTTTTGTGTTCTTCAGCTGTGCTGACTTTGAGTGAGTGGCGGGGTTTTTGATAGCAGGGGAGGGGTCTACAGCTGTGGCTCCCTGTGAGAAGCTTCTTGAAGCTCCCTTGGCTCCAAGTCAGACCTGCCTCTGTGCCAAGGCTGAGCCAGTTAGTGATGGTGGACGCACCTCTGCGATAAAATATTTAAGAAGGGGAGCCTGGGAGGAGGAGTTGGGAGTTGTGAGGAGGACAGCTATGCAAACACTGAGGTCAGTGGAAGGAAGGAGGAGGAAGGGGGGAGAGTAGCGCTGGTGCAGCCCCCCTGCAGCCTGTGGTGAGAGGGCAGGTCTGTCCCCCCGCCACCCATGGAGGTCACCAGTGGAGCAGATGCAGACCAGCGGCCTGTGCGGGGCCCCATGCCCATGCCAGAGCAGCTCGGGGAGAGCTGCAGCCCGTGGGAAGGAGTCATGTTGGAGAAAGTTGTGGAGGACTGTCTCCCTTGAGAGGGGAACTACACTGGAGCAGAGGAGGAATGCAAGTCTGTCCATCCCCACCTCCACCCCATCCCCCTCTCCTTGAGGAGGAAGAAGCAGGGGGAATGACTGCACCCCTCACTTCCTGCCCCCTGCACCTCTGGTGGGGAGGAGGTAGAGAAATTGGGAGCAAAGCTGAGTCTGGGAAGAAGGAAGGGGTGGGGGGAAGGTGTTTTTAAGATATAGTAATGCTTCTCATTGTCCCACTCTGTTAAGTGTTGTTGTTAGCATCTGAATTAAATTTATGTTCTTTTATTTCCCTTAACGAGTCTGTCTTTTGCCTGTGACTATAATGGGAGAGTCATCCCTCTCTGTCCTTATCTTGATTCCTGAGCCTTTTGCTTTATTTTCTCCTTCCCAGCACTGGGGAGGAAGTGGGGAGTGAGTGGCTCCTGTGGTGCTCAGTTGCCCTCTGGGCTCAAACCATGACAGTCCAAAAGACTGAAGTTAACTTTTTTGAATGTGTCTTGTGTTTTGTTTCTCTTCCTTCCAGTCTTTTGTGTGTTTTCCTGAGTAGTTTTTCTTTCTTGGAAAACAGCTCATTTATTACTGTGTGTCTTTGAGCAGCCTATATTGTGCATCTGGAAATGCAGGGAAACTGGCACAGCTGTAACCCAAAAGACCTCAGAAATAGAAAGGTGGAACTGCAGAGAAAAATGAAACTGTCTCTTGGAGCTATGATTTATGCTGGGTGTTTCTTAAATCACTTCCAAACCACAAATGATCATGAAATTTGATGTTTTTCCCATAATGTTCTCTTCAGATGATCAGTCTTTGCTGTCTGTGCAGCGGGTACTAGTAATACAAGAAATTACTTCCTTCCACCTAGTGAAAAAGTAGCTCATTGCCCTGTACTTCAGCCATGTTTGGTTTTGGGTTTTGTTGTTTATTTGGGGGAGAAGCGGGGATAAAGAGAGCAGAGCCTGCTAATATGTTTGTGCCATGTCACAGCACTGCAAGCTAATGAATAATGTGGCGGACAGGATTAGCCAACTTTAAATTCCTAAAGATTGCCAGGATCGGGCTCTGGAGGGCTGTGATACGGGCCTGTTTGAACAGGGGGCTGCCCTCAAGAGGTAGGAACGTAACAAGCACGAGGCTTTTTATAGATGTCTGCTGCCTGTGGGCTGCTGTGCTTGTCTTGCCCACCCTTAGGGTGCTGTCATCCACAATTACAAAGCACTTGCTGTTCTGAATCAAAATGCAGGGGGAGGTCTCTTGGGAAGCACTAAAATAATTTGGAAGTTTAAAACAAGAACCACAATGCCTCATAGAAGTGGAAGCAGGGGTGAGGTGTGGTCAGTGGCCGGCACAACTGTGTTTCGCAGGCTAGCGTGGCAACACTTATTTAAAGCAAAGAATAACCCCATGTTAGGCATGGTTTTAAAGGGTGGACTGGGTTGTATAAGATAGCAGAGAATTAACTGGAAAAGGTGCTGATGGCCTGGTTTGTCTTCAATTTTTTTAAAGCAAAAACTGGCTCCGGGTACAGGAGCTCTTGTTGTTCGGGGTCCAGTCTTCTGTCGGTGTGATCCCAGTTTCAGCTTCCACCAAGATGAGCTGTGAGGGCTACGCTGCGGTAAGATAGCCTTCAGCCTGCCACTTTTCATGACGAAATTCTTGTTCCTAGGGTTTGGACCTGTAAAATCCAGGCATGGTCCCCTATCCCCAGAAATCCCATCAGAGATCTCCCAGCTTTTTAAATCAGGCTCCTGGTTTGGGCTGTCAGTGCCGTAACTCCTGAGCCGTGATCCGTTTGCCTGCCTTCCTGGAGAGCTGGGCTGCGTCTTCTGAGCATCCAGCCTGCTTGTGGCACTGTGAAAACTCTTAGGGAGCAGAGGTGATAAAGGTTATTTAACTAGCTCTTGCCCTCATGCTGGTTTCTGTGGGTTCAGTATTTACAGAACAGTTAAACACTCCATAATGTACGCCTCTGAATTAATACAGTTGTGCTGGGCTGGGAATCTGCTGTTCCTGTTTATTGCCGTGGGTGTTGAACTTCTATTTAAGGACTCAGGCTGTGGTGGAGTGTGGCTGGCAGGAGCTGGAGCTAAACCCTCCGTCCCTGTGCAATGGGATGGCAAAGATCCCTCCGGGAAGAGCCTCACGCATGTCAGCTATACCTTCCATCCCTACCTTCACCTCCCTGCCACGGGATTGCTGCTCCCCCAACTCAGTCCAGCTCTGCTCCACCTCCCCGCTTTCCAGAGCAGCAGGCAGGGAGCGGGTGCTGCCTGCAGGAGCTCCACTGTCAGAGGTGCCCTGTGCTACATAAGCGGGAACCAGCTCACAGGCATTTCCAGTGCTGCAAAACTGGCTTGAAATTCAGGGGTAATTTGTGTACACACCTCTCTAAGGGGAGGAGGGATCTTGAGCGAGCCAGTGATTTACAGAGGAAGTCATCAGCACCAGTCTTCTGGGTGGGTTTCATTTTCCATGTCGCAGCAAGTTTTAATGATGATTATGAGCAGTGTGTTAAATGTATTGTGTGATATATTGCCCTCTTACCTATACAGCATGTATATTTCCCCCACCCCCTTCTGCCCTCTTTATTTCTGTTGCTTGTTATTTGAAACAGAAGGTTAATAACCTGGAGCCTGAGGGCACACAGCCAAGAACTGATCCAAGCACTACTGGATTTAAAAAAAAAAAAACCAACCCAGCCTCAAACCCTTAATCCTTGCTAAACTGTCACAGTTTGGTGCAACTTATGTTCCTAAAGAGCTTCAGTCTGAACACTGGAAGCCAAAGGTTGGGATATTTTGGCAATCCAAGTAAATCTGAGATGAGCTATGGGAGGAGTATTGCAGATCTGATTTTTGGGAGACAAAATGCAGCATCTCTGGGTTTGTCTCGTGGTCTGGGAGCAGGATGTGGCACTGGCAATCTCTGCCTGGGGAGCCTGGAGCAACTTGTCCTGCAGTCCAGCCCTCTTGCGTGGACGGTGGAGCAGTGTGGGTGAAACACCAGCGGTGGTAGGAGAGGAGGATGCCCAGGGGCCAGCTGCTGCCATTGCACATTTCCCACCTAGGTTCATTTTGCAAGAGCGCAGATTAAGCTTTTCTCACCAACAAAAGCCATCTGTGTTTCCTATGAGGGAGCTGGCTGCTGCCTCACTCCCCTGTGCTGCCTTCTCTCCCCAGGCAGTGGTGATGTTACAGGAAGGTTTTAAAAAAGAAAAAAAAAAAAAGCCTCTTAGTTAGTGGTCGGGGTGGTCGTGTGGCTGGGCTGGAGGGTGTCTGTGCTGCCAGGGTGCCCTGTGGCACCGGGAGAGGCTGTGGTGGGGACCATGATCCAGCCCAGCTGGGGGTCACGTTTTGGAGCAGGGGGGAGCATCTTGCAGCGCAAGTAATTCAAACCAAGCCCCTGCATGAAGACTGACCTGTGTCCACACCTGGTAAAGGTTTTAAAATGAGCCTTTTGTGTGTTGAGGCGGCAAATTGCATACGGGCTGAGGCTCCATCTTTGTACGTGCTGGGATGCTGCAGGCGTATGTGCGAAGCTCTGCCACCGATGGAAAAGTGTGGACAGCCAGAAATGGAACCGAGCAACCCAACCCCAGGTGCTGCTTCCTAGAAAACGAGGTGGGGAGGGGTGAGGCTGGTCCCCATCTCCCCGTGGAGGTGATGGAGAAGGGAGCTGTCGGAGGGCCTCCCGTGGGATGCTCCGGCCCGGGAAGGAGCAGCACTCCACGAGGTGGCAGCAGGACCCCTCTTTCCTGCGTGGAGAGATTTCTAGTTTAGGAGACAAGCAGAGCAGATGCTGGAGACGATCCCAACAGCACAGCTTGGCCCAGCACTTCTGCGTGCCTGAGAGCATCTCCCACAAAAAGTCTCCTCTCCAGGCAAGGAAAAAGACCATCAAGAACAAACTCCAATGATGAGAAGATCGTGAGTTAATGTAGACCAGCATCCAGCTCTAAAGCTGCCTGCTCTGAGAAGTTGTACTAGATCCTATCTTTCAGCTTTAACTGAATGTTAAAAACAAAAGTCTCATGGCAGGAATAGCTTTACTGACCTTCCCACGTTAGCAGGCCAGGTCACGTCACTTCCCTCTCCATCACCCAGAGAGGACTATCTATTTCTTAAGCAAATCTGCAATATTGTGGTCAGACAGACCATGGTCCTACTTCTGGAAACCCCACAAATCAGGACTGTGGAGCTCCCTTGGGTTCCCTGTAGCCCCCAGCCCTGGGGAGGGAGCTGAGCTTAGTGTTGCTCTCTGAAAAGGCTGTCAGGACCCCCCAGCACACAGGGCTGGGGGCTTGGGGGGTAGTTAGGAGACAGGATAGCACAAATGGGGGCCACAGCCAATAGCTGAACCACCCCCCCACCCCCCCTGCGCACCCTATGCACAGCTCCTGCAGCCAGACGGGGCATAGGCAAGGGAGACGGTGCCTCACTGGGAAGCTGCTTGCTCTGCCTGCCCGGCATCCCCCCATTCCCTTCACTTTGAACTTGAGCCCCCATCCCCTCATCTCTGCATCCTCACATGGCTGCAAGCCCACCCCAGCACTGCTGGCTGGAGACGGGCTGCCCGGGCAGGGCTGGGGAGGACAGAGGTGCGCACAGCATCCTTCGGTCACCCTCCCAAACCCATGGGGGCTGAGGCTGGGAGAGCTTGAGCAGCCCCTGCCCTCCCCGGGTGATGAATGAGCTGACAATAGGATATTGATAAGGAATTAACCTTGAGCCCTTCTTGCTTCAGTGTCAATAGAGCAGGAGCCAAGTACACACGTTTGATTGGAAATCTGTGTTTGGCCTCTGCCGCCTCTGCGCCCATCGATGTGGAGCAGAATGTGAACTGCCCTGCTGCCCCTTCCCTGGCAGGTCCCCCCTGCCCCCTGGTGAGACCCTCTCAGCTCCCCCAGCCAGCAGCTGCTGGGCTTGACCACGGGCACCCGGCTCTATGGGGCTGCAGCAGCCCTTGTGCCCCCCACCCAGCATGTGGGGGGCTGTGTACCAGGGCCCCCTGGTCCCCCAAAGGGCCTGTGCCCATCCCGCTTTGGCCTCCACTCCCAGCGTTTGTTTAATTAAGTGTTTTGCCTAATGGGATTGCCTCATTTCCATAACAAACTGGCGGGCTGTCATTAGGTGGGCTCCCTCATTCATTACTGTTAATTAGATATGGATCCCCCAGAAGGCGGCGCGGGGTGATGAACGAGGCCCCTGACACACGCTATTACACATTAGCATTTTCTCAATACATCCGATACATCACGGCCCTCCGCTTCCTAAAGATATTTTAAATAAAATATTAGCAGCCTGCTGCGGGGTGGGTGGAGGGGGAGGGAGGGAGGGTTCCTGCCCCTCACCCTGGCCTCAGGCCTCGGCTGGGCTGAAAGCGGACTGGAGAGCGGCTGAGGTGCTCTGCTGCTCCCTGCCAGCCAACAAACCAGCCAAATCCACCCCTTTCCCCATCCTTGCCACAGCAGATGGGAAGAGGTCCCTGACATCCCTGCTGACCCCTGCCCCCCCATCCTGGGGACCCCCCAGCACTCCTTCCCTGGGGGAGCAGCCATGGGGAGGGGTTTGAAAACACCCCATTGACCCGTCTGCAAAATGTTTGTAAACCAAAAGCGTTGGCGCCAGCCCCATGCCGGGGG
This sequence comes from Strix aluco, assembly GCF_031877795.1. Lineage (NCBI taxonomy): Eukaryota > Metazoa > Chordata > Aves > Strigiformes > Strigidae > Strix > Strix aluco. The sequence goes on from NC_133938.1 coordinate 11,738,205, forward strand.
GAACCTGACCTCTACCCCCCCAGCCCCGGCAGCCTCCCAGTCCCCGTTGTCGGGGGTAACCCTATACTGTGCTGGTGGCCCCTAATGCAGGACGTATAGATCTGTTGGGGCTGGAGCCTCCTGCCCCCAACTAATGCAGCCGATGAGACTTCATTATGGGGGTGTCCCCTGAGGAGTGCCCTTCGCCCTGCCCTCCTGGCTCTACGGGGGGGGGGGACAAGTTGGGGGGACCCCATCCGTGGTGGGGCAGAGATGCATCTGTCCCTGCATCTGTCCCTGCACCCCAAATAACAAGACCAGGGCTCCCCTTCGGGACATTACCCACATCCAGGGGCTGCAGCATGTGGCGGGGGGGGATGCCTCCTCCACTGCCTCTGGCCTGCGAAGGGAAACACAGAAAGGTGGAAAGCGCCCGAGAAGATTTATACTTGTTTAATTAATGTCAAATGTAGTTTACAAACGGGAGTGACAAGTACCTCTTTGTATAATATACACTGACACACAATCATCGACACACCGGAATATCGCTTTGTGCAACTGGGATTCTTTGGGCAAAGATAGGTAACTCCGATATTTCAATTTTTTTTTTTTTTTAAATCATTTAAACTCATTACAGAAGAGGGGAAGCGGCGGATGCCTGTTACAAACCGGGATGCTTCTCTCCCCAGCCTTCCCCCTGCAGCCCCCCCTTGAAAACAGGGGATGGCTTTATAATTAAAACAAAAAATAAACAAAAAATAACCCCCAAAACAAAGAACCAATGACTAGTTACATATGGTTTTACACATACGTACATAGAGCACACGGCTGGTCCACAACACCCGCCAGAAAGCCTGGCTCCCTCCCAGGGCCTATTTCCAAGGAAGGGCTGGGGTGGGGTGTCCTGCCCTCTCCCCCTTCCCGCTGCCTCTCACACCCACACACTGCACCCTCTCCAAATCCACCTCTGAGACCTCAGCACCGGCACCCAGGCACCGCAGCCCTGGCTGGGTGTCACTCACAGCCCAGCCATGCCCCCCCAGTTTTTCCCCCCTTTACAAACCCAGACCCAAGTTCTGCACGCCTGTCCTTTCCCTGCCCGAGTGGTGCTGGCGGGAGGGTTACCCAGCAGTGACAGCCTAATGCTGTGGCCCCTTCCCCTGCCCGCAGCCCCCCCCGGGGAGGCAGGACCCTCCGGGGCTGCCTCAGCTTCCTCTGGTCCCTGGGAGCTCTGCAGGGATGTGCCCCTAAGCGGGGGAAACTGCAGCTCTCTTGGTCTCAGAGGCCACCACACTGCTACGAGCTTGGAGACCTGGGAAACTCTCAATTAGGAATTGTCATTTTTTGCCAAGATGCTTATAAAATACAACTCCTTCCATAGTTTTTTTTTTTTTTTTTCCAGTGCAGTGGGATCCTTCTGAAATCACTCAGGAGATGCCAAGGACAGCTGCTGCCCCCTGCAAAACAGCATCATGCTCAGGGCAGAGCAGTGGTGAAGAGACTGTCACCCCAATGCCTCCTGCCTCCCCAGCCCTTCCCTCTCCAGAATCACCCTGGCAGCCCAGCGGCACCAGGGTCCCAGCTCCAAACCCCTCATCCACTGCTATTTCCAGACTATCTTAAAATGCCCCAGCCATGTTGTGCTGCCAGGTGGGATCTGCTGGGAAAGACCCTGCAGGAGCAGGGGGAGATGAGCTTCCCCATCTCTGACTTCTGGTTTCGGGGAGCTGGCACCTTGCAACTGCCTGGGGAGCCAAGACAGGGCTGCCCTGCGTGGGGCTGGGAGACGTCAGGACATGGGGCGTGTGTTCGCCTTGGGAAATGGATCAGTATCTGTTTCTTGGGTCCTGAAAATAAAAAAAAATAAATCAACAAAATAACAGGCCAGATGGCAGCTTTGGTTAAGGCTGAGGGTATGGGAGACAGGGACAAGCATGAAGGACTGCGTGGAAGAAGCTGGGGCTCCGGGGAACCTCTGGCTCTGGCTGGAAGCCTCTCTGCTCGCAGCAGCCTGCAGGCAAGCCCTGGGGGTGGCCATGGGGACCAGGCAGGGCTGGCCTGGCTCTCTGCCCTAGTGCCAAAACTTCTTTTGCCAAACGTAGGTTCCGGGCGAGCGGGACCTGGGCAGGGCTGGCTCTGCAGGGCTTGCGTGTCTCTGCTGGGCAGCGCCGGGGCCCGCTGCAGCCAGCGAGGGAACCAGCAGAGCCTCTCCAGGCAAAGCCACCACAGCAGGGCCATCCCGTCCCCTGCTACCCCTCCCCGTGCCCACCGTGTCCCCACCGTCCTGCCTTGGCAGCGGGCACCGGGAGCAGCTCGGGCATCCTCAGCCAGCGAATGCTGCCGGAGGGGAGGAAAGCAAATCCAGGCAGGGGAGGGGAAGGGGCTACGGTCTTGGAGGAGGCACGAGGGGGTCAGCCGGACCCTCGAGCAGGCACTCCCGGCCGGGCAGAGGGCAGGGCCCTGGCAGGCTGCCTCCCTCCAGCTCCGCACCGTTTGCCCCTTCCCCAGCTGGGAAAGGCAAAGAGGGCTGAGCCAGATCCCCCCGCCCTGCCCGGTCCCCCGGCGAGGAGTTAAAAGCCGTGTCTTTCCGGGGATAACGATTCTATTATAAATAGCCCCATTAGCTACAACTAATGACAAAAATCCACCTCCTCTACTCCCCATAAGTTCTGTAAGTTATGGGCAATGCTACAGCCATTACTAAAAGCTGTTAACTTCATATCTGAATGAGGAAATATACACCACAGAACATTAAACCATTTATATTATATATATGTATATATATACTTTTTTTAAACTAATGACTTTAATGCCAAAACTTTGCTGAACCAAGAAAAATATGGGTTTAATGTTCTCTGTTCATTTTTTTTCTTCTTTAAAAAAAATACAACCCAAAAAAAAGAAAGGGAAACTTATTAGTATGTAATGTTTGAGTCTATCCCATTTATACACAACATTGTAAACATATATAATCTATATTACATGTGCTTCATTTCTGCCTGGGTGTGTTTTTTTTTTTCTTTAAACCTTTTTTTATCACTAGAACACCACAAAAAACCGAAACAGAACCAAACCAAAAACCAAACCAAAATAAAAACAAAACAAAAAAACTGAACAAAGAACACAAGTTACAGGTTATTTAACATCTTTCTGTCAAGGGTCCCTTCCCCAGTCTCCTGGGGGCAGAGTGGTCAACAACACAGTCCAAAGGAGGGCTCACGAGCCATCCGTGATGCAAAGCCAGCTCCAGGGAACAGGTGGATGGGGAATACTGGTTTTAAAAAAGGGGACTTCACAACAAAGGGTTTGGTTTTGCCCGCTGCAGATGCTGAAGGAGGTCTCAACATGCGGGACCTGGGAGCCGAGGCTCCCCACTGCTCCTGTATCCTCGAGTCCGTGTCTGGAGTCTCTGGTTTGTTTCTCCTTTAAATTTTAAAACGTCTTTTTTTTGTTGCTGTCGTTCTTCTTCCCCTTGGTGTGATGAGCTGAGCCGAGTAGCTGGGTCCTGCCCTCCTGCTGGGTCCTTCATAAGTAGATGCGCCGAAGGTCTCCAGGAGACGTGATGGTGTTACACTGGGGACAGAGCTTCTTGGCACCCTGCAACCGGCAGATGAGATGAACAGTGTGAAAGCATGAAGAAGGACAACCTGTGTGACCCTGTCTTTGGCCTGGGATCCCAGTGGGAGCAGCACAGGAGCAGGGGGAGCAAGGCCACCCCCCTTCCCCTCCAGGCAGGGCCATGCCCTCCCAACAGGGCACAAACTGTGAGAAGGGGGAGCCCCAGCACCTTTCTTGCCTGCCCTGCAAGCTCCTCGTCCCACTCCAGTCCTCGGCATGAGGCAGCTGGGCAGGGAGGAGCTCTGCAGGAGGCTGACACCCAGAGCCAAGCTGTGTCACCAAACTCAACAGCTCCACTTTGCAGACAGATCAGCCCGAGTACCCTGTCCTGCTGCGCTGTCACACTGCCTGCCAGGGAGATCTGCTCCTTTCTGCTTCCCTTGCTCACCTGCAGCCCTCGATGAGCCAGTTCAGGTCACTGAGCAGGCAGAAAACCAACCCAGCTGGAACAAGTGCAATTTTCAGCTGGGATGACTGAACTGGTTCATGGTGGGGTTGGATCATCCTTTTCAGGGCAGCATGCCAGGGGACTGCCTTGGCCATCCTGCAAAAAGCCCTGGAGCTGCTGGCATGAAGGAAATCCCCATCCTGTCCCCACCTCGCCCCAGCTCACAGAGATGCTGCGGAGACAAGTGTGTTCTGCCAAGGTGAGCTGAAACCAGCAAACTGTGATGTGAGCTGGGGCGAGGTAATGGGCAGCTGACGTGAATGCTACATGAAATAAAACAAGGGCTGATGTGCCATCTGTCACCAAGCCTGACAGCAAGAGGGTGTTAATAAGCCTCAGAATCGGGGTCAACCTAAGCCAGTCATCATTAGATTGGCAGATGTGACAGACAGTTGATGGGAAAAATGACAGAACAATGGCTCTGCTGCGAGGCAGCCTCCCATCTACAGCACCAGCAGTGCAGGAAATTGGGATGCCCTGGCTTTCAACACCGACCGCAGCCTCAACACGACCCCCCAACACACAGAACCGAGCACAGGCTCTGTCTGAGCACCTCGAGTTTTGCTCACTGGTGTCAGACGGGCCCTTCCAGCAGCTAACGCCCAGCGCTCGGCATGACAAGTGAGCTCACAGGGATGCAACATGCCTTGTGAGAGCCTGTTGGCTTGCATGGGGGCTCGCTGGCAGAACTGAAGCCGTTTGGTTCAGTGGTGCTGCTGCTCTACCTTAGCAGCTACGTTCAGTACCTGCAGCAGCGAGCGCGGCAGCTTGCAGGACGCAGACTGAGTGGTAGGGCAGGACCGTGACCTGCCATGCTGCTTCGGTACTGCTACCTGCACTTGGGGACATCCCTAGCAGAGGAGCTGGCACTGCTGCTTACAGAAGGCAAGCACGCTTAGAAAAGGTCCTCTCTGCTCTGTGACAATACCTGCAAAAAGAGGATAGGGGCTTTCTCCCCTGGAAGCTCCTTGGACTAAGGATCTTGAAGAGAGAGTCCCAGGTACAGAGAATTTACATGGGTGCAAGTAATTCAGAAGGGTGCAGCTCCAAAGAGGTGCAAGTCATGTTTGCTCTGCAGTATTGAGTACTACCGAAAAGCCCCTGCAGACCAGCCTCAAACCAGCTCCCTCCCTGCTCCCAGTGCACATTATTCCTGGTAGACACGGACTTCACATGCTCGCTGTTCCCTGAGCTTTGGACTTCTGAGCAACCAGGCTCCCACTGGATACCCCTTGCTGTCAGCAGCTGAGCTGCTGCTCCGACACAAGTGGGAACCATGGGCACTTGCACCCGAGATCTAAAACAGCCACACACAAAGTCCTGTTGAACTAGAGCTGAATGAAACACATAATGGACACCCAAGACACCTTGGACATCACTCTCAGGGTGAGATTGACAGTGGGACAGAGCAGTGGTGGTGTGGATAGTGCACCTAGCTCTGCTGCTGATGCCCGTGGGCACATCCTTCTAGCTGTCTGAGACCTATCTTACCCCCCTCTAACTACTGTGTCTGTTTAGAATTTCAGTGTTCCAGGGCAGGGACCATCTCACTGTGCCTGTGCAATGCATTGGGCAGCCCCATGCACTGGTCTTCACTGAGTGGACTCGGCATGCTGGGTTCTGGGAAGAGCAAGCACAAACCACAACTGGAAGGAAAGGCTTAAAACCCTGATGAAATCAAAGACTGACTGCACTGGACTATAACAGAGCCTGTTTATAGAACACACCCCTTTGCTTGTGCTCAAGACCAGAGCTTTGGATCTCCAGCATTAGAAAAGGGCAAGTTCTAACCCTGCACATCCCAGTAAAAACTTCCTGCAGCAGCTACAACAGGTTGGAGAGAAAAATTTAAACATCTACCCCTTCTGCCACCTTTAAACCCTTGTGGGCTGGGCTACATAGCAGCACTGCCAAGGGGGGTGGCTCACTAATCTGGATGCGAATGTCACAAACCAGCCTGTTTCAACAGAGTCCCTGGTCAGGCCTGCATCACCGTGCAGTCCTCTGGTCCTCAGAGGTGCCTGTTGCATCTGGTTGGCCTCTTGGCATCTTCTTTGTAGCTGGAGGGTCCCAGAGGAAGTGGCAGGAAGGTGCTGAGGGATTAACTCACAGTCAAAGGGGCAACAGTTGGCAGCTGCCCGTTTGAGCTTTCCTGTATGCCCAGATAAGCAGAAGTAAGTGTGCATGGGGACTTTAAGGCATTCCAGATGTGACTACTGCACACATCTGTGTCTATGCTCTCTTTTCCAAGACAGGCACAGCTTATTGGCATGAGGCAGCAAAACATCCAACCAAGTAGCTGGAGCTTCTACCTCTCTGGACAATGCACCAGGGAGAGGTACCTTCTGCAAGAGCAGTCCCCTGACCCATCAAATGCCTCAGCCTGCCTTCAGTCTGGGACAAAGGATGAAGGAAAGTGCTTGCTGCCACCTAAAACCATGCCCCCCTACTCCTCAGTGCTCCTGTGCGTGCTGAACAGCATTTCAGCAGTTATTTTCTTCTAGCTCTGCTGAAGTTGGAGGTATTTGGCTGCAGGTGGGTGGGGAAGAGCACTGAACGCCTTTGAGTTCACTTTTGCTAAAAGCAAACCTCAGCTGCTGCCATCTCACTGTCTTGCATCTTGTGCTCCATTCTGGGATCTGGAGGTGGACCGAGACAGCTGCAAGCAGATGTGCGTGACCCTTAGCATCACTAACACAGACTAGACAGCTCAATGTGGGAAATTTTGGAAGGACAGATGCCTGGAAAGCCACCCTGCCAGGTCTCTCCCAAGGCTGCGCAGATGCTTGCTGTAAGCACAAGTCCTCCTGCACTCAGTCCACAGGACGACAGAACAAGCCTGGCTAAACCGACTGTGGCCTTGCTTCTCTCTTCCGTGGCAAAGCAAGGTCAGGTATGCAACTCCTTCACACTACAGGGAACTGGAAGATGCATGGATTTATCCTGCCAGACCTCAGGATCTCTGTCCTGGAGATCTACTCTCTGCACCACATGCTGATGGCTTTAGGGGGATCCACTCTCCCCACCTAAAGCTGAGAGCTGCACACGGGCAGCCAGGGCCAAGCTTTTGACCATGCCAGAAGGCAGAACTCAACCACATGTAGTTGGCCCCTTCTGTGCAAAAGCTACACGATTGCAGATTGAATTAGGGCAGTGGTGGATGTTACTTCACCTGCAGGTGAGCTCATCGTGAGCTCTGAAGCCCGGGTACACTGGAGGGAACAACGGCATCCCAGAGACCTTCAGCAGCCTGGCCTGAACGCTGCGCAGGCTGACGGCACGTGGCGTGCTGGGCCCAGGTCTCTGGGTCTCCCCAGTATTTATACTTGGTATTAAACAGTTCAAGCAAAAATAATGACTTTGGACCCTTGGGGAAGCCTTTTTCTTTCCTTATTTTTAAATAAAACTGTCATCCTCTGCACACATAAGCATGTGTGTTACACTCAGAATTTATTCCTGAATTTTTTCTGTTTAGATTGAAATTGCTTAGAACCTTGTTCCTTACATCTCACTTTTTGGTGTAGGTGTACAACATTTATTGGCACTAGCATTTAAGCTCTCCTCTCTTGTAGAGAGGCACATAAGCTTGTACACACACACATGCTGGCACAGGCACAATGAAAAAGCGTTTGCTCCCCCACTGCTCACCTGCCAGCTGGGGTTACTAAACTTTTCCCTTGAAATAAAAATGCTGTGGAATAATAAGTCCCACCTGTCGGCCATTTCTTTCTTTCTTTTTTTTCCAGGTCCTTCTGCTCCTTTCATCATAGCTTCATGGAAAAGCCTTGATGTGTTATAGCTGCGTGTGCTAGAGTAAAGGCCACCTCAGCTTTTCCATTATAAACCCCAGTTTTGAGGGGTTTATAAAACTCTGCTGCAAGAAGTTTGCTCCAGGGCTGTTGCAAAGCAAAGAAAAGGGGCTGGAACCAGGATGGAGTTTATTTTTTCTCCTCCTTTCTTAATTAAAATTTGGCAAGTGATTGATCCACAATACAGGCTAATCACTTGGGGTAGTAGTTTGAAAAATACATTAACGAGAGCCGAGATGTTGAGAAGTCGTTAGGGCTCATACGGTGCCAGGAAGGATTGGAGTATTTTGTCTTAAAGTTGCCTCTTAAAAAAAAAAATGGCGTGATGTCTGCTATAAATTGGCTAAAGCAAGAACACTCCAAAGGAAGGATTTAGGCACTTCCTGCTGTCCTGTGGGTCTAAAACCGGGCAATTTCCAAGCAGAATATGCTACCAGGCACAGAAAATAGAGACACACACACACACAGAGCAACTTTGCCTGCACAGTGCCACCATCAAACCTGGGCTCAAAGCTGTTTTATAGGAAGGAAAATCAAAGTAGAGAGATGACAGGAGAGACCCAAACCAAGAGCCAGCTTCTGCCAGGGGAGGACTCAAACTCCAAGATCCAATTCTCAACCAAGGCAACAGCCCCCTCTCCCACCCATGCCTCCACATGAAGTGGCAGCTTCTTCTCTGCAAATGCTGATTCCCAGAGAAGCAGCTGTTCACCGCTGTCGTTGTGGGGTACCCCCAGTTGTCAGGTAGTGGGGTTAAAGCAGTCAGAAGAGCAACCTTTTTCATAGAGCTTCCTCAAAGAGTGGAGTTCACCCCTACACATTATTGGAGGCCAAAACTGAAATATGTTAATAAATAATTGGACAACCTCATGGCTGATAGGAACATCATGAAAGATCAAGTGCAGCATCCTCTATGCAGCTGCTAACTCAGGAGGTCCCTATATTGCTGGAAGCACTAAGGAATCGCCCAGAAGGATTGCTCTGTATCTGTGTTGTTTCTTACAAAAATGCTCCACCCCGCATGGATATACGGTATTGCAGACCAGAAAAAGCATCAAAGCTAAGAACGCAGTAGTGTAATCTACCAAAGATATAAATGTGTCAGCTGCAGAGCATACATATCTATCGATAGATCCCCTGGAAGCATATTCTGTGATGAAGAAGGCTTTTCAGAAGTGATTTTTTCCTGCTCTTGCGGTAGTAATTTTCAAATAAGCTCAAGACAGGCAAGTACAAGCCTGAGGTCAGCAAATACACATAGGAAATGCTGGATCTGGCTCATACTGTGCCTGCTCAAATAAACCTGCTCTCTCTCAGCCCCTGCATGCCTGCACTCACCAACAGCTCCATCACTGGCAAACAACAGCCTGACTTATCTTTTAACTCCATTTACTTCATGAGGAAGGATACCAGGGTTTGGGAGATCACAGAACTACAGCTCAGAGGGACATCAAGAACTCACTGACCCATTCCCCCAGCAAGATCACCTCAACCTGAATTACTACTGACGGACACGCATCAAACCTGTTCTCACAAACCTCCAAACCTCCTCAGCAAAGCACTGCCAGCAGCTTGCCAATCTCCACCATCAGAGCATTCTTCCCAGAGAAGGAAAATATGAATCTCACCCGCTAGTAGCTGTAGGGTCCCTGTTGGTTAATGGGGAAGGATAGAGAAGGGGCAGACAAACCTCTTCCAGCAGGAGATTCATTCCTCATGACCCAGTGACTCAGGACTGCAGTCCAGCAACCAGCTGTGCATGGACAGCTGCCGCGAGGATGGTCGATGTTCAGGGAAATGAACCCCACCTCCTGCTGCCCCGGCTAAGCCTCCCTCCTGCAACGCCATTTCCTCTCCTGTCTTTGAAGAACCTGCACGTGTTTTCAGGGGTTTCTAAAAGGGATCACAGGGAAGTCACTCCAGGCTTGTGTCCCAGTTTCTGTGTAACCTGAAGATATCAACTAGTTCTCTGCATGCAGGGTGGAGGAATGAAAAACGTCACTGTGTTGAGTACCCCAGACAACTGGCAAGTAGGGAGCAGCAAGCTCACTGGTGTGGTCTGACACTGCAATACAAAACCAGCTGACAAAAAAGCTCATATGATTTCCTGGGAACGCAGGCATCATTGCGTGGCCTCAAGCAACCCATTTTTGTACCCCTCTCCCCTGCCTCCATTCCTGTTGTGCCTACAACCACAGAGCTGCCCACAGTGTATGCAGTGTATGGCACACCTTCAGCCTGTGGTCCCAGGACCACAGCCCTCAGGCAGAACTGGCTGTGCTCACACAGAAAGTGGAAGGAGAGAAAACCACTCATCACATCCTGATGCTGGGTGAAGGGATGGTTCCCCCCTTTCTCCATGGCCATCCTAAGGAGGGACGTCTAACTAAGCAGCTTCCATTGGCCCTGAGGCGCTGGCTAACGCAGCAAGAACCATGACCTTGGTTCTCTTAAGCCATCTCCAGGGTCCCTTTCTCTGACCCCAGCCCTACCTTCACGTTAATCCAACACGGCAACAGGAGACAGAGATGGAGTCTGCTCTGGTGAATGTTTCATCCCCAGAACTTGGAGCCAGTTTGATGCACTGAGCTCTAGTATAACCGTACCTAAGCTAGAGAGCCAGCAACCATTTGTAGAGTTGGTGGTTAAAAATGTCTCCCCCTCTCCCTTAGCAACAGAACAGTTATAATTTGGAATTGGACATCAAGAGCCAAAAGTCTAAAAACTATATTTTCAGAAAGCCTAAGTGCTTTAAAGATCCAATCCTCATCAGTGCTCTAGACACGATCTAGTCAGAGGATACTAGAGATGCTCAGATCATCGTAGCATCATATCCTAGAAAATGTTTAAACCTTAAACCTTTTTAAAACCACTTCACCTCCTCTGGTCCACAGACAGATGTGAGCATCAGATTTCACCCTGTCTTCAATACCGTGCAGAGGTTTAGAAGTGCTCCCAGGCACTCTGAGCCTTCAGTTCCAGGGCCTTGTTCAATACACGGTCCTCCCTCTCTCTCTCAGACACACTCACTCTAATTTAATATTAGATCTCGGCTGGGCATATAAACCACAGGCGCAGAGGGGAAAGGGGACTTTTCACCAGCAGGGATGGCAGATCTCCAGAATGTTCAAAAGGGGCCGGAAGCCCGACACAACCCGCCCGCCCCAACTCCTATTAACTCCAACAAATTGTTTATTGCACAACAGAAGAAAAATGTTGCCCCTCTTCCCCAGCCAAGTCTTTCCATGTGTGCTGCACGCGCAGGCTCCCTCCTCCCGCCCCCGCTGGGGAGCCAGCTTTATACCCAGGGAAAGGTAACAGCAGCGATTATTACACACACTATCCCACAGCTCCTCGCTTGTTAAAAAAAACAAGAGTCTCTTTTGTGCCCGAAATAAAAGGAGATACCTTAATTAGAACAATGCAGGTTGGTGAGCATTAAACACTGAGCCCAGCTGCTGTATGCCATTAAATTCATAAAAAAGGAGGGGGGAAGGAGGGCAGTCTTAACGAGATTACACACATTGACTTTGATCAAGACACAAAAGCACCAAGGCGTTCCAGGGTTTTTATTGCTGTCTTCGGGCTACATTTTAATGGTTACATTAGAAACATGCGAACACAGGCTGGGAGATTTTTTTGAGACGGGAGAGGGAGTGCAAGCATGCCTTGTGAAAAGGCCTGGTTTAATAAATTGGGGGCTGCAGGGAGAGGCTAGGACTGGGGAACACATGAGTAGCCACTTATTAATTGCTTCCCCTCTGCAAGTGCCAAGTCCTAATATGATGTCTTGCTGGACTATTCCCATCCCGCCTGCCTGGCTGGCAGAAGAGCCATGGGCGGATAGCACACAGACAGCTCCATCCCCACCTTCCTCATGGAATTCTAGTGGGGAGATGGTTCCCCCTCAGCAAGGGTAAATGCTAACCCTGCAGCACCTGGAGTGGGGTTGCCCCGTTCTCAGCCATGACCGCTGTACATGAAACAAAGGGGCCTGACTGAAGTTGACCTAAGTTGCTGTTGAGCCTAAGGACAGCCTGAAATTGGTGCCACAGATTTAGAACGTAACTTGAGGCTGGCTGGGAAGAGGAGAGGACAAAGACTTCAGAATGAAGAAAATGAAAAAGAAATTAGTGTTTTATCCTCTGCTTGTAGCACCGCTGAAGTGAAGATTACTCTTCACTTAGCAACGGTGGCAGAGCACACATTCATCCAAACACCTCACAGCTACGTACCCACATATGTGTCTTTTATAACATGCTGCTAAAATGTTTACAAAAGCTTGTATAATCTAAATAGTGACGGGGTGTAGCTGAAGAGCTGTAAAATACAGCCCAAGGGATAGCCAAGTTATTGAGTTGCTATTAGTACTCAAGCCCACAGGCACTTCACCATCCTGGTAACTTTTCTTGGACAAGACTTTTAAAAGGCAGGATTTAAAGGAGCACGATCAGCTTAATCGTAATTCCAAGCACACAACGTGTTCTATAAAGTAGATTTTGTAATGCCTTACAGGAACAGTTTTTAGGAGTGGCATTCCCTTACATTTTTTGCAACTCAACACTGTATCATCTTGCTAACAGGAAAACTAGAAAGCACAACTGACTGTTTTCCATTCCCCAACCTGGGCAAAATGAAAGCTTGAAAATCAGCTACACAAGGGACGTTAAAGGCTGATTATAAAGCCCGCAGTTTTAACACAGGAAAGGAAAACACTTTATTTAATAACACCTTAAATTTTAACCTGATGTACTTTAATACATGTATAAATTACTACTGCACTGGGTCGCCTATTCAATGTTCAAGGTAGTCCCCAAGTCTTCCAAACAGAATGGCATATGCTTGAAAACTGCACAGTGCTATTTCAAATAATCTGAAAAATACTGATTCATATTCATATTCATAAAAGCTCCCTTCCATATCCTCTATCCTGAAGATGATTCCCTTTGCTTCAGGGGAATATTAGGTTTCTCAGAAGCTACCCATTCCATGAAATCTCAGTGGATTTGGCCTCCATTCTCACAGCTTTACCTCTCTGCATGGATGCCCCACAGGAAATTAGTGTAAGGCAAGGCTGTCTTTGGCACAGAGCTCTTACATGAGCAGTGGCTGTCCCCACGGCAGCAGTGGAGCAAGCAAGGGGCAGGACTGCACTTCGGTCATGATGACTCAAATGAAACTGCCTCAAGTCAAAGCTAGAGTGGGGTGTTAAACAGCAAGGCTTGGGAAGTCTGCATGCACAGCACTCAGACTGTTTAAAATAAAGCAAAAAGCACCTTTCTCTGTGGTGATTTAAAATATAGTATCCCAGAAGTGAGGAAAAAGCCTGTAAGTCAACAAGAAAGTAGCCAAGGGCCTCACCAGAGTCCGCAGCCAGCATTCTTCACAGTGCACATGCCAGCACTGAATGGAAGTCAGGGGCATTGTGTAGGAGTCCTGAGGAGAAGAAGCAGACAGGTCATTTCCACAGCAGGGATCAACTGATTCTTCACTCTCAATCCCATCACACCACCTTTCTCTGTGGGTAACATTGCCTTGTATTTTGTATTAAAAAAAGAATAAGCTTGTGTAATATGTAAGTTTGTATTTTTGTAATGTTTGTGCAGTAGAGGCAGAAAGTCTCCTGCAGTCCATTTTTCTGGCTTCCCAGAACTCCTGTTGGAAGCCCATAATCCACTCAAGTGGTGACCTGGCTCAGCACAGTTATCACAAGAGCATCTGAAGTTGCTGTAGCCACCTGCCATTATTCTCATCGGAAGGGTCACCAGATCATACAAGAACCAGTGACAGGGTAAGATTAACCCTTATCACAACTCTTAGCTCTGCAGGAACAGCTTAACTACATCCCAAGAATGCTGCTGCTATTTCAGCACACATGCCTCTTCCTGAGTATTTTCTACCATTGCTAATAAACCTCTGGAAATCAGCAGCAAGCTGTCATCTTTCTGTGGGGTGGGAGAGGGGGACTGCACTCCCATACCTACAACTCACGAGCTGGGAGAGCGAGCACCATGCATCAAGCTGAAGTTGCAGAAGGATCCCTCTGCCAAGCAGAATTTTCTCCTGCTATCAGCAGAATAAAAACTTAACAGGAGATGCAAAGCTTTGCAGGCTCAGACCATCAGAGGGAGCTGCTGCCCTTCTTTAAGAAGGCCATGGCATCACCACAGAGCAAGCAGGACGTCGACAACTTTTAAATGCTCAGGCAACGTTTCTGTTCCCAGATCGTACGGTGGGGCTCAGATCACAGATTCTGCTCTCTCCTTGTGTATATAAATCTGCACATGCAGGAAGAGAACGCTGGTATCTGTGTATTTTCTATAGGGAGGCTGAAAGTCTTCCGAAGTTGGGGCTTTCTTGCCCCTGATACAGATGGGCAGCTACAAATACCAGTGAAACATTGGAATGTATACAAAAATTTCAATTGCTAAAAAGACCTAACATCTTCATTGGGAAGTCTAATTGGTGTACAGGGACAAAGACAAGTTCCCCCACTCTATCCAAAAAAGAAGAAAAGCTTCTTCCCTTCTCGGCAAAGATACCAAGATATTTCTGATTCATTACCACAAGTGGAGTGCTACTCACCATGCAAATGAGACATTTATAGCGGTCCCCACGGGAAAGCTGCCTTTCTAACTCACGGACACGAGCCTTTAACGCTTCAAATGTTGTCACTGCAGAGTCTTCTGTAATTCTGAAAAAGATGATGGAGAGTGAGCATCACTGAGCACACAAGATTAAGAGTTTGGGGGAAAAAGGATCCCACAACAGGTACCGCACAGGAAATGGCAACATTTGAACTAATACACCCAACTTGGGATTAAGGATTCCTGAAAAGCCCAGTGTGAATTCTTTGAGGTGTCCTACTAAACACTTCCAAACACATCACAACAGAACACAATGGGTCTGGGGTTGCCAGCTTCACACAGAGCAAGTTTCTGCAAGACATGGACATTTGAAGAACAGGGTTTTTTTGTGTGTTTTTTGTTTTCTGCCTCTTTTCTTGTCTCCCTTAAGAGATTCCTAAGGACCAAATGCTTTGGGCAAAGTTCTGCATGTTGCTCTAAAGCTGGTGATAGGTAACTTCTATGGACAAGAGGAGCTGCTGTTCCCCTTAGAGAATGGAGGTCTTTGCTAGCCATCAACCTTGTGAAACACAAAATCAGCTCATTATACAGGATCAACACAATGTTTTTATATGAAAGAAACCCCTAGCTGTTTGGGTTCTAATGCTGAAAAAAAAAGAAGAAACCAAAAGCAATGGACACTGTGCCAACAGGGTAGCTATAAAAGCAGCTTTACAATCTCTGTGTTCCCATTTCCTAGGGTCATTTTTGATGGGCAGCATTATCTCTTCTGTCACAGAGGTGCTGTGCTGAGGGCAGGAAAGTGTATTTTCATGGTTCTGCAAGGCTGGTGAAAAGAGCAACTTGCCAACCTAAAAGCAAGGGCAGACAGCAATGCTTAGCAAATGAGATGCAGGGAGCATTATAGACAAGGATGTGTCACTCCAGCATGCTGCAAAATCCGATTTCTACACAGTGCAGACGTAGGGAGGGGCCCTCAAGCATTCCGCAGAAAAGGTTTAGGGTATTGCATTGACATTAAGACTTTCATTCTTGCGAAAAAAAAAAAAAAAAAAAAAAGCAGCAATTCTCATGTATGTCAGTGAATTTCAGGCCTGTCCAAGCAGACTCCGGCTCAGAAGAACCTGAAGAGTCCCAGAAGATGCACCAACCACGACACAACCCACAGTGGCACCTATGTGTTCTACCTTTTTAGAGGACGATTCATCAACAAGTGACTAAAACATGGGTCCAGTGGAATTACTATAATCCATAAAGTGAGTTGCAATCTAAGCATTCCCGCTGCACACACACACTCATTCCTTTGTGCATTAGTCACTTGTTGCCAGCATGCAGGGAGGGACCTGAGTTACATCCCATGAGGTGATTCTGCTGGCTTTTCCCCAAGGCTCTGGAAACAGAGCGAGTCAAAAACATCTTGAGTGATTTTTCTAATTATGACACTTCAGAAGAAACTGGAGCTGCAGGAGTGCATATGGTTAAGTACCAGTGTTATGAAGCTCCTCCAACTTCAGTCCTACCTTTGTACAGATCAGACCCGCTCTACAGGAGCTAACCAAGGAGAGATCTTCGTCAGAGATTTATTGCAAATGACAGTTGCTAGGAAATGGTAACAATTTTAAAACTGCAAAAAAAGGCAAAGAAATACACATGTCCCATGATAGCCTAGTGGGTGAGGACTGCCTGGGGACAGGGACACTGTGGATTCAAGTCTTGGCATCAATAAATATTCTTTGGAGCAAAATGAAAGAGCGTCAGTAGGAGATAGTGCTTCCTGCTGTGAAACACCCACCTGATCCTGCTCAATGGCATAAATTATTATCTTATCGCAGCTTGGGTTCTCACCCTTAAGGAAGAGTTGTTAGTGTTTCCAAAGTCTAGAAATGTGTTAGTTTTGTTCAAGGAAGAAACAGAATTATTTATAGCCTGAAGATTATTGTTGGATGAGAAAATTGTTTCCCTTCCAGTCTGGCTCATCAACAAGCTGGATGAAGGCTCAGCTGAATTTGACTTTCTGGAATCCATTCCTCCTTTCTGCATGCATAAGGGCACTGGAGGTGTAAAGGCAGCGAGTGTGGATCCTGCCCAAAGCAGTAGCAAGCAGAACCTCAACCCCTGCTAAATTCTCCTATTACTATCTGTGGAGCTATCCGTCCTCCTCTGAAGGGCAGCTTAGCAAGGAAAGGGAAAAGCTGATTCCTTGAGCAGATCCAAGCAAAGGCCAATTCATCCCCAGTCCTAGCTAACAGTCAAAGCTTGAAAAGGAAAAATTTGCCACTGCAACAACTAGAGGAGATAGAAAATGGTTTGTTTATAGAAGTCTAAATGGCTGACCCCCATCGGCCAATTTCGGAAAGTCTCTGAGATAATCGCACCTGTCCAGTAATAAACGAATGAATCAGAAAAGGAGGCTGAATAGAGGTATAAGCAATAATGCTCAGAGGCTGCCTGATACAATGGCCAATCAATAGGAGGGCTGTAGATCAGGGTGCTAGTTAGCTGGAAAATTACCGCACCGCTGCGTGCGTCACGCTGTAGGGATCCTGGACAATCAATGTGGGAGGTATTGATTTAGTTATTATCACTTCATACGCTCCAGACATTGTTAAATATACATTTATTAACAAGACTGGGGTGCATTGGTAAGAGAGGGAGCGTTAGTCACTGCGATATCTCCCAGCGCTGATCAAAGCTCAGATGTGACAGACTTTAAACTCCATGCTATCCCTGCCAAGTGTGCTCTCAGGACAAATCCCGAGGCACAGTGTAGCGCTGAAGATGCAGCTCCTATCTCACAGGAGAGAGGTTTGGCCACAAGTGAGTATTTTGCACTTGACATTTCAGGAAAGCCTCTCGGAACAGCAGCAACCAGGGACGTGGTGGCCAAGGGTCAACCCAAAGTGAGCGATAATTGCATGGTTGCTTCCGAAAAGCTGGAGGAAATGAGGTCAAGGGAAATAGGGAGAACATTAGTAAATAAAGGAAACTGGAACTACCTCCAGGGATGGAATAAAGACAAGAGTCACTTCCCATGTGTCTGGCTCCCGTGGTGGCCAGCACACTTGGGACACATGCCATTCCATTTAGTGACATTTTACCGTCAACCTGCTGCTTGTATCCTAAAGATAAGCATCGCTTAGGAGCAACTCTTCCTGCAGCAGCAATCTTGGGAACTCCCTCAGGCTTCCCTCTTGCGTGCATACCTTGTGTGCGCTTGCCCGGACACAGCTGGGAGCAGCTTGAGCCATATTTTTACAGGGTAATGGCGGGGTGGGGCGAGGGTCAGAAAGCCAAGCTCCATGGACAGGGTAAGGTTGTGTACAAGTTACCCTGCCAAGGGAGGCAAAGGGAACTACAGGGAAGAAGGAAGTGGCTTCCACAGCCCTGCTCTCCCCGCTTTGCCCTGACCTCATGCTGGATGTAGGCAGACTCTTTTCAACAATTTTGCGCCTCAGCGCTCTAATTTGACGTGTTTGGATAACGTCATTTATCAGCCTCCAGAGCACAACTGCTGCACAACTGCTGCCAAGAACAACACCTCGAGCCCCAGCGCAGGTGCCAGTGGCCTCGCTGATACCTGAATTGTCCTCCCTAACCAAGGACGTATCAAGAGGGCACATCCACACTCTACTCACTCTGGATCTATGTCACCACAAACAGGGGAGCCTGAGTAAGAATGTTGAGCAAGAACATGAAGGGAGGGCTCCTCACGGACAAAACTTGGTCCTGCACTTCTCTCTGGATGTTGTGGTTAACTCTTCAACAACTTGGCAGTCACAGTTGAGGATGCTGGGTACCAGGGAGCAATACTGAGACTGAGCAGACAGCATATGATAGTTTCCAGTCTCTGTGCCCAACATGTGTCTTTCTACTGTTCATAGCATTTTCCCCTGAGCACTGAAAATAAGAACTAACTTTCTTCCTCCGAGCAAATCCTTGCCTTGTTCAGGTAAAAGGCCAGAAGACAGTCACAAAAATACTGTGGAAGAGGAAAGAGGACCTATCTGTATCTTTGAGCCACTAACTCAGCAATCACCTCCTGGGAAATCTCCCCCTGGGAATCAGCTGCCCCCTCTTTGTAAAAAAACTTTAACCCAAACACTGGTTATTTGTTAAACATTAGCATGCATGTGATCTTTGTTTCTCCAAATTAAATCGAGCAATTCCTACCCGCTGTCCCAGTGGGCAATCACAAGCAATTCCGTTAATTAAATTATCTCTGATTCTGCAGCCCTGGAATCTCTCAATTGACTAAGTCTGTGCTTTATCATCAACAAAATACTGGACCAAAAAGGAAACAAAAAAATGCTGATGCCAAAGTGATTGGCTTCAGTTAACCCTTCCCAGCTGGATATTAAGGGCTGCTCAAGAAACTGTTGGACTGGAATGAGCCCAAGAGTGAGAGCCTCGTACCAGAGACACCAGTAGCAGCTGTTCACTTGTGTTTCTTTTCCGTTGTACAGAAAAAACCAAAATACCGTACCATCACTGCATCCAGCATCCTGTCTATTTGAGAGCCACAGAAGGATGCAAACTGTTAGTTAGCTGCTGAAGAAGCAGAAAAACACCTCAAAGATCAGTAAAAGCCCCTGCGAGTACCCCATTCTCCTCTTACCCAGATCTCACTTGATGTTGAGGAGTCTCCATAAAACATTCCCCTTTGGTTTATTTCAACTGGATATAAATTTTCCTTTCTTCATAAATGGCCACACTGTACACAGCATTCCATAAATTTTTACAATTCCACTGTTTGTATGTACCTTGTAAAAAACGCTTAGCACTGATTAAATGCACCACCAATAAAATTTCATGGGCTCCTTTTGACACTTGATATTCTGACCTCCTTTTCTCTTTCTCATACATTTATTTTTGTTTTCGTATGCCTGTAAACACGGAGTGGCACAGGGGAAAATGTACAGTACCACTGACAAACCCGAGAGTGATGTCTTTATTTTTAAACAAAGCCTTTATCTTCCCTTGTCCGAGGTGGAGAACCTGATCCCAGCAGAACACACATGCTCTTTCCCTGCACCAGGGGCAGAGGTCAGGTCGCTAGCAGCTTACATATCATAAATATTAGAAACAGACTGGTCGATGCTTTGAAGGCAAGCTAAACTAAGATTCCAGGAGCAGAGAAATTGCTCCTGGCCATATCCAACCATGGCCCCAGTTGACAATTATCATAACCACTACTACACTGCAGAAGAGAAAGCCTACTGCAGTCCTCACTTTGTGAGGCACAAATCTTTAAGACTTGATAAAATGATCCAAAAAATGACCCCAACATCAGTGCACAATCATTTAATTGCAAGCCTTCTCTCATAGCCAATTTATGTTTGGGTGAGAGGGCAACTTTTTCAGAGAAAAGTCCATGTTTTAATAGCCTGTAACATGCTGTGCATAGCTGCTGTGACACTGGTAGCACTGCAGAATGGCAGAGCACATTGATGCTGCCTTGGCTCTCACTCATACGTTGTCTTCAACACAACTCTCTTGCTACCTGAGTTTCAAACACTAACTAAAAACAACCCTTAGTTTTATGGGACAAGAACTATTCCCATTTTCAACCTGGTGAAAGAATCTGCTCCCTCTTTCAATTTAGCAAGCATCACATGCAGCAAGTGCTATAGCTAACAATACCAGGAGTTTATTTTGGCAAATGTAGTTGAGCACTACTGAAGTCAGTGGGAGATACACAGACAAAAAGGCCTTTTGCACTTGAAGTGCAAGAACGTAACAAAGCTGAAAAAAAAAAAGTTTGTTACTAACATGCAAAACACTTAAACTGAAAGTAAGATTTTAAAAAGAAAAGTCACAGGTGGCTTTAAAAGGAAACAGACACAGCTCAAGCATTTTCAGTATGTTAAATCTCTGAAAGGAGTCCAGTGTCAGGCGCTGGTGGCAGATTGACTGTGAATCACCCCAGAACATGTGGGCTACCGGACTGGCACGCTGCACTGCGATTTTATTTTACTAGATGAGCTGGCTACAGCAGAAGGGGCCAGATCCCTAGCAGTAGAAAACTGCCCAGCAAAGCTGTTTGCAGTAGAGCCGAGTCAAATCACACCAAGTGAAGTTTAGACCCTCAGTCTGTGAGACTGACAGTGCTAAAAGCAAATCTTCTGGCAAGACATGAATGTTTTAGGGGCTGGCTTCCCCTTTATTTAGCTAAAAATCCCATTTATTTAGTTTATTTGTTATTAGACTAACCTCCTTTAAAAAGGCTGACTTATAATCCTGTAAAACATTGTCACATGTATTGAGGAAATTGGCAAGGATGCTAATTTATTGTCCTCTAGGAAAAAAAAGCGCCCTCTTTCCTTGATTAATGTATGTTTTTGTATTGTAAGATATTAAAGAATGTTGCTTCACCTGTAATTATAGAGAATAGTTTATTTTGGCAAAGTGCCCTGGCTTATGGTTGCCAAGTTATGAATAATGCAATGTTCCCCATTCTAATTTCCGTGTTCTAAGTTGTGAATTTGGAGCGGGGTGCATGCAAGGGCACACACACACACATAACGCCGAGGCGCTCTCAGTCACAAGCGCCTCTATTTTATACTTGCTTGCACAACTTGTTAATACCAGCATCTGCTTGCCAAATTCAGAGTTTGCTTCTGACTAATTTCATCTTGATGCAAACCAAAAATGTTGTCTCTTTTTTTCCCCACAGAGGAATTATTTCTCTTACACTTGCATGCACCGTTGCAATACCACTGAGGGGAGCTTACCGCTGCAAGGAGGCGTTTTAAGCCGCATTTAGTAGGGACTTGGGTAAAGATTCCCTGAAGAATTTAATGACAGAAGAATTCATTATGCTTTCATATCTCCTCCGCCTCTATAACACAGAACCCAACAATGTCTTTACAGAAGCGGGAAGTAAATTCAGGCGCTGGCTCTTTCTCTCTCTCTCTTTTTTGGCCCGTGTTTCACTGAGACACATGTGCCCAGCCCCAATCAAAACAGAGACAGATGGCACCGCTGATCATTCAGAATAGAAGGAGCCTCGGAGTCAGCATGTTTAGATGCATTTGTAGGGCTACACACTATCCGCTGGCCACTGGGACTGATTTAAAAAGGCGGCTAGTGAAAGTCTGAGCTTGCGCCAAAATTTTAAATGTGCCATTTGAGCAATTATGGTTCGACACGAAAGCTGGGAGAAAGAATGCATGGGTCATTCTGATTTCGATTTAGAGACTATGTCCCCTGTTCCAAAGAGAAAATAAATGCAATCCCATTGCTTTACTGGAGCAGCTTTGGCGATAAAGGAAAAAGCCATGCTAAGGGAAAGTATTTTGCTGCAGCAAGGTTTTGTTGAGGCAGCACAGGCTGAATTAGAAAATGATTCACTAAACAAAGTTCCAAAATGGAAATAATTGCACATCTAATGTGTTAATACCTCAGTTCACTTTTCAAATGTATCCCTTCATCCTGGTGACCCTAACTGTATTCCTAACAGATGTGTGAGGGTGCATCATGGTCTCTATTTTAATAGAAGGCAGGGCCACAAAAGGCAGGCAGTAGAAATGGAAAATGCAGACCCTCTCCCTGATGAGGCACATGGGTTAGAGGTTCCAGCCTACTGAAACTTGCCTCCATGCACAAGTAAACATGTTTGGATTATGACCAAGCTCCACATAGAGCTAGGCAGGTATACTTTTCTACTGGAAGACTTATGGCAGCTGTAACCCATCATCTTAGTGTGGCCTGGAGGTGGTCTGGGATTACTGGTAGCTTTGGTTGGACGATCAGGGCACAAAATTATGAAATATCCCTGAAGTGAAAGAGGAATAGCAAATTCCTAGGGCTGAAAGGTGTTCAGCAGGTTGGACATGCAGCCGAATCTTGCATCCAGCCTCTGTGCACAATGAAATGCATTCTATTCCCATGGCCTGCATCCAAATGGCTGAAATAAACAGGAAATATCTATGCTACTACAGCAGGCCTTGGATTCATCTGCAGCCTTTTAAGGGCTTTACTGTGGAGGTGATACGCTTTCCAGAACTTCCATTCATGATCGCTGATTGGAGGTACACAAGGGCAGTGCGATAACACATCCTCCAGACAGCTTCCTACAACTCCTGCTGCTGCCCTAGAACTTTTACACTGTTGCTGTTTCCTTTACGGGGAAAGAAAGGATCAGAATTAGCATCATTTAAGGTAATCATGCCTTCAAAAAGAAACATGAGGCTATTAAAGGAGGCCATAGCACATTAGTATCACATAACCAACTGTGGTCCCAGAGCTGGAAAAGAAAACCAACAATGCAGAGGAAGGACAGGTCATGAGCCGGCTATCTGAGGGAAAAGCAGGAACGCTTATGCAACTGAGTGGGAAACAGCAGCTTTCTGCAGACAGAAACTGTCAAAAAGGAGTAAAGAAGTAGTGAATGAAGAAACAGGATGAAGTGCCTGCAGTGGCGGGAAGCGAGTAAGGTTACGACAAGCATCGTAACTGAAGTGAGGGCAAAAACCAACACGGATATTAAACTATGTTAATTACATTACTTGCTATTACACTGCTTCTGTAAAGACAGTGCTGGGTTCTGCATTACAGAGGCAGAGGAGATATGAAAGCACAATGAATTCTTCTGTCATTAAATTCTTTGGGAAATCTTTACCAAGCTCCAACTAAATGCGGCTTAAAACTCCTTCTTGCAGCAGTAAGCTCCCCTCAGCGGTATTGCAACTGTGCATGCAAGTGTAAGGGAAATAATTACAGACTCTACAGTTGTCCCAGACATGGTTTAGTGAGAAGTAATACAAACTGGGGTTTTTTGGGGTACTATTTCATATTTTTACTTACTAAAACTATAGTCTAAGAAATGCATAAACTAGCAAGAGCTGTAATTACAACCATCCTGTTGTCATACAGCAGCTGGCACAGCACAAACACTTACTGAGTCCTGCCACAATAGTCAGTAAGTGCCAAAGAAAGCAGTAGCCCTATTAACGCCAGCACGCAGCCAGCCTGTGCAGCCAGGGCTGCCCTTCAACAGATGCATGAGAGCAACAGCAAACTGCCAGCGGATGGGGCACAACATGATCCCTTTTCTGCTCTTTAAAGGAACATTTCCATCCAAACAGGGAATGGAGCCTACGTAAAAATAACTGTTACTTTTCTCTTGAGAGCATCTGGGCACCATACAAACATTTCAAAAAAAAAAAAAAAAATCTGTCCCTGCCTCTTAATTCTTGCAGCGTAGGTAAGGGATGTGAATAAACAGTCACAGCCTCAAAATATTTTCAGAAGGAACACAGCAGGACCTACAGTGCTCCATCAGAGACGTTGTTAAACACAACAGGCTAATTTTAAGGACAAGTCCTCTCTCTGACAAGCTGCTCACACATCTAAGGGCAGAATTTGTCTGCTAGAAGGGAGTTGTTTGTGTTTTATAAGCTAAAGTTTCTCTTACCTATGGAATAACTCCAATATTTCAGAGGGAATCATCATCCATCTAACTGAAGTACCCTCTAACGGACCATCAGCCTCATATCCCCTTTGAAATAGCACAGCTGAGCACTTGCTGGGCCACGATTTATTTTTTACCTTCTAAGACATCTTGCTAACTCTATAGCTCAATAGTGACAGTCGAATTTCACACTGCGATAGCCCCCCATCGATTTTTCATTCCCAGGAAGCAACTCCACAAATTAAAGTTAACAGCATTTCTGAAACTAAGAAAAAAAAAAAAAGAAAAAAGAAAAGGGGCAGGGGAAGACCACGAATGGCAAGATGCCTAAACCGCACCCGCAACATAGGAATGAAATTCCTTCCTGAGGTTTGCACCAGTTATGGGACAGGAATGCTACTGCCCCCAAAGCCGGCAGCCACCTTGGGTTTGCAGATGCTTCAGCTTCAACAGACATAAGAGTCTTCCCTATATGAAGATGTCAACATCTACAGAAAACTGCCCCAAGGTGTAAGAGTTAGAACAAACCTTTGGACACCGCTGTACTAAACAGAGATACCACCTTCCCCCCAGGCCTGAGCTGGTACAGTCAGCCTGCCTCGCTGAGCTTCGTTAACCACTAGCCTGTGATGAACCACGACACTTGATACAATTTCAGTTGATGCAGTGGTAATAATGTTTGAGACCATCATTGGCACACACAACTTCTACCAAACAGTTAAGAGAGGGAGCAGAATAAAGAAGCGCAGCCCAGCACACTGCTCTCCAATGCCACAACCTAGAGGATGAAGTAATGCCAAAGTCTCACTTCATAAAGAAATGAAGCATATACCTGTGCACCCTTTCAATACTGAACACCAGTATACATAACAAGCACATACTACATACTACTAAATTACTGAAAGGAAGAACTATAATGTAATAAAGATAAAAATCTGGACACAAGCAGCACAGCCCAGCACTGCTTTCTCAGTCTGGCTTTGACAATCCCATGCTTCAGTTCAGCTTCCTGGATCCTGTCTAAAGTTTACACAGGCTGATCAAGTACTGGACCCACCAGCAGCATCATGCTCTCTCTTAGCAGAGCACAAAGGGTTAGTTCATTTATGACTCAAGTTAATTTTTTAATTCTATCTTTGCTATATGACTTCTTGTCTCCCACCAAAGCCTATTAATGGTGTGACACTATGGAGAAGGGCTGGGGAGCGATTATGCTCTGGTGTGAATTCACAACAGCTTCTGTTTCCCTCTGACACACCAGATTAAGCGCAGCTCCTTCCCTTTCAGGCCTCTGCTAATCCTCTGGCTTCACACTCACTCTGCTCCTGTCTCCACCCGTCTGCCTGGGAACTGGGTCCCTGTGACAGACACTGCTACTGCCCCAACTGCTCCCACGCACTTGACTCTTTGCACAAGAACCCCATCCTAAACTTTGTTTCCTTTTAACTGATGCTCCTTCCTGGGCTGCCATGCCAGAGTCCCTCTGGAGCTGATAGTTTCAGAACAGCTGGACTGGAAAGAGGTGGGGGGAGAAGGGGAGGAAAGAGGAGACAGGAAAAATAAAACAAATACAATTGCTTTTTGTCTCTAAACCCCTCTTTTTAACCCAACGAGCGTCTCATCCAATGAAGCGTGATAAGCATGAAGTGTTATATAAAGAAGATAATTATAAAGGGATTTAATGCTTGGCAGGCTCGTATTGCAAGGTTTATAGCAGAGGTAGCATACTCACTTAAACAGCCTTGTGTCTGGGTTTGCTATTATGCGGGCAGCGCGGCTGGGGCCAAGAGGAATCAGAAACAAGATTTGTTTTACGAAAAAAAAGAGCACAGCCCCCTTCCCACTGAGGATGGCAGCTCCAGTCCCACCTCCTTCCACTTCTGTCCCATCCCTGATTAATGATGTTGTCTGCCTGATTTATGACCCACCCCAACAGATTAGAGTTTCCCTCTTCAACCTCCCCCCGTCTTCCACCCCCCCCAGAAGGCACAGCCACACTCCGCTGGAAATATTAGAGAATTATTAAATAAACATTCATACGTCATGTCTCTTCCCATACTGAGCTCATCGTAGTCAACGCTCAGCGGCCGGGTCCTGTTTGCTTTGGGGCTGACACCAAACAGCTGGAGTGATTCATGGAGAGGCTGGCTACAATGCTCTGTGCCATATATCATGCTCGCAGCGCTCCCTGCCCCGGCGGAGATAAACTGATCAACCACAACGGGCTGGAATGAATTTATGACAACACAAAATTGAGGAAAACAAATGGGAGGTGACCCAGTGGGCCACTAACCCAGACTCTCTCGCTGGCCTGCAATCTAGTCTGGTGGCAGAAAGCAAAATTGAACATTGGCACTCTGAATTAAGATGCTGGCTTTTAACCCCGGGGAACCTCGGTTTCAAAATGGCACCAGACCCTCGCAGGCGGCATCTTGGGAGGGAGGGGGAGGAAGACTTTTTGCGGAGAAGGTGCTTTTTGCAGCTCTCCATGTGCGAAAGTGCTTCGGCTGAGAGTACGACGTTGGTGGAGTCGGGGAGGATGCCTGGGCAATTAGGAACCGGCTGCTCTCTCTGAGCAAAGCTGCACCTTGAGTTGAGGTAAAGGAAGGCTTTGGCTGGGGGTCTTCAGCAGACAGGCAGAGCTCAAGCCAGTGCGATGCTCTTTTATCTCTCCCCATGAGCCTTCAGCACCCCGGGGTGTCTCCTAGACACCTCACGTTGGCAAGATTAGAAAAGCTCAGCAAGGCTGAGACACCCTGCAGTGCTGGGAAGGAGAGGCGGGACCAGTGCCATCTCTCTCATTACCTGAGGCTGCCATCTGAAGTTCAACACAGCGCAGATGAGGTCAACCTATCCAAGCTCTTCATGACCTGGCACAGCAGAAGGAGCAGGGCAACAAACACAGACTTACCCTAAACCTAATTGTTCTACATGCAAGAGACTCTTCCACAAAAACCTACGTTTAGATTAAATTAACTTGCTCAAAGAGCTTCAGCTGCATGCCAAAAGGAGGACCTCTTACTGTACTGTATTAATGGATTAAAAACCAAACAAAACCACACCGCTCTTCTTGCCTAGACTTATTTTTGGAAGAGGGGAGGGGGAAGCAACGTCATTCTTATGAGAGAAGGATCAATACACGGATCACTGCTAACTCTATTAGCCACTGCTCTAAACGGAGAGCACGGCTGACACAGGTGGTAAGGCACGTGCTTCTGGACAATTTAAAAAATGCTAATCAGATGCTACACGGGGTTTAACATGCCAATCAATAACACTCAGATTTAAAGGCAAAAATTAAAGTTACAAACAATGGAGTAAAGTGAAGCTGCCAAAAACTTCCTGTAAGCACCACCCAAAACAAGAAAAATGAAACCAATTTAGCTCCAGATTAAGAAACAGGAACTAGAGATGAATCAATTTAGCCTGTTGGGCTGGGTCGCCATATATCATGCCTCAGCAGTGGAGTGGGAAACAGCCAGACAGTGTGAAACCCTTCCCCCTCCTTTTCTGTAGGCTTCTAGCTCTGATCCCTGTTATCAATTAATTTAACAGAACCCCTCTACACAGACAAGCACACAGAGAATTCAGACTCCTTAAATGGCAGGACAGAAACTATTTATCACGCACGAATCTCAAAGGAAAGGAGAAAAAAAGAAAAAAAAACAGCCAGGAATTCTCCACCTGAAACACCATCTTGTTTTCTGAACCTTGGTGAAATAAAGCACCTTAAATAAAAAGCTTTCCCTGCTACTTTCAAAAAATCAACATTATTGGAGAGACTCAGCAAGACACTTAAGGCTTTTCCTGTAATTTCTGTTGGGTTTTGCTGACTTTTCCTACCTTTTGCAGAACTGAAGCTTTAGTGGGGTGAGGTTATTGTGGAGCAAGGTGAGCGTATGCATACATGTACACGTGCGCACACACACACACACACACTCCCCCCACTTCACAGCGGTGTTGGCATGAGTGTTGTTTGCAAAGGATTCCAGGATCCTTCAAAAGGTGCTAGCTAAAGCCTCTTTGATCAGATTATTAAAGCTATGTCAATTTTATCACTTGAGCTCAAGTGTTCTGGAAAATGTCAAATCCTTTCAGCTCCTGCAGTTTAAAGATTTTCAATAGGAGTGGATCTGGGAAGGTGGAGGGCTGCGGGGCTGACAGGCAGGAGGCCCAAAGGGATGCCAAGCAGCAGCTGAGACAGAGGCTGACAGATTAGGGCAGAACGGATGAGTCCTTGCCACCAAGGCAGCATGCAACGGTTGGCTCACTCTAAGGACAAAGCTGCTTCTGCACTGACCTGTGAGCTGCCAAACTCAGTGGTCCTTGGCCAAAGTCTGCTCACTGAGAAGCATCGAACAGCAGACAGCCCACATCTGAAACATGCTAATAAAACCTTGTAAAAAGGAAAGTGCTGAGACAGCAAAGTAGTGTTAAAGTTTCCTCTGCAGCAGGGAGTTTCCCCAGCTAACCCCTGACTGTGAACATATGCTTTGCCAGGCTGCCTGAACTGTCAGAGATCCCAAAATGTGCCAGGGACACAACCTCTCAAGTCAGGACCAGGGGCAGGAGGAGAACAAACTACATTACAAAAAAAACCCTTTCTGTAAAGTCAGCTTAATGCTACTACCAGATTTTTTTCCCCATCCCAAATTATCAGTGGACCTCATCCCCAAAATGTAAATGCTATCTGTTTAAAACCCATAATTACCTCATTGCTTCCACCTCATTCAAGCTGTTTGTCTCTCACTTCATCTTGGGGCAACATTTTATGCGAGGCAATAATCAGTTTAAAACACTGCCCCATCCCAATTAATGCAGTCTGTGGCAGCAGTGAAGAGCCCATAGTTTTAGGCTTGGAGCATCAAATCTGCCTGAACAGTAAGTCACCCTAGCAGTGTGTGGAAGGAGGCTGAGAACAGAGGTTGTTACCCAAATGCACAGTGCAGCTAAAACCATTTGTTTCTATCCCAAACTAGGCTGCAGGATATCCAGGTAGCAGAAAGGGACAGAAAAGGAGATGGCCAGGAGCCCCTGCACTATTGTATATTCAAACACTGGGACTTAAACTTCTTAATCAACTGGAAGGGCTGCAGGTAAAAAAACTCAGGAACTGAGATATTATTTCTGTTAGCAACCATACAAAGGTGAAATCTGGATCTTAAGGGAAAAGAAATTCTGTCAGTGACACTTCTGCCAAGTTACGGGGCTGCTGGGATTCCCTTTGGCTGGAGAGATGGAGGGTGGAGCATGCAGGTACCATGCAGAAAACAGAATAGAGACCAAGCGAAGGACTGCCCTCAAAAACCAAGATGCAATGATAAGGTAACTTCTCCAGTAAAAGCAGGATCCCATGACACACTGATAGCTGAAATCTTGCAGGGGGAATAAAAAAAAAAATAAAATCACAGTACAGCTCGACAAGCCAATTGCTTTTGTCAGATTAAAGTGGGTTTGAATCTTCATCTTCCATCCAAAGTCCCAGCTCTAGTCTAGGCTGTTACACACCACACAACATATTTGGAAACCCACCATAACTAGAATACGGTGGAAAGCATAGATATATCTATCTACATCTTTTAAAATAAGGCAATTTGAAGTGGAGAAGCCCTTTGGAGTCTGGGCTCCCTGTCACTGGGTACCTATCCATGCAGATATCTGGGGGAGAACTCCCCACAGGCCCTCTGTGGACACAGCAGAAGCAAGTCAGGACACCAACAGCTTCATGTCCATGCTTCATGTTGGAGCACTACTTCCCTCCTCAGTGTAAGTGCTTCAAATATGCCTACCTGTCCTGGTACCATGACACTACCCTCAGACAAGCACTGCTTCTGGGAACACCAGATGGGACACTATGGTTCCTCCAAACAAGAAAAATGAAAGCTATTCACTTTACACTCACTTTTCAATGTCACTGTTCTTACAGGTCTTCTGCATGGTCTCCTGTTTACTGCTTTCACCATTACTCGTTGAGGGCATTTCTGTTGAGGGAAGAACAGACAAATCAGTAAGATCATTCCAATGAAATAGTTTGAGTGAGTTAGTTTCAGAAGCAGAGGACCTCAATGAGTCATTTTCATGCCGATTCTTGCAAAGAGAGAGAAGAGACCGATGTTACGTGTCCCTGTCTGTCAGGGAGGCCCTCTCCCTGGCCAGCATGCTTCTATGATTCAGGACTGAAGATACAACCCCTACCCTCTCCCCACTCCATACTGACTGACCCTCACATTCGTACCAGTTGTTCAAGCCAGGATTTAATTCAGAAAGGTTTGATGCGGCTGCCGCACCAAAGTGTACTTCTAGAAAGGTGGGTCCGGAGCAAATCCACCCAGTCCAGACCCTGCTTTCAGCTTCTCCCTTTTTCTGAGACCCCTCAGACACAGACAGGGAGAAAAATATATGCTAGGTAACTAGTAGGACAGAACAGTCTGCTCATAGCTCTCCTAGTACTAGCAGTCCCATGGTTCCTTCCAGCACTGGAGGGGGTGCGAGATACCAGTAGGAGATAAGCCAGATGAATTGTCCTGGGGCCAGACCCTGGGCTGTAGGTTCGCACAGGGGCTTCAGGTAAAAAGTATGAAGAAAACAGCTCATAGCAGGTGCCATCGGGGCTGCTTCCTTATCACCTCTGTGGCTGTAGTCACTGAAGCTAAACACACCTACAAGTGTGCTCCTACATCACAGAAAATAAATGTGATTGCCTATCCCACAGAAGAAAATGCCTTCGATAGATATCCTATGTTCCCCGTTTAATCATCATGCCCTTGGCAAAACTAGTTCTACCCATCCCCCCTCCCACTGGCAAGCAGTTATGTCTTGTAGGTACTTTCAAGGCTGGCAATCAAATGCCCAAAGCATTACAGTAACAGAGCAGGGAACAAAATCATTGGGACAAGTCTCTTCAGGTCGCTGAGCTTCAGTTCCCTTCCTAAGGGAGCTGGAGCAGCACTGCCCAGCTCTGGAAATGGATTTGGCATCTACAGCTGGAAAGCGCCAGGTTTTATTATTCTCATATTTCCACTAGGTTGCTGCTTACACTTCCAGTGCTGCTGGCATTAAATAAAAAGTCCCAGCAGTCACATAGGTTTAAGATTCCCTCCCCAGCCCTTAATGCTATGAGCTTTCAAATAATGCACGCAAAGGTACAATTTCACCGTGAGACTTGTTTGCTCTGGAGTCTCAACTACCGGTCATGAAGTAGGACAGGTGCAGGCTTTTCTTGCCATACAGAGGCCAGCAAGGACAAGACCTACCCAACAGATCATGATACAAGTCTCTAGCACACCCTTTTACGAAGGGGAGATCAGAAAGCAGTTGAAAAAAACCCAAGAAACAGGTGCCTGTGTAGTTTAAACCCCCAGCAGCTGAACACCACCACCACCCAGTCAAGCTCTGATGGCCCCCTCTGTGATACAGCAGTTTGTCTTTTAGTGACACGACAGCAAGTCAGTCCAACCCCTATCTCTTATCACCATGCCAGTTAAGGTTGTATTTTTGGGAACAACCCCAGCTGTCACTGACTACAGTTAATTGTGCTGTAAAGTTTCAAAAAGATAGTGCGATTGTACATGTGTACTGCGGAAGAGCATTTGTAACGACCGGTTGCCTCATTAGTGGCAATCAGAAGATATGGAATATCTATCTGCCCTCCTGTAGCATACAAATTAATAATTTACAAGTTCAACACTCACCGTCACTGGCCCATTTAGAAAACTCCGGTGTTATTCGAGTACTGGGTGTGCCACCACTAAAAGAGAAAAGGGCAGAATGCTAAAGGTTGAGTATGGAAAATTTTGCTGCTCAGGTAAAGCTACCCCTTCCACCTACCACTTCTTTCTCAATACTTCCATCCATCAGTCTAGGCTTCAAAATGTGAGCGGTTGGCCTGCTGCAGGAGGTGTTTCTGTGCTAGTTCACATTTCCACCAGTGTTCTCCCAACCTGCACTTCTAGCTGTGACCTCTGCTGAATCACACGGGGGTTGTGATGCTGCCTGAAGGCCTGGGATTCAAACAGCACCCGTGACCTAATGCTCATTTTTGAATACACAATTTCGAAGATGAAAACCTGACTCATGAATGGAAATCCTCTGTGTTGCAATAGCTTCTCCCTTTAAGAATAACTTTACACCCTCATAAGCCCCATCTTTTCCATCTTTCCATTTGAAGAACAGCAGCATTGAAGTACAGACAACTCCTAACCCTGTCCATTCACTTGCAAGCCAGTAACAGAGACTGTAAGAGAAAGGAATCTTCTGAGCAGGCTGTACACCTGTCACTGTATAACATTTAAGCTCTATGTGCTAAGACAGTTGCACTCAAAAGCTAACACAGGCTCATGCTTCATGTCAGCAGCTACCCTACTGCATTTCTACAGAATCTTGCCAGCATTTCAAAGTGCTTTTACAAGCAACATCACCTCCCCTGTTTTAGAGATGGGAAAACAAGTTCAGGAGACATGCAAGGATGTTGCCCAAACAGAAAAACAATGTGTTAGGTGCAAGCCACATGTAGTTACTGGGTCTCCTGGCCTCAGGTCTTAAGTTGTCTCACCAAGCACTAAGTGTCCACAGCCACTGACAAGGGGTACTCTGATATCCTGCTACAATACCGCTGTCTTGGCTGTGCAGGAACTTCAGCATCTCTGAGGCCCTGCCTATGGACGAGCATGGTTAGCAAAGTATCAGACCAATGGCTTGGATCCAGTGTGGCAAATGCCACTCTTCTATGGAGTAGAACCTAGTTTTGAACTAGTGTTTGTGACAGGCTAAGCAGTAAGAAAACTTCATTTCACTGCTCTATCAATCACTTCAACCTTGACCTCACAGGATCACTCAGTGAAACAGATAGAGGGGTAATTTAAGCCCTGTTTTATGCAGGGCAGAGGGCTTAGAAAGCAATCCTAGCTCCCTGTTAACTCATTTTATTTGCCTGAAATGCTTCCCCAAGTGCTTTGAATGCTGGCTGCCTACATTCTCCACATACATATGTGGGTAGAGAACACATCCTGCCCCAACCTGAGCCAAATGCAGAAGGATTAGTTTGCATACCCCGCAACATGTAATGGGATGCAATGAAATCACATCCTGGGTGCCAGACTCCTAACGTGTTGAACAAGATTTGGATGGCATCACATTATACTACTCCTAAGAGGCCACATTTCACCGTGAAGTAAAATGACACATAAGGCTTTAGTACAGCACAGTTTCCCCATCGTCAGAATTCATCTTCTGTCCAGCACTGTTCAGGAAGAAGAGACAGCACTGGCTGGGCAGTGGGGTGGTTAAGGGAGGGAGATTGTGCAGGGAGGCTTTATGAGGCTGCACGGGTAGAAATGGAGACCCATCTGTCACACTATGCTTCTTTGTAGGTCTCTCCTGCTGTGACCCTTGCGCTCAAGTGAATGGGTATTTTCCACAAATTGAGATTCCCCAAAAGTAATGCAAGCAAATTAGAAAGGCATAGTACTTACTTTAAAACAGCACCTCGGAGCGCCTCCCTCTCTTTGGCTTCACCTGGCTCTTCCCCAGTGCAAGGGATAACGTCTGCCTCTGTGTACCTGAGCACAAGGGGTTAAGGAACATACAGTCTTGCTGCAGACAGGTGAAAGGCTTTTGAGGTGGTTAGGACACTATCTGGGATACAGAACAAATTAATTCCAACTGGGAACATCTCATAAGAAGAGGGGCTGGTATCCATGGAGGGGCTTGCTTTTAAATTCTGGATTAAAGTTTTGTTTTAGGTGGAAAGAAACAGAAAACTCTTTTGACAGCAACACGATGCCACAGCCTCTTAGAAGGGGAAAACCAATTCCTCAACCTCTGCAAGCCTAACTTGCACAATTCCACTATTTCTGTTTTGAGGTACAGAGATCTTTTACCAGCTAATAGTTGGGGCTTCAGTCTTAAAGGCTGGTAGATTTCAATAAAATCTAATTCTATAGCTATATATTCCTCCTCATCATAGCTAAGTCAGTGTCTCCATAATACCCTTGCAGGAATTCCTCCCTGATGTCTGTTACAGTTGCTGCAGGGCAGAAGTCTGCCCACAACTCTCCCAAAGCAATGTCCAAAGAGCCTGGCTCCCAGGTGGAGAAGTTCCCAAGAACTCCCCTTAATGGTAGTTCTGCCCATGAATTATCTAATGAATAGTTCATTAGTGAAGACTCCACAGTCATTAATTCAGTCTCTCAGAGCGGCAGGTGAATAATGCTTGAAATGTTTACTGCACAAAACCCCTGAAAACAAATGGGTGTCTTGTGGAAAATAAACTCATGAAACAGGAAAAGCTATCTATAGGGAAGAAACCTGGATCAAACAGAATAGAGAAACACTAATTTTGATATCCTACAATGTCACTTACAGACTTCACCGAGTGGGTCTGAAGTAGTGCTGTATCAATAGAAGGATCTCAAAGGGAGTAACTGGGAATCCCTCCTAGTTCAAGTAACATGTTAGCTGGAAAAGGTGGTGTTATTTCCAGTAGGGCTGGACACAGATTATCCACCACTACCCAGGGCAGTGCTGTATGAAAGCTAGCTGAAGATGCACCCCTAGGTCCCCTCTCAGTAAAAGCCTTTCAAAAACGATACTGTGGTTTCCCGTATTCAAGTGTGTCGTCTCCATCCACATCCAGGTCAGCGTCACTGTCTGGATTCTCCTTGCCACTGCACATGATAAACCCAGAACCTGGAAGAAAATAAAACACATGGATAAGCATTTGAATTGAAGTGCAGGAGGTCTCTCCTAAGGATGGTGTAACAGCACCAGTCCGCAGGCTGTCCTTTACTCATAACAGCCTCACAAAAGGTACTGTCTCCAAAGACTGCACAAGAACAATTTTCAGAAGAGTGCAGAGAAAACACTCATAGAAATGCTCTAACTTCCTGGATTTTATACTCTAAAATGCCCCTCAACACTGAAAATGAAACATTCTTGACCTTTTGCTCTCTACAGGAGTTATTTTAAAGTTGAAAGCATTGGAAGGATCTCTCTCAAAGGCAGAAAGTATTTGAAGCAAAATAGGGAAGACTGATTTTTCATAGAAAATAAGGAAGGCTGATTTTTCATAAAGTGGTTAACACAAAAAGTATACTACTAGCAGTTAAGAGAAAGCCACAGGGATATTCTGAATTAGTCCTTAATTCAGATGCAGAGGGCAGGCAGAGGCTAAAATACAATTAGAAATACCTTTTCCTTCTTTAACTGCATTTAGTCACGGCTTAGATTTTTACAATACAAAACATTTAAGAATAGCAAACCTGTTTCTAGGAGGAAAAAAAAAGACTCCACAGTCATTAACAGCTCCTTACAAGCACTTCTAAGGTGAGCAAATTCCAGTGCAAGTCAACAAGAGTCCTGCACTTCCAACAGGGGTGGATTAGGCAAGAGCCCAGTCCCAACTCCAGCAGGAAGCAAACATAAACAGTTCCCCCTGCGACTGAGCTGTGTGACAATTGCCACTTTCTAACAATATATATATTTATTTTTGTTCTCAAGCATTTTGTTGACTGTGTTATTGCTGATTGTAACCAGGCTTCTTTTAATTGAATCTGTGCACAAGCACCTACAAAGATGAACCTTCATGTGGTATTTGCTGCCTAAGGTTTATTAATAGAAGGGAAACTAAGGAATACGTATATTTATTCTTTATGTGACACTGGATATGCTCTCTCCCATGAGACTGGAAATTAAGCAAAGATCTACTGAATCCTAGGGTGGTGCAAGGTCCTCATTCATGTTCAATTCTGCAGCAGATCTAAGCTATTTGGGGACATAAGCTATGCAGATAGAAATCTGCTCACTCCAGGTGCCTCCAGTGCACTCTTTCCCTTAGCACCCTACTGTCCAGACAGCAGACCTGGACACCTGGCTCACAGAGAGTACCTGCTGGAGCCTGAAGGACCTGGCACATCCAGATGGCTGGTGAACTACGTCTGTGACTAGACCAAGGAGCAAATCCCACCTGCAAACACTGGAAGAGTAGACATAGCCTTGGCTTTGCACAAATGCCCCAAAGGGGGCACATTTCTGTGATGTGAGTGCACTTCTGCCCTGTGAACGTTGTTCTAAATGCAGAAGACAAGCTAAAATTAATGTAGAAGCACTGAGTATAAGGTCCATCTCTGAAGAATGAGGACATTTCCAAGCGTTAGGGTAGTCCTTTTAGGGGTACAGATGTCTGAGTCTATTCGCTCTACAGGGCTCTCACCAGCACACTTACACAAGCTCATGCTGTCAGCAGCAAACTTGCGCTTTCCCAGCCCAGAAGACCAAGCTATATTTCTAACAGTCTGCATCTGTGCAGAGAGCAGGGCAAGGCGAAGGTGTCATTTCCAAGGACACCATGCAGACACAGTTCTTTACTGTTGCTCTCCAGGAACAGACGCTCTTGCTCATTCATTAAGCCCCCAATAAAATTTGTTTATATGGACTTGATATTTCTCTTCCCTGAATATAAAGAAGGTCTTTAACGAGTGATAACCATAGCATGATGATGATTTTAAGACTAACCTTTCCCTAGAAGCATAAACTACCTTTTACTTCCAAGTAATTGCCAGCGTTAATTTTTAGCAGAGGTAACAAAACTAGCTTCGACAATGCAGAATCCACTGTCTGCTCCAGGTACTGCAGGAGCCATGCTTGTAGGTCAGCTCCATGGTGTCACCAGGGCAGCCCTCTTCCCGCAGGGCCCTTATGAAGTGTTTCACATACTAGCTGCACGCTGCCAGCCAACACATGTCATGAGCTGCCTTCTCTTGCTGCAATGGCTCATTCAGTAAATCTTGACTCCTTCAGTTCATCACAATGTTTGGGAGAAGATTTAGAGGAGTAAGAGAGACCTGTCAAAGAAGCTGGACAGTTTTTCAAAGCTGCCTTAGAAGTCACAGTGCGCAATGGGGTGGTAATTTACAGGCATGGCATTTAACCTGCAGTAACACTATCCCCTGCACCTGGCATTACTTTAGCCCATCACTTCTCAAAGGCCATAAACTTTGGACACACAGGTCTTCATTTTTCTTGTAGCTGTGGGAAACACAAATCATGCAAAGCTGGAGATGTGACTTGGCCAGTCCCGGAGGTGATCTGAATGTTAGCCAGACAATGAATACTTGGAGCAAGTGCCTTGGGGGGTGGGGGGTAGGGAAGGTGTCCAAAAGAATGAATTTAAGTGGGACTGCTCCCCATGTTCCTCTCTCTGCAAGGATGCCAAGCACACAGCAAACACTCACCCTTCCATCAATTTTGTTTCCAAGTGACTCAAGCCAACTAGTGGTTTATGGTTAGAGCTTAAGAAAAGAAGATCTGCTTACTGTGATACAATTTACAAATATTAAGGCACCTTGACTTCAGAATCCTGGTGTCCTTGCTCTCAAAACCTTTGTACTTAAGAAAATCCCTTTTAAGTCTGAAAGGAAAATACTTCAGAGCTGCTGCTGAATCTGTAATAGGAACCACTGCATTGCCAACAGAGTACTGTCCTCCCTACACAGGGAGGGTACATGGGAAGGGTTTGGACAGTATGTGTTATGATGGCAGATACACACTGGGATGATCTGATACAGCATTTCAGACAGAGAAGAGGGCATAGCAGAGAAGTTCATTAAGATGAGGGGCAGGAGAAGGGTAAGTTTTCTTTTCTGATCAATTGAGGACTCTAGGCCAATGCCTAAAGGAAGCCACAGTAAAGTGATCCAACTCTCAGATTTTCACCAAATACAGATTTTTTTTCTGAACACTAACAAGTGCAGTCCATTGCAACATGGTAAAAAAAAAAAAACTGATTCAGAAACTGTATGCTAAACAAAGTATTTTCTGGGTTCATGGAGGTTACTTTCAATATAAGCTGTGCTATCAGTTTTAGGACTTCAGAGGCTCCTTTAAAAAAAAGGAAAACCAAAACCCACAAAATATGTTTCCGATGTGAATCAAAAGGTCCATAAATCTCAGTACTGCCACTGCATGCAAGAGAACACCAAAGAACAGGATGCAAAGCTCGGTCCAGCATCACCTGCAGAGCAAACGGTCTGCCACGGACGTCCTAATGCCCTTTCATCTGCAGCAGGGATGGATTTTGAGACCAGTTCCGGCAGGCTGGGGTTTGGTGCCACAATTTCAACCTGACCCTCCTTGTCTAACTTCCTGGGGTTGCTTCCATCCACAAAGCCAGTGAAAACACCCACGCAGCTGTTCAAATATTTGACGTCTGAACTGCTTGACATTATTCATTCATCTCAGGCT
Source organism: Strix aluco (assembly GCF_031877795.1). NCBI lineage: Eukaryota > Metazoa > Chordata > Aves > Strigiformes > Strigidae > Strix > Strix aluco. The sequence goes on from NC_133938.1 coordinate 11,776,296, forward strand.
CATTCAAACCAGATTTCTGGACAAGTGCTGTTATAAATGGATTAAGAGGACCACTAAATGCAAGAAAGGCCCGATAGGATCACACCTGCTTCTCACTAACTCAGCCCAAGTGTAAAGAGGGCTCACAACTTCCAGCTCCTGCCAGCAGCATATACTGCCATCCAGGAGCAAGGAAAACGTGAAATGGAGCGCAGGGAGTGTTGAGCAGAATAAAATGGCCTTTGTAACAGCATTGTTTTGGACCTACTAGAGGAGAACAGGAGCTTCCAGAAGACCCCCTATCACTACACTCGGGTGATTTGCAATTCAATAGCGTGCACTGGGAGTGGGGAAGGGTTCCTCCAGCAAGGCTCAGCTTCTGAAGGTCGCGCAGTAATTCATGGCCATCAGCAACACTGCCTAGAGCGGACCTCTAAAGCCAGCGCTGCTATCCAGAGGTCAATGCTTGGGACCAGAACTTTATCCCAACGTGTAATAAAGTGAAATCTAACAACTGAATGTTAAGTTGTGAGTTTGACCTAGGAATTCACAAGAGACATGATCTGTTATTCACAGAAGCAGCTGTCACTCTTACAAGGAGAGTCACCTCAGGCCTGAGGAATGTAATTCCACACGTGAATTTGAAAATGCTGCTTTCAGATGAAAAAAGAACAAACCAAAATGACTCTCCTATCTCTTTCCCTTCCCTTGCTGAAGAATTTTTTGCTCTTGCTGTGCATTTGGTAGGAGGCAACCACTGGTCATACGCTGCCAGCCCCGATACAATTAGCCTCACGATGCTAAAGCAGCACAATCTTCTGACAGTCTTAATCCCAGCTGCCTCCTTAAGGTCCAGACAAACAGGAGTGAGCAAGCAGGTCAGACGCTGGGGCCATTAAGCAGAGAAAAAACAAAGTTACAGCTTTGTCTCCAATCCCCATTGCTCTTGTAGCCAGGTGCTCTGACAAGCAATTCCAGCACTGGTATTGAGTGGCACCTCTATAAACCCTGTGACAGTTTGGGAGACAAACTCCCCCATCAATCAGAATGTACCTATCAAGATCACTTACCTAAAGCGCCCGCCACCCTCCAGCACTGTGTACACAGCTTTGCTTGGGCTGGCCTCAGAGCAGCCTGCCTGAGCACCAATTCAAGTTAATTTCTGAAAAATTTAGGTACTCTACACAAGCAACAGTGTTTCTGAAATACTGACTTGGAGGTCTGAAAAGCAGAAAAAAATTCATGTCTTTGCTGCTGCCAGGCTGCAGGTACTGGCAGGCTACAGGAATCAGCTGAGCCTGAAGGAAACTGGAAAACACTTCCCACTTTCTTCCACGTGTCTATTAATAATGGCTGGAGATAAATCTCATCAGAAATCCTTTTCTTCCCCTTTCCATAAGTTGTCATTGCACCTTTCTTTCTCTTAAGCCATTCTCTATGCCTAAGCATCCTCTCTGACCTCTGCACTGCTTCTCAAATCTCACTTCCTTTGTGCAATCCCCCTGATGACCAGTCATCTCAACATCTCTCAAGTGAATGGTGGCTCAAGCTAAGACCGAGAGTCATTAACATGATCTATAAGCAGATTCACAGAACAGATAAAAGGGCTTCACATTCAAGTCCCTCCTTTTCTCCATCACGTTCAGTGGCAGATGGTCAAAGTGACAACATATGCTGTTTCATGTGTTGGCAGCACTGCTGGCTCCTGCGCAGGCATGAGCTCACAGGGAGACTGGCAGTCTCAGGAGTAGAAAGGTAAGACAACCAGACCAGTGCAGACTCAAACAACCACAGCCAAATTTTATCAGCACAGGTAGGAATGCAGAGACCTACTCTGCCCCAACTCTGCTCTTCATGTCTCATCTGGGCAGGTAGGTCAGGTTTGGAGGCCAGCTGTTCTGTATATAATTAATTATCACTCCAAACAAGACCAAGGAACAAAACCAAGATGTTAGTATTATGATTTGCACCATCATTATGAATGCAGCTACTAGATGCTGCTCATGCAGAGGATCAAACTCATCTGTATACCTGGTGTTTCTCCTGTTTGGTCTCCAAGGAATGGGGGTATGGGGTGTATGTCAAGCCGATATTGGAAATATTCTAGAAATTCAGAATTTTGTGTAAATTCTGTAAGTGGGTCTAAATCTAAACCCATCTCACAGGCATGCAGCTCCACTGGGGCCTGTTTTGGCTGGGAAGAGGCATTCATTCTGCTCACAGGTAATTTACATGTGTTCAGGAAAGAAGAAAAAAAGCTTCTCGTAAATCTCCAGAACTGTAGCCTTTGCTAATTACACTCCTTGCAGTGACCCCCTTCTGCACAACCTCCCTTTCCAGCACGTTCACTCTATTTTCTTAACGAAATGTCACTCGTTGGCTTCTTGGAGAGTAAAAACAATGAAGGCAATAAAAGTAGTTTATGCAGACACACGGCCAGGCCTCACACACACTTCCCGAGAATGGCTCTAAACTGGGTTTATTTCATCAGCTGCTGAAGTATCCCAAACTAGTACTAAGAGGACAAGGTGGCATGGATGCTGTTTTATTTTAAAAGGCATTTGGGAAGAGAAAGCCATTGGAGATTCCTGAAAACAAGAGGAAGGCAGAGATGAGGCCATGCTGAACAGCAGTCTTTCTGCAGATCCGTAACACTTCTCCAGCCATATTTTTGGACAGTGAAATTGTGCTAGGAAAAACTGGGGGAGCAAACAGGGATAGAAGAGTTCTTCTGGTGACTTTCCCAGCCTGCTGCAGGAAAAACTGACATTCAGAGGCCATGAAAAGCTGCTTACAGGACAAGGAGTTTACTTCTCTGGAGTCAGATCCATTTCAAGCAAAACAGTGATTTACCTGGAAAACTGACACCCAGCTGTGTCGTTATAGTGTACACCTGAAATAGCAGATGCATCCATCTGATGTCGTCTATTAGCTTCCCACAGAGGCACAAATGGGCTGCCAGAGACCTGACTGCTTACCAGTATCTTGGACGCTTAAAGTGATCTTTGCTAACAGATCAGAGGAACAGCTGCCTTTAAAGAAAAGGGCCATATAATTTTATGACCATTAACATCATTTTGCAGCAGTGTGCTGAACAAAGGGCAGGCAAGCTCTGCTGTACACGGTAAGAGCCAGCTGCTGCAAGGCCTGGGAAAGAGGCTTCCCCACCCCACACAGCACTGAGAAGTATTCCAGAGATTCCTTTTATGCCTCTCCACAACTCACCAGGTAGAGATTGGGGCTGCAGAGGGGCAAACACACTCAGACCAAAGGTGTGATCTGGTGTGGCCATTCACGCATGGCTGCCTCCTAGAGACTCATGCCAGCGTTAATGCACTAAGGCGAGAACAGTCTCATGTCTATCTCAAATGCTGCTCTTAAAAACCCAGAGCTGAAGTACAAAAGCAGCAGCAACAGCAGCCACAGTCTTTGCAGCTACGGCTCATTTTCCACAGTCAGGGAAAGGTGGATCTGAAAGCTTTTGTTCCCCCGGGGAGAGGGTGGAAACAAACAAAAAAGGAAGAGGGAGAATTAAAGTAATCTTGAATCACTAAGCAGATTCACATCACTGGATCAATAAGCACCACTGACAGGGATCACAGGAATGTTGCAACTTTGCCAATAATAAAGCAGCACAGCAGAGCTTGGAGGATGACTTTTCTAAGGCAGCCGAGCATGAAGCAGCAAGGCTGGTGAACAGCTGAAAGTGACACCCTGGCTTACAGTGAGCCACTGCCGGCAGCAGGGCCCGATGTAGTTTACTTTAGATAATGATGAGCACAGAGGTTGCATTCATGGGGGAAAGGCAGCCAAGGACTGGAAAAAACAAGGGCCAAATTTCACAGGCCCAACCCATGCACTCTTCCCCCCAAACTAATTCTCTTCTAGGTTGGAGAGAAGAAAGAAAAATCAGTGCTAATTTAATCAATTGATCAGCCTATTGATTGCAAAACTGGAGCTGCTAGTTAGCCATGTGCTGTAATGCCCTCAACTCTGAAACCACAAAACACACCATTGATTTCTTCACTTCCAGCTCCAAAACAAGAAATAAAGCCAGGCTTTCAGCGGAAAAGCAACTTCCTCGTCCAGGGAGAAGATACAAGCAAAGAAGAGAGGCCAGGAAACAGGGACAGCCGCATCTTGCGAGGTTTAAACTAAAATTAGTTACAGATGCAGTCACGGTGTCTTGTGTAAACTCTATCGATTGGGTGGCTGACAGTCTTGGGAGCCTCCATACTAGGACAATCAATCCGGCTGCAGTGTCACCTGCCACTTTGCTGAACAGTTGACAATGCAATTATCCAGTGTGGAGGCAGGGAGTTGGCGTGTGTCAAACGCAGTTAGCCACTTTCCGGGCACTACTCGATAATGCGTTTCACCGCCGAGTGTAAGAGACGACATGCGGAGACAGGAGCTGTTTAGAGCCATTGAGACCCATGCTCCCTTCTTCCTTTTGAAAAAATCTCACTGCCCCTGACTTAACAACTGTATTCTAAAATGCTATTAAAATCATGTCAATCAACTATTGTGCTTAAGGCTGAAGTTTGGCTTGAGTGTCCAAGAAGTAGGTTGCTGTTCTAGCAAAATGCAGATACTTTGGAAAAAAACCCAATTATCAAATGACTGTCTTAAAGCCTGAGACTTTCAAAACAAGAGCAGACAGACCACTAGAAAAATGGATTGCAGAGAGCAGCTAAGGAGGTGCAGCAGATAGGACTGGAAGATCTTATGTTGCATGTCTCAGGTCTAGGAAAACTGAAGTCTAAAAGGGATGCTGTCAACTTGAAACCAGTCAATTTCAAAAAACTGAGTAGCTTCAGGTGCTCTACCTGCTCCCTTACTCCCCCTGCCAATTTTCACAGTGTTAGAACTGCATTTTCTGTTTTCTTTTTAATTAATTTTTCTCCTCCTTCCTCTGTTGCTGGGTGACAGACATCCCTTTTCCTCCCCCAAGAACCATACACAGTACTGTCAAATGCAGAGAATTCCCCTTCTTCCCACAGAAAAATCTCTTCCTGGTTAGAGTGGCTGTCGGCATTACATAAATCAAACAGCAAGGTTTAGTTGATTGTGCTCCTTTCAGCTAATGCGTTTCTGGCAGTTTAAGCATAAAAATTAGGTTCTTACATTTTTGTATGTGTTCAAGTTAACGAAAATGTACTAACAATAACCAGGACTTTTAACAGCTATAAGCACCAATTTTTTTTTTCTTCCGTTAAGGTGATTTTTTCTTTGCCAAGTCCCATTGATTACTTTGTGTTCCAAAATGAAGAAAATGCTGTTCCCTGAAGCATTATATGTACTTTAAACACACATGGTATCGAGCATCAATCACGTGGCAGGTCATGCTGACTTTTGTATGCAAGGCAGGAATTCTGAATTTTTTTCTTTTAAAATCACGTACTATTCTCACCTGTTCTTCCTGCTCACTAAAGTCAACTTCTGATATTAATATACAGTACAATACCCAGTAGACATTTATTAACCACAGAATCCCTCAAATTCTGTATGTGGACACAAACTATGGAGAAATAGTCAGGTACAGCCCACCTGACTATTGTATATAACACTACGGAAACAGATCTGTTAGCATTTTTAGGTCAAGTATTTCCTTATGGACAAGTACTTGCTCTCAAAGGAGAGACATGCAAACATTAAGGAGTGGTTGGGGTACTCTATCAGACCAGTACAAAGTACTGTCCTTCAGCAACGGAGGGATTACCAGGATTACCACCATTTTACACAAGGGCTGAGGTAAGGCAAATGAGTGCTCTGGGACTCAGCAGCCCTCTAAAGGGGGGATAAGGCATAGAATAAGCACTTGAGAAACATGAAATTTATACATCTCGCCCACTTGGAAGCTTACAGCAGGTAGGAATGACCAGCAGAAGGTAGCAAACCCAGTATAGGAAGGTTAAAATACCAAGACCAAGAGACTGGGAAGGATGCTCAGATGTATAGATGCATTCACCTTAGAGACTAAGCAACAAGGAATACCAACACTGGAAATGTGACAGAGAAAGGCACTGAACTGAGCTCTTCCTAAGTGGGAGGAAGATTAAGAATTTCATTATGGCAAAGACTCCCTATCCTCTTACCACAGACTGCTCTTGCATCCAAGTTGAAGTTTGCTTTAGCCTGCCAGGGTAAAATGAATGAATTCTCTACTCATCTACACAGAAATGGGGAAGATGATTCTCATTACTAGACCATTCTTCCAAAAGGCCTAAATATGCCAATGGCCTAAATATGCCAACGACATCTTCTATTTACCACACAGTCTCTTAGGAGAAGTCACACTTTTACTGTTCAACTCAAATTCTTTTTCTGAATTTGAGGATATCAGTTTATATCCTCTTACTAGTATAATCTTAAATGCACCCTGAACCTCCTGGCACAGAGAAATGGAGTCTCCTAGCCTCCTGAAGCCTTCCTGCATGCCTTGTATTTTATCTGAAAAAGAGGGCACAGCTGGCTACTAGGTAAGATTCTAGAGCAAGACTTTTAAACTCTGTCTCCAGCTTTCCTACTATCTTTATAATGTTAGAGAAGATGCTTCTTCATGCTTCAGTTTCCATATATGTGTCAAACAGATTTTGTGGAGTTTTGTTGTAGAGTTTGATGTTCATGAAACTGCACTGAGAAGCGCAACTAAGTTTTCCTCCTCTATTTGGAGCTTTCTGTCAGGCAGTTACCAGATGTGAGCAAAGCCACTGTGTTCACAAAAACCTGCTGCTGAGGCAGGAGAACTGAAAAGCATCTACTCACATTTTGAGGACAGGACCTCACACTTGAGAGCATGCTTCTAAAGCTGCATGTATTTAGAAGGAGAACAAATTGGAGCAGCACACAGCTATTGCCCCAGTGCTCTTTCCTGGGCAACTAACGCATGCTGGACAAAGGCTGGCCTACAACATTTGCTGCTCAAACTGAAGCACATCTTGATTCTGCAGAGATAAAGCTCACAATGGGACTGCAGCCATCTGCTGGAAACTTTTAGACATTTTAATATAGTCCCACTTTTCAGGCAGCTGCCCGAATTGTACATGACATGAGATCCAATGCAAACAGGCACCCAAAGATAACTATAGTTTGTTACAGCTTATAAGGCTTTACCACGTCCCTCTACGCATACGCTAAGTTGTGCTGTTCTTTTCCCTTGGTAAGACATTAACGAACAGATACAAGCCCTTTGCTAGCTTGGGAGGAGGGTAGCATGGAGAAAAAAAAAGAGAAACTTCAGAGTTAAGTAATCCCCATGTGCTTTTCCTTCTTCAAGAGTATCGCAATCTATCAGACAGATCCTTGTCATCTTGATCTTTCTTAGAAAGTATCCTTCCCTGAAAATGCCCTGCTTACCATTTTAACATTTTCAAAGTTTTCCCTCTCTTCTGTGTTATTTTTGATGCAACTGATCTGCTGAAGGAAAAGAAACCCAGAAGAGCAGTGATGACTAGCTTGCTATTGTGCCTGGAGGAAGGCTTTTTGGTGGGGGAGCTAGAGGGGAGAAAAGGAGGACAGGGCAGGTGGAGGAACTTAGCTACAATTCTTCAATTCTTTCATATCTAAAGAGGACAGCAATCTCTGTTCTATCAGACCGCACGGTTCGTGCTTTAAATGGTACTTGCTGCTAGCTTGCTTTCCCTGTCTCTGTCTCTCTCCCTTTGAAGCAGACTGGACAGCTTCCTCAAGCTGGCGTTATCACTCCCTCTAACCACTCTTGGCAGGCAATCTAATTCCCCCTGAAAAGGTCACCGCCATTTTAACTGCCTTTCAATCACATTAAGCACGCTGCCGCTCGTGCTCAGAGCACTGCGCCTGCAGCTCTCCTGACTGAGGTGCGATCGATAAACTGACATCCCGTCCCCCAACCCGATCTCCCCAACCGCCCCATCCGCCGCTCGCCTCCTTCCCCTCTCCTGGACAAGCTGCCTTCCCAGAATGGACGTCGAGAGACCAAGTGACAAAATCCTCTCCTCAAATCCGAAGCAGCAGAAGGGAGCCACTAACCTGGCATTTACTAATCTTTGTCCCATCTGCTAAGAAACAGAAGGGTGCAAGCATCCCCCCACTGCTGTTCCTAGACCTACAGAGGCAGCGACTTCACAGGACAGTTTGCTTAGGCATCGGTCCAGACACCTTTGAAGCTGTGTTACAAAGAACAAGCCTCCCTCAAGCTTCCCTCAATGCAATCATTACCGTTATCTCTCCCCCCGCGCTTCTTTTTTTTTTCAGTTACGAGTTATGTGTTCCACCCATCGATCCCTGTGTAAGACACTGTTTTAAGTCCTCTTGCCTTTTGACTGTGCTAAGCCGTTTAAGAGATGACAGCGGCTTCTATCAGTGCGAGGCTGATGTGATTCTTTTCAGATAAAGCACTTTTTTTCACTCCCCCCCCCCCCTTCCCTTCTTTCAAGTAAGAGACATACACACAAAAAGAGACACTGAATCTTTCAAAGAAAAAAAACCCTTTTGAACTTCCCTCAGGAATTCTTTAAAGGGATAACCTTATAGTGTAAACACTGAGGGTAACGTGCATCCATTCTGGAGAGGAACAGAAGAATTGCTACAAATATGTTGAGCGTTAAAAAAAAACATCAGAGAGGGAGCCCACTTGATGCTTTCACTTGCGAAGCCTTGTTGGCTTCCTAAACACAGAAACTCATTAGACAAAGATGGCATGAAATAATCCCCTGCAACAAAGAGCTTTGGAGAGGGATGATCCAGAGATGGGGGGATAGATGGTTACTGAATGTTCAGGTATTTCAAGAGAAATTTTAGTCTTGTGACACTGTACTGAGATAAGGAAATATTTGATTATTATATCTGTATAGCTTTTCACTTTGAAGGATGAGCTTGATTTAAACAGCATTTGGTATTTCACGCTAGTAGCCTTCTGCACCTATCCCAAACAGAAGCAAGAACTCTCCTACTACAAAGCCCTACTTCAAGGGGGACCTCTGCCAAAACAAAGTGGTTCCAAATCCTATATAACTGCCAATAATCTTAATTTACACCTTGAATGCTTCCAGTTTGGGGTAAGCAAATTAAGTGATAGCAAATGATGCTTTAAGAAGCCAGGACAGCTATAAGTACCAGATATTTGCTGACTGAATACCTTCATCAAACCCAACAGCTTAAGAGACAACATACCGATCCCCGCACTTCTCAGTTATGTCATATTCCTACTTGCTGCCATCTCCTGTTCTTTCCAACTGCTGTCTCGAGTATGTCAAGCTGTGGCAGGCAAGAAGGTGTTCTTTGGCTCTGCTGCACTAGACCTGACTAGGGATTTGCAGCTGTAACACCAACACAGAAGACAAAGAATTTCCACCTTCCAAGACAGCCTCTCAGGTGAGAGGAGCAAGTCTTCCCTGCAAGCACTTTGGAAGCAAGAAAGCGTCATCCTAGAAACGACACAAGTGAGAGTTTCAGCCTGTGACTGCTCCTTAAGTATTAGACCACCTTCCAGAAAATCTGAGCAAGGCTGTTCATCTCCCTGACTTTTCTGTTTTCAAGAAGAAAAACCTCAATTTCCCACACCTTAACCCATCTGAAATCCTGGCAGGATCTTTCATATAGTTCGCAAAGAGCTTTCCTCACCTTGAGAGCAATATGAACTTTGCCCATTAACCAAAAACGATGAAAAGAAGCCAGGACCTGTGTTAAGTTTAAGTCACTTCTGTAACACTGCCCAACGGTCTGACCGACTCATGCGATACACGCTGGCCACAGCATCCTGCTCCCCCTTCGCCCAGCTGTGACATCTCCTCGAAGCAACACACCATTAAAACAGAAATTAATGAGACACATGGACATGTATTTTCCCCTCTGGTTTTATGTATTTCCCCATGTCATCTCTTTACACACTGGTGACATCCCTGTAGCCTGGCAAAGCTGTCTGGCATTATAAAAGGCCTTCGATTTCCACATCGCTGCTGCTTCTCAGCAAAGGGAACAGAGCCGAACACAAAGCCTCAGGTGACAGGGGTTAATGAGGGCCTTGCCAACTTCAGACAAAGCAGTTTTAAGCATTGGAAAGCATCTCCAAAACGTTGTGCTGTGCTTCAGGGCTGTAAATTAAGAATTCTGTCCCTAAAACAAGGCAAGAGCCAACACTGGCAGAGAAAGGAAAAAGACAGTCACCTTAAGATTACCCGAGAGTGCACAAAGCAGGCCTGACTGATGGAGACCTCTGAATGCCAACAGCCAGAAACAACACGAGAACCCCAAAAGGGAGCATGAAAAAGCATAACTTGCTTGAAAAGAAATAACATCAGCCAACTATGGGAGATCATTCCAGCTTTGCTCTGGCTTCCCAAATCAAGAAACTTCTTGAGAAGAGTAGTTGGGTACCCTGCAGATATTATCTGGTCATCCCAAAACACTAGGTAGAAAGTTGGTGGCAAAAAGTTCCCCTGTTTAGGGAAGAGGACACCTCTCTAGAGGAGCATGGCAGCTGTTGAATCCAGCTGTTGAATCCAGCTGCCAGCAGAGGTGTGCTGCGGAGGAGGAAGGGCAGGGAGAAATGCATGTGCTAGAGACCTGCCAGCTGCTCAGGTAGAATCACTTCTTAGCCATGGCTCTGCCACCAAAAGCTGCACAGAGAGATGTTCCTCACTACAAATGCTACAGGGAGGTTCCTGTGCTTGTGAGCTGATCTAGAGACACCTTTCATCCAGCACTGCAAAGGGAAGAAGTCTAATCCAAAAAAGCCTTCCCATCAGGGTAATCATGGAGGGTTTTAGTTGTGCTCTACTCTTTCCTAGTCTTTCGATCCTTTGCTGGATCTGTTCATGTAACTAAACACTCTTGAAGGTGTCACGAAGGTCTCGAGACAGACCCCATGTTTCCTGATGGAAGCAAGGCTATTTCTAAGTATGAAATACAGAAGTACCTGTCCATGCATGCACAGCCACCTAGCAGAGGTTACAGCCTGACTGATGCTAGAACCTAATTTTTGGTGGAGGAAAGTAGTTGATCTATATAATGCAAACTAACACATTTAAGAATTCCTTAAAATAAGGAAGAAAATACAACAAGGAGCAAATACTTTGCATTTATACAGCCTAACCACATCAGTTACAGACATTTTGTCCACCTGAAGCCTCATTTGAAAGAGGGTCTCCATATGACTGAAATGATACGAAAGGTTCAGATCACACTTCAGTGAGTTAACTCAAAAACAACTGGGAATGTTAATCCTGTGAAGACAGCACAATGTTCACACTAAAGGAAGCAGAAGATTGAGGACAGCACAAACCCAGGTGTCGGTGGGGGTGAAGGAAGAAACTATGCATGCACAAAAAAGGGTAGAAATGAACTGAGTAGCTTTTTTCTCATCAGGACTAGCAGTGACAACAATAGAGGCACACAGACATCTCATGCTTCCCTGCTACAGATTGTAGTGACTATACTACATAAACATAGTCCAAGGCCCTCCACAGTCTCATCAGATCTCTACCTGGAATTGTGTAGAGATGCAATTCTCCATGCGGGCACAAAAAAAAGTTAAGGTAGGTAAGGCTACAGATACAGAAAGTGACCACGTGGGCTTCCCTGGATAGCCTTTAAAACCCAAAGAAGCTGCTCCTTCACCTCTGTGCTCCTGATCATCCGCTGCTCTGCTACAACCCAGCTACAATTTAATTTCAGAGGAAGGTAAGAGCAGATCAGGAGTTCCAGGCTGTCACCGAGCACATGACTGGCTTTTAAGTTCAACTCCCTTACGTAGTAGCCTTTCCCCTTGAGATATTTTAAATTAAAATCCAAGCTGATATAGGAAGAGATCACATTCCATCCTCTTTATTGAACAGAGGGAGACAGCATTCCTCCTCTCATTAGGCATGTGCTACGTGGATTGCTTGCGAGAGACTCTCCTTAGTGCCAGAGGTTCATGCCAACGAACAGTTTAGTAAATCCTCCTCTTTGAGGCCAAAGGGCTGAGTGTAAGAAAAGGGCCAGGTTTCTAGCTAAAATTACATTCACCAATAAAGCTCACGAGAGGTCAAATTTTGCCATAACTCACTCTCTCCTCAGTAACTGATTTCCCCATCACTGGGGAAGGAGCAAAAGAAGGAGGAAAAATAAAATGTGTTTGTCTGGAAGCCCTAAGGGCTTGCAGTGCTGGAGGTGCAGAGCAGGTTCCTGGATTCTCATTTATCAACCTTAAAAGGGATGGAGTGATAAATGCACAACTGGCCCTTTAATATTTTATGCAGGTGCTAAAGCGACTTAGCTGTCACCTTCAATACATCACCAGAGGCTGATACACCAGCTTTCGTCACTCCAGGCTGGGAATTTTTACAATTTCATTTCTATTTCCCTCTCTTCACATATTTCCACACATTTCTTACTATGTGTAACATATAAGAAGCTATTTTCCCCAAATGATCTCCCCATTCTGACCATTCCTACTCATTCCCTCTTCAGCCACATTTCTCAAGCAAGAAATAACACCACGCTTTTGTTCAGGATTTGCACAAATTTTCACTCTCATCATTCAAGAGGCAGAAAGCTCAATTCACTTTACATTCCAGCAAAGGCTGAAGGTCCCACCCTTTGTGAAAGGCAAATCTCCAGGTCCCTCCCTTTAAAGATAGGCAGTGAGCAACTTCCACAGCAGAATGATTTACAAGGGCCCCCAAAACACTGGCGCACCTCGAAATCCTCCCTCCAGGAGAGTAGTAGCCCGTATCCTCTTCTGCCCGCACCATTCGTACTCTTCAAAGCGGTTGCCATTCTCGTTCTCGATGTCCACAGAGTCATCCTCAGTCATGCATGAACCTTCTCTCTGCACAGGGTAAAGCAGGGGCAGAGCGTTGAGATGCATGATATAGCTCTTTGGGGTTAATAACTCATGGTGGGACGGAGAAAAAAAGCTGGACCATTCCCAGGATAGCTAAGTATAGAGCAGACAGCAGTATCTACTCTCACCCCCATTCCCAGTGATCTAAATCTAGAAGTAAATGGGTGCTGGAAGAACTTGACAACCTTAAGATCAAAACAAGTTGCAAGGTTCATCATTTTTACACATGGAAATTTAAGCTCTGGTTCCTACAGCAATGCTGGTGTGCATTTCAACATGCATTCCCTTGCCTTGCATACACCGTTCCCCTATCATGTAAACCACAGATTCCTTTGACCCGCAGCAGGAATGTTCTCTAGAGCATATTTTTGGGGCACACTGATTGAGAACACCTCTCTTTACACCATGCACCTCTTGAGGCAACACGAATGAATTTGTTATCATGTCTATTGTGAGCTTTTCCTGAGAAACAAGCACAGAAAGCCCTATGACACAACTCTCTCCCTCCCGTAGGGCTTGTTCCTCTTTCTTCCTTGCTGTCTATGGGATGAACAGCAAGAGAATGGTTCTGCTTAAATGCACTTCCTGGAGTAAGATGGTCATGCAACATTTACAAATGCCAGTCTGTTAAAAAAGAACCCAACAAAAAGTAATTCTAATGTTGTCGCAGAAAGAACTCTTCCTGCTGTGCCACACAAGAAGCATGAAGTCCTACAAAAGGCTTCATAAACTTCAACTGCTCTACCTTTACAGTCTACAACTTAGACTTTACTAACAGCGAAAGGGTGCATGAAGTAAAAAAAGCTACTAATGCAACACAGGACAAAAATTGAGAAGAACCCATCTTTCAAGACAAAGAGAAGTGACTGCAGATCTTAGGGAGACAGTTAGCACTGCCTGCAAGCTCAGGATTGTTAGTTTTTGCCCCATGTTAGGTCAACTGCAGACAAAGCTGGGAATAGGGAGAAGGGAATGGCAGCTGGCGATCCTGCTGCGCCTCTACCTTTGCAAGGCATTGTTCCACATGCCTACTCATCTCCTCCTCGGATCCTGACAGAGGTCGGCTGCAGAGGGGACATACCTGCCCTTCGTCTTGCTTCCTCCGTTTCATTTTTCCAATCCGAGCTGCATGGAGAAACCAGGGAAACAAACAAACAAAAAAACAAAGGAAGACACGTCAAGTTTGTAGATCCACTCTTCTATTTGCTCAGCTCCAAATAATAAACCCTTGGTAGAAACAGTAAGATTTCACACCAGAAAATCCCATTGCAACTCCCTATTCTGACCTCCATAAACAGTACAGACACTGTTGCTTAGCACTTTCCAGATTAAATCTGTAGCCTGTGGCTGAGTACAGCTTGATTTCAGAAAGGCAGCTACTCACGATTTAATAGCTAGGAGAGGGAATATCTGCTGCACATCCCCAGGTAAGTTATTCAAATGGTTAAATACCTTCTTTTGGAAGCCTGAAATTGTTTTCAAAGTTGAGTGATCAAGCCACCGAATTCTGTTCTGGATTTTGCCTTCTAAGTCCGAGACCCATCCACTAACATGTCTATTCCCTACACAAGAACTTGTTTAAACCATAGAAGGATGAAGAGTGCCCAAAAAGCCTTGGACAAGGTACATAAGTGTCACTTCCAGGACCACAGAGTCTCCTGTACACCCTGAATAACTCCTTCCCAAAACATCACAAACAAGCAGAGCAGCATCTTGGTGGCAGGTAACACTTAAGGAGAGGAAAGATCTTTGCTGTGAAGAACACAGCACCTATGCTAGATAGCTTCTGGCTCTCTATTTTTATTTCACTGTTTTCACGTAGAGGAAAACTGGGGGCTACACTGCCTTCTTGAGGGTATGCTCTGGGAAACAAACACGTTAGGAATCATGATGATTAGAAAAAGCAGCCAAGGTAGCCTGTTGCTTAATCCAATCTCTGGTTAATTTGAGCCATCATTTAATGTGATCAAAACATCTGGAACCAAATCATTTGCATTAAAAAGAACTTCTGTCCTTTATTATGATGGCTTTAGGCAGGTATTACTGAATAACTCAATCACTGGCTGCAGGAAAGTTGCTGTTTAATTAATAAGGAAGGTCAAAATTCTGAATGAGAGACAAGGAAAAGCCCAAGGAAAGCCCATGTGATAATGAGAGATGACACCACCAAAAAGCTGCGTTAGCCAGAAATCGTTACTGACATTGCGAGCACTGCAGCATGCTCTGAAAGCCTTCATGCCTGAATACTGTGGGATCAACAGCTCCCTGCAGCCAGTGAGTCAGAGAAAGCTGTTGGAATGCCAGGCAGAGAAGGACCAGGGTATGGGAAAGTTTCTGTCAATTGTTTCCAAAAGTGCATCAGTTTAGTGCACGCACATCACCAAGTGAATTATAAAGTTTCAGCTGAACACTCCAACACAGACCTGAAAGGCCTCTTTCAAGGTTTTCTTGTTGGCTTCCCTGGACTCAGGACTCTCTGGGTTAGGATACACTTTCCCACAATCCCAAATTAGGAGTATACTGATCCCCTACACCCTCTGATGCTCCAGGATTAAGGCGGCTTCAATTTATTCCCTGGGCATTGCTTTTCCTCACTGAATGAGACAGATTTGTGGGAAAACTCTCTGCAAAATAAATCTTCGCTCCTGGCATCATGAAAATGATTCTGCAAATGTGACACGCTTAGAATAAGAGACAGCAACTTGAGACCAAAACAATAGTGTTTTCGATACCTGGCACTCTGAACAACAGAGACTCTCAAGTAAGTGTACACCACTTTCATAGTTTGTCTAAATTTTATTTGCTGAAGCTCCACAACCCTCTCGTGTTGGGTACACCACGCTGACAGCTCCACAGCCCAGCTGACTCTCCATGTACTTCAGATACTTCAGTATTCCTTGTGGGGTATTTTAAGTTTCCCTTCTAATTTGTCTGCTTAAATCTGTTTTTTTACCTATACTGTCATCTTCGATTCCACTTGACTTCCACCCAATACAGAGGCAAACATCATGAAGTGTTATTGCTAATTTCATTGTGCCCGGATGAATTATGTTCCACTTTTAAACAAAACAATGACCCCCAAACATGTCCTCTGTGTTTTCTCTTCCGTTCCTGAACCCCAAAATGCCATCCCTGCACCCCTCAACATCATCCAGCCCTGTTACTGAAGTCGTCGAATTTAAGCCATGCTTCTTCAGGTTTGTACTTCACTGCACGAGAGACTTTGAAGTTCTGATTTAGTGCCTGAATCATCCAGTATGGCTCTTTTGCAAAAGTTTAGGATGCTCTTTCCTTGCCTCACTAGCTCTGTAGAGCCAGCACAAAGTAAGGGAGAAGCCTAGAATCAGACACAACTTGAGCATTCTCCAGCAAACATCTATCTGACCAGAGAAAAACACAGGAACAAAGCCTCTATCCTGATCGCAGACACATCTTTCTCTCACCTCATACCGTTTTTAAACGGGGGAATGTAGGGAAGGAGCAGTTTCATTATTCTGGTATGACTCCCCGTGGCCAATCAATTCAGCTAAGTCAGTCTGCCTGGCAAGTTTATTAGTATTTTTAACTTTTTTTCTGGCATCCTTCTGTCCAGGCACTGTAACAGTGATAAAATGAAAGACAACTTGGTTTAGGTCTTGCACTGATAAATTCTTGGGACCATTTTGCCAGAACAAGCACCTAATCTGCTGTTGAAATGTTAGTGTAGAGCTGAGAACAGAACCTCCCTCTGTTCCAGCTCCATGCAAGACTCAGCAGACAGCCCCTATTTTGGCCCATTTAGCTCTGCTGAAAAGCAGCTCTTTAAGTTCTAGTGCCACAAATGAAAAAGCCACTGGAAGAAAGAGGTGTTGAAAACAAATCCACCAGCCATTTTCGTTCTGTGGTCATTAGCAGCAGCAGCAGTGTTGTGCCCATGGAGGCCCAGGGTGCCCGTGGTGACAGCAGAAACGGAAAGGGAATGCTGCAGCCTCGAAAGCATATCCCGAGCAGCACTGTCCCTACCCGACACGACACGCAGCCCGGCTATCACTTCCAATCAGCGCAGAAGGGACGGAGTGGCCCCAAAGGCAGGGGGTGATTGTGGCGCTGTCCCGAAGGGGAGCAGCTCAAAAGAACACGCAAGTGAGACCACAGGATTGTTAATTAGTGTTGATAGATGCGATCATTTCTAATTAGCTCACTAATCCCTCTCCCCCTTGCTCCTGTCGCAGGAGCATGGGAGAGGGAAGAAAAGAAAAGCCATTCCCTCTTGTAATTTAGGAAGATAAAAACACAGCCAGTGAAGGACTGGATGCAAGAAGACAGAGCTCAGGGAAGGAGGATTTTGCACAAAGCTGACCCATTCTTATCTCTGACTGAACAAAGACTCTGTAGTTATTATTCCAGTCTTCTGCCAGGAGGTGAGGAGTTCACTAATTTTGATTAGCATTAATAGTTATTATTAGGCCATCAGAGGGCTTCCAGCACCTTTGAGGCTTCACTTTTAACAGGTGTACGTTACCCTACCCACTGCTCCTGCTGCATGTGCACGTTCTCTCTCAGGATACCGTAAACCATCAGGCACCCAGGGAGTTTAAGTCACCACAGCATGTGAATTGAGAAGAGTAGCACATAGAGGTAAGCAAAAATTGGGACCCTCTGCAAGGGTCAGGGTCTCAGTTATGGTCTCTGACTTGACTTAGGAGCTGTGCTGACTAAGGAAGCTGCTCTTTCCTTTCCTAATACAGGGTCTTTTGGGACTGCACAAGGTGATAAGCTGCTTGCACTAGAGGAGGAGCCAAATTGCACTTGACAAAGTCTCTACTGCTGAGGGCACACTGGCCCCTGCCTTCCCACGGGTGCAGGAAGAAGGAACCAGCCACCACTGCTGCCTTACGGGCAGACGAGACTGAGGATCTTTTCTCACTTATTAACGCCTAAAGGTCATGTAATTCTCTAGCCCAGCAAAACTTCCTGAGAGAAAAACTAATGGATTTTAGTTTTCACTGGTGCTGCCCTCCCCAAGCAAAAATTTACCTTCAGGACAGGGCTAGCAGTGGACACTATACAAACCTCTACCGCAGCATCAAAGGAGATGATTAAGTTACTAGCAATATCTCTTATGATTCCCTCCACCAGTTTGAGTGGTCCCCCGAGTCCCATGCAGACATCATTAGCAGCTCCTGCAATGGCAGGCCAATCAAGTTAAGTGGAAACATTTTTGTCTCCTTTCCAGTGAAAATCATCTAGCTTTATTCCTCCCCCACCCATCAGCTACAAAAGCACGTGACATGCTGATGGTGGTTCAAACAACAAACTGCATGGTGACCACCAAAACAGGAATCAGCTTCTCAGGCAGGTGCAAAAGGAGCTTTGCAAGAACCTATTTACAACTCTACTGAGAATGCCAACTTTGCAAATATCTCTAAATTTCAATCAAAGATATTCAAGCACAAGAGTTAGCATCTGCTCTCTGCAAATCTACTAGAGGAGTCTTCAGGAGTGGTTATACCTATTTTTGTTAAATCTATCACAAAAAGCTTCTGTGGATGATCAACTTATCCAAAGCATCTGATCCAAGGGAACAAAGGCAACAATGGCAGAGCACAAAAAGCCATCTCAAGAACAAGCTAAAGCAAGAAAACAGATGGTCAGGAATGAATCCATTTCAGACCTTATGTACAATTTGCTGCTCATCTGCCCGGGAGAGAACATTAAGGGTCAAATTCACAGAAGGGTCTCAGTGGGGCTTTCACATTTGCATGGCCAAACTTCCACACAGATGATTTTTAGCAACCTTCAGTCTGACACTATTCTCCGAGGTTGGCACCTACTTAACCTGCTGAATCCACGTTCTGATACACTAAACCGTAACTTTGTGCCTCTAATTCTGAACTACTATCTAACCTCCTCTGCACTGCTAAACTCCATAAGCATCAATTTACAGGGCGGCTTAAAGTTTCCAGCTTGGCAAGACTGGAAATAAGGCAAATGAAAGAAATGCCTTCTTTATCACATGGGTTCATCAGGAATCAGCACCTCATACTGCTGGGTTCACAAGGACACAACCTCTGCAAAGTGAGTTTAGTACAGGTGAGAGGTGTGGGATTAACTCACTGACGCTGACAGGGAAGTTCAGATACAAACACTCAACTGAGAGTCTAACAGACAGAACATTAATCTCCTGCTCCAGAGCTTGCAAATACATTCACCTTGCTTACAGTTCAATTTAAGTCAAAGGTTTGACTTACAGAATTAAAATTCTGGACCGTCAGGTACCTGTGAACCATGTACCTATCAGGACCTAATCATGTTGCAGCCAGGCCAACAGCAGCTCACAGAAGACATCTCCCTCTCTACCTTTTCTTTCCTTAGCTCTTGTTGTGCTTTCCCAAGCGATCACAACAAGAAGGAACACATCAAGGTGATCTGACAGGACTCAGACCCAAAAAGCCTGGGCAGCTGAGATTTGAGTCACAGACTATGTGGGAGAAGAGCAAACACTGTGGGCCCCTTTTTATGGGAGGAGTTGCCAGAAGTGGTTCTGGAACTCAGCTGCTAAGAAGCTTGACAGAGATACCAAGATAAACTGATTACCACAATATTGAAAAGTACACTTAAAACATAATAAAAACAAGTGAAATAGATTTTTCTTTGACAGATAGACTGCATTTTCTACATCTTAAGTTTTTTCAGTGTGTCAATAAGAACATGAAACAAAAAGCCAAATCTTTGGACAAGTCCTACATAATTTCTGTCAATGTAAACTAACATGGATAAGAAAGCCATTCTCACAGAGCAAGCTATAAAGTTGCGTGATTGATTAGAAGCTCATTAAAACACAAGATAAAGACAAATAAGCATTTTTTTTTTCCCCAAAGCACTCAAGTGTTCTCCATCTGGAGCAATACTGCTTAAACAACTGTTTAATAATAACATGGCAAAGCTTACGAATTAAAGTTATTTTAGTGCAAGCAAATGTGAAGGAGGAAGCAAGAAAACAGGTTGAGTTCAGTGGTCACAAATATAAAGTCACATGCATAGAAAGCAGCAGTATAACCTACCCAACTGTCCAGCTGGATACTAATCTAACAGCATAGGACTGAACCAGGCACCACGGGTTTAGGTGATGTTCTGGCAACAGTAGTAATCAGTCATAAAATGGTCATGAGGAACCAGTTCTGATCTAGTTTGACCTTTTTTGTGACCCAAAGCACTTCAGCTTATATTTCTGTAGCCAGTTCCCTAACATCTGGACCTAGCTCTGTTAGGGTACAACAGAATGGTCAGGAAATACCAGTGTTATAAAGGCATTATATAATTTAACCAAATGCCCTCACTTGGAACACGGCTGTTCTGCTCACTTTACCCCAAAAGATACATACAAAAAGAGTGAAGGTTCAGCAAAACCAATGCAAATGCTGTACAAAACTAGCAGCCTCCCTTTAGACGATAAGCCCAGGTTCACAAAAACAAGAACAGGGCCCAAGAGGAGTTCCTAGATCGCAGTCTACACAGATTGTGGTGCAGCCCTACTTTGGGCTAAAGTCAAAAACATAAAGCTCTACTGAGCCAGTTTAGCAACCAAGAACCTCACAAGCCTGGCTCAGACCTTTTTTTTTTTTTTAAAAAAATAAGGTAACTGCACATTGTTGGCCTGAAAAAAGGTGGAAGGTGGGACCTTAGTCTCAGCCATTTGAAAATGATAAAGAAATGGCTTGACATCACTGACTTCAGAGACCTGTCACATAAACAAGTTACTGCAGAGCAATACTTCAGTGCATTTCAGCCATCTGAAGTCTCTGTTTCAGGAAAAGGGTCTGCCTGCCAACGCCAGCAGCTCACTGCACTCATCTCGGGGTGCAGATGTGAGCACGCCTGCCAGCAGTTACCTGGTGCAAGGCGACTCATCTCTTTGTTGTATGACTTAACAGGCTTTCAAGAGTTCACAGGTTTTTGGCCCTCAGGGTTGATATTTAAAAATCTCCAAGCTAGCTCTGAATTCAGTTATGTATAACTTATCAAAGATTTTGAGTCAGCACTTCTATCTGCTTAAGACTATGCTAAACATGTAGTTCAAATTCAAGCAAACTATTTTGCTATCAATACACTCAAAAGCCTTTTGCTATTTTGTTAAAGTATCTTTATCTTCTTCTAAATAAACTGCATCAGCACAATGTCACTGCTGTTATCTCAAACTATCACAGCAGGAAGCTTAAAATTAACAAGCCTCCTGATAGCCTGAACAATGAAATTTTGACTAAATGGTACATATTTTATATTGCTTACAGCTACATAAAATCAGATGACAGAATATTGTTACTATTTATATGGTAAGTCATGACTTCTCTGAACTTTGGGAAAAGAGTTTCAACTTAAGCAAAAAAAGTATACTTTCATCTTTTTTCTGGTTTACAAACACAGAAATGGGTCTTTCTGAAATAAGGTGACCTCTAATATGCTTTTTAAACACCGAGACACTTTTTGCTAGAAATACTTATTTAACTGTTGTTAGGAACACCCAGAAATACAAGAATAAAAATAACACACCAGCATCTGTGGGTTTGAGGTAAAAAAAAAAAAAAAAAAAACAACACAAAACATGACGTCAGATGCACAGACGCTCAGACTGCTGGTTTAAAAGTTTACTGCAAGGTTCTGCCATGTGAGCCGTGAAAGCACGGAAGCCTGGCCTCATAATTGAAAATACAGGATTCAGGGCCTACTTATAACTCGCTGGTGGGATCCCAGCGGCGAGAATCGCTTCCCGCAGGAAGCCAGGGGTGAACGCGGAGAGTTTCACCCCAACACACCCTGCGCCCCACCAGCCGCACGTCGAGGCCCCGGCGAAGCAGGTCGCAGCTCCGAGCCTGCGGAGGGGAGTGTATTTTACACAACTCGGCCCAACTCCGGAAAGTTTTGCGGGAAGGGGGAGGCGCGGGAGGAGGCCCGGCGGGGCGGGGGCAGCCCGGGGCGCCGCGCGGGACCGCACTCACCGTTCAGCCGGGTCTGCCGGTTCGCTCGCACCCGCAGGAAGGTCTGCAGAGGGGAGACAAGAGCGGAGAAGTATCAGAGCCCCCGGCCCGCGGGCGCCGGATGTAAACAGCTCGCCCCCCGCCAGTAAACAAGGCCCCAACCGGTCCCCCCCGCCCCGCGCATCACCGGGACAACGCACCGACCCCGGGCCTGCCCCCGCCCCCCCCCCCGCACCCACCTCTTCCCGGCCCCCGCCGCCGGGCCCCCTCCTGCCGCTCTGCATAGCCGCGGGCGCCACAGGCGACCGGTGGGGCAGTGGGGCGGCGGGCCCCGGGGCGGACCCCCCCGCGCGGCCCGGGATGCGGGCGGATACGGCGCGGCCCGGCAGGCGCCGCCGATCAGCCCCCAGCGGCCGCCGCCATGTTGGCCCCGGTCATGTGACCCGCTGCCGAGAGGGTGAAAGTTCACCAGGAAACCGGCGGGGAGAGGCGCGAGAGGAGGAAGTTCCCATGGCAACCGACAGGCGGCAGCAGGGCCCAGCGAGCCCTGGCCAATCAGGGCCCAGGGGCGGCTGGAACCCAGAGGCGTCTGGCCAATCAGAGATCAAGGGTAACGGGGACCCGAGTGCCTGGCCAATCAGAAATTAGGAACCAGTGGAACTCAAGGGCACACGGCCAATCAGAGCCCAGGGACAACTGGAACGCAGGGGCAGATGGCCAATCAGAGCCCAGGAGCAACTTCAAACAGGTTTCCTTGCCCAATAGGGATTGAGCATCCTTTAGGTCCAACAGCACTGGCCAATCAGGGCCCAACTGTAACCCAAAGGTGCTGGCCAATCAGGCACCAGGGGCAACCTCTCTCCAACTTTTCTTGCTCAATGAGCAACGGGGGGCCCTGGGGGCCCAAGGGCACCTGGCCAATGAGGGCCCAAGGGGTAGCTAGAGCTAAAGGCAGGTGGCCAGTGGGGGGCCAGTGGCCTTTCCACGGTCCCGGCCCAGCCCCACCAGGGAGCCCTGAGTCCTGCGCCCTGGGCGCTGCCCGGCCAGGCCCCCTTGGGCATCGGCCCAGGGGGAGGCGAGTCCCTGGGGAGAGGAGTCCTGGCCTCCCCTGTCCTGCGGGCCGAGCACAGCCCGAATGCCAACGCCGGCAGCGTCTGCTGGGGCTGAGCTGGGCACCCTGGCCCGGCCCGCCCCGCCCCAGCAGCACCGACCTCAGTTTTGGGGCTTTGAAATCGCCCTGGCCTTTCCGATGAGAAGCAGCCCATGCCTTGGGCATAGGGCAGCCAGGCTGCAGGCGGAGCACTGCCTGCTCCCCTGTGCTTTTCAGCCTCTTTCCCCTCTTTTCCTTCCTGCATTTCAGCAAACCTGGGCAATCAAACCTGGCTCATGGGTTTCTTGCCCATGGCTGTCCCACAGCTGTGGTGGGGGATGGCCCCAGCGGACCAGCCTGAGGGTAGAACAGAGCTAGGATCTAGAAATTGGGCAGCACAGGCTCCTACACACACAAATCCCATTTGTTCCCCCCTCTGCACGCTCCCCAGATTTTGCTTCTTGGAATCAAACCTACGTTGTGGGTCTCTGCTCTGGCACCTGACAATCTGCTGCTCCTTCTTCAGGGGGAAAACAAAGAAAACCCTGATGTGCTTTGCTCTGTCAGAAGATGATCGGCAGTTAGCAAGTTCAGGTGCTGGCTGGTAAGCTTTGCACAGTGCTGACCTGCATCGTACATCCCATCTCAGTCTGCAAGCTGAAGTGCAGCTGTATTTTCATACATATGCTTACTTACAAAATCAAAGCTGCTGATTGTTGGTTTTACCCTTTTAATTAATTAAGCTGTCTTTCAGGGGGCATGCTCACTGCTGAGCTCAGGTGGAGGGAGGTGAGCCTTTCCTGGACAAGGATTTCAGTTATACTTATTCCACATGTTATTCAGTCACAAATATTCTGTGGGCTCAGCTGACCCACGCCAGGTGGTCTCCCTCCAACCCTGAAACGTTATCTTTGCAGTGCAGTGAATGACTTATAATTTGCTGTTGATTTTTCCACCGGGGATTCAGTGTTGTATCTAAATCTCACTAAAATGACTTTAGTTTTACTCAGACTGCAGGAAAATCCCTGGTTGACAGAACATACTGTATCTAAGAGGAGCATCCACCACTGACCAAATCACAAGGTCCTGCGCTACACTAGCTGCCACCACCTTGGTCCAATCGGACATGAACACTGATTGTGTGAACATGAACCCTGTGCCAAGCTCCAGCAACCAGGCTAGGCACAGGGGAGGCAAGGGAATCCCCTCTCCCCACGTCTCGGAGCCACCCCACCACCTCTGCTGCAGCTCCCTCTCAGCGTGTGGAGCAATGCAAGCAGTTCAAGAGCTGGGCAAGCCTGTATTCCTGTAGCACTCCTATTCATAAATCTCCTTCTTCTCTAAATATCCCCATGGCAAATAAGCATGAAGACTAAGAAAACTGAGCCACAGGAATTCTGAAAACCTGTATGCCAATAACTCACGTTCTAGCATGTTACTAATACACTGTATATTCATGATTAGATCACAGATAACACAGCAGACATTCATAATTTCAGCACACCTCTGCATATGGAAAGCTAAATTTTGCAGCCTTTAAAGTCACCACCATGAAAGTCTTCTGCTCTGCTTCCTGAGCATTTCCCTTGGTAAGCCAGGAAGGCTGAATTCTCATTCATATTGTGGCTTTATTAAGGATACACTGAGGCTTTACACAACCCTGGCACCCACTCTGAGGTCTCTTTACACTGCTAGAGCAGCATAATGCAGCCAGCACAAGCTTAAATGAAAATCAGGCCCCAGAGGTCTTTTCTCCCTGCAGTGCAGACTTACAGCTCCCATTACACATTTGCATTAAGGGCTGCAACCTTCCATAAAATACACTCACAAACTTAAAACACATTAGAGACTAGCTAGACTAGGCACATAAGAGGGGGCTTCTGCAGAGAATATTTGTCCTCAAGTATGACATAATAAAAATTTATAGGGATGAAGGACTGCAAGGGACCACCAATGTCACAGGGACTGAAATCTCAAGTGGGAAGGGAGGGGTGTCCTGCAACAAAGGGGGCCACAGCAAAAGTCTCTTCCACGCCCTTTTGGAAAGAACATGATTTATTTATTAGCCTTAGTAAACAGGCAGGAAAGAGAGTGGGATTACCTGAACCAGGCTTTTCAGTATCTTCTGCAGGGTTTTGCTTCTCTTACTTTGTACCAGGCCTCATTGTTCATACAATGGTAAAGTGACTTGAGATGTGACACCAAGTTATAACTGAAGGCTACATGGGCATATGTGGCAAACAATGGAGGATCTGCTCCGTATTTTATAATATAACCAATAATAGGACAGAGGAAAGAATAATGGGCAACAAATGTACAAATCTGCTACTAATAGGACCTGTCTTTAATGCATGCTTTAACTGAGGCTGCTTGGTTAGACCCCGGCACTGTTCATCAGCCTCTCCCTCTGCAGATCCAAACGCACACCTGGCACACGCAAGATGGCTGATGCAGGAAGACCTGACTGTCTGCCTGACCCTGGGCACAGGGTATTGCTGCAGAGCACTGCAGGATACAGGGTGATGGGTCCACGTGGCAGGTAGAGACAGGCTTGGGTCTGTGCTGAAGACCACCATTAATTTATCTGCTGCCTTTCAGAGCTTCCTTGAAGCCAGTGGGTGAGCACAGGCTTGCAGCCAAGCAGTTTGGATGTGTGTTGAGTTGGAGTCAAGTGTGCCAGCCTGCCCCCAAAATACAGACTTACAACAAGCAAAGCAGTACTTGTGCTGCTGCCTTTCTCTTCTTTTCTTGCTCCATCTTCCTCAGCTTTTACTCATTGTGTCATAAGTCAAGATCTGTTACTCCTCTGGGCAGAGGGTGTTTTATAAAAAACTGGCATGGCTGTGGATGGTCCAGAAACATTTCTGTTTTGGGTGGGAGTCATGAGTCAGTTTGCTGGGCAGTGGCACACCAGTGAAATGAAGAATTCTGGCCTTGCTGCAGGCTGACAACATTCGCTGTTTTACAAAAAAATCACTTCTCTGAAAGTTTCCTGGTGGCACAGGGTAAGTAATGACAAACATAGCCATGGCAACATCCAAAATGATGAATACAATGCAACAGAAACCTCTACAAAGATTTAAAGCGGTTTTGCATGGCTGTGGTTTAAAGTTGGAGCTGGGAGGACACTGCAGACAAAAGCACACCTTTGTAGCTGTGTGAGGGACCAAGTGCTCACATCCCCATGCTGTGGGCAGGCGAGCGGGGCAGTGGCGCACAGCCGAGAGCCAGGCTCTCACACACAGCTGTGGGCACTGGGGCGAGCTGACTCCATGCCTAAGGCTGACACCAGTGACAGCATCCGCCTGCTTACCTGGTATCTGTCCGAGTGATGGATGTCATCTGAGGAGTGGGGTGATGCTGTCGGAGAATCTCCTTCCCGCTTGATTGAGGCTGACAACAAAATTGACTGCAAGAGAAAGGAGAAATTCATGTTGCGAGCATTGCCAAGCTCTCTGCCCCTTGCTAAGCGGTCCTCAAAGCTGCGGACAGCATCTGCCAGGCTGTGGGTCTGCGCTCGGATGGACTGGTGGGCTGTGGGGCTGGCTCTGCTCTTCCCATGGAACCCTGCCCCACGAGGGGACCTGGCTGCAGGGTCTAGCAAAGTGCAAATGCATCAGGAAACAAAGGGAAGGTCATTTTGTCCCCAGGTCTGGTGGCTGGGGGCAGAATGAGTCCCTGCTGGAAATGATGGTGAGGACCACACCAGAAATTCACATGGTAAAGCGAAGATGTGCTGACGTGGAGCGATGCTTACTTGCCCTCATCCACCCCTCTAAGTGCCACTAAATCTCTCAATAGCTTTGTAAACTGCACTAAAGCTCTCAGCACCTTTGCAGCGCAACTATCTCTTCCTTGTGTAATGATGCTATTTATTTTAATAAGTAGCACAGAAAAAAAGGGCCTTTTAGAAGGTTAAAAAGATCAGTGATATTTGAGACCTAAGAAATCACTGATAAACTTCAAGTCAATAGTAGGTAAGTCTAAATTCTACACACAGTGAACTCTAGCGGGAAAATTACTGCAGGAGTTTGACAGCATTTGAAAAAAATGTACACTGAGTTGCCAGTGAACTTTATTATTAGAAGAATTTGAGGGAAAAATGCAATGTAAAATTCTAATTTAAAATATAAATTAGCTAAACTAAGCTAAATATAGCCCAATATGTTGTGAAAAACATACACTGGAAATGCAGCTCTCCAGATGTTTGTTTCTGAGAATCAGCTGGCAAGATTCGACAATAAATGACTGCTCAGAGATGTGTATGTTTGCGAAGGGAAGTGTAGATATCATCTGAATTGGACAGGTCAAGTGTGGTGACAACATTATTAAAAAGCATAATACCTTGGAGAAAGGCAAGTATTCCAGAAACATTTGCCTCTGGGCTGAAATGAAACGTGAAAAAATGTGCATTTTTTGGAAAGATATGAGCAAGTGGAAAAATGACTCAGCATACAAATTGGTTCAGTCAGCAGGATGCGATCCCCCAGGCTCGGACAGCTCTCCCAGCAATAAAAGCACAGCAGCATGTTTGATGTGGACACAGAGGGAGGACAAGCTTGGGATGAAGGTGGAGGAGAAGGATTTGGGATGCTGGGTTCAGCCCCATGGGCATGAGCTGCCAGCCGTGCCAGGAGGGCAAGAGCCACATCCCTGTCTGCACCGCAGGTCTCTGCCCTAAAGCATGGCTCTACCAGCCGTGCAGAGATGTGATGTCCTGAAAGGGGTCACAGGGGAATTACCTGCTGGGGTGCTCAGTTTCCTCCCCAGGCACAGCTCCTCCTCCCCATCAGGCTGAGCTGAGTGCTGTGCTGACCACATTTTGGGGCTGGCACGCTCCTCAGCTCAGCCTGTTGGGGGTCCCAGGTGCTGGGAGGGTCAGTGGGAGCCTTAGGGGCCAGAGGCACCCAGTGAGGGCTGCCCCAAGAGACCAGTCTCCGCTTCCCAGGGGAGAGATGGGCAGAGCAGGGTGGCTCTCTGGCCTTATGTGTTGGCTGAACCCAACTGGTGGTGGGTTTTGGTGAGCAGCTCATTGATTTCTGGAGAAGCCCTCTCATAACCATGTGAAGCCACCAGGAGAATTTCTGCAAAATGCAGACCCCAAGCTCCTGCTGTTGTTTGGTTTATTTTCTAAATGGAGAATGAGGACTATTTTTGAAGAGGCAGGATTGCACATGTCCTATAAAACAGAGGCATGGGGCTCAAAGCCTTCAGGTGTGATTCAGAACACCAGTCCTGATTGCAGCAGTGTTAATGCCCTTCCCCTCCTCTAATAAGCCAAGCACTCTGGAGCTGGGAGGGTTAAATCCGTTTTGTCTTCCAATGTATTCTGGAGAAGGGGAAAAAATACCCATCTCCCCATTCCTTGGCGACAGACAGACAAACCCTCCCCGCCTCCAGCTCCCCCCTCAGCTTCTGGTAGCTCTAATCCAATATTATTATGTGAAAAATGGTTGGGCTAGCTATGGAGACAGTAAATTAAACGTTATGTATTAGTTTTTAGCGTGTGGTCCCGGGAAGAATGCCGGCCCCATTTATTCCACAAACCTCCTGAGCACCATGGCGATGACCTCTGGAAAAACGAAGGGCTAAACTAATCCCAAAGATGTCAATCTCGAGGCCTCTTCTACATACACTTGCAGTTTAGATTAATAAACTGTCTATTTTTAAATTGTGTGCAAGCACTTCAATTCTAAATACCTCGCCGGCATGTTAAACACAGCGTTAGAGATGCCAAGTCACACTTCCCCTTCACTCTTAGGAAACTTGACTTCATTTGTTTTTCTCATTTCTGTGCGCTGTGCCACACTTTGCCTTTCAGGCAGCTGTGGGGGCAGGCAGGAATGCAGGCTCAGGGGCTAAGGGGTTAGGAAAGGCACTTACCATCAGGGTGACTTTAATTTCTGCATTAGGCCAGCCTCTCTGCCATGAGATACAATACTCATGTCAATCTGCCAATTTTGGCCTCTTTTTTCCAAAATTGTTGTGTTGGAGCCATTTCCCAATGGCTAAGCAGCGAGGATGCATGGCCTCAGCATGCCAAGCCAAGGATTTGCTGCCCCCTGCACCCACACTGCTCGCTCCCACCCGGGTACTGGCAAGCAAGGAAGGGGCAGTGATACGATTCCCATCCCTCTCTTGACTGGCATCTGGGAAGATGCTGCAGAGGGAAAAGGCAGCTTTACACATGCCCTCCCAGTCCTTGTGCACGCCCAAGCTGCAGGGAAGACCCAAATTCTGGCATTCCACCCCAAAAACGTGGTGCTGGGTGCTTTCTGTATGGCTGTGGGGAGATGCTTCCTATCTCAGGGACCAGCTGCTTTGGCATGGTGGGAACAAGCCTTGATGCTGAGATGTCCCTTTTACCCTTGGGGAAAGGCCACCAGCCAGCTCATGCCTGCCTGGTTGACAGTTCAGCCCAGCTCCCCTTCAGGGTGTGTCTGAGTGGGGCTATCAGGGCAAGAGCACCTCCTCCCTCCTCGGTCCCCCTCCTCTGGCAAACCACGGCTCCCAGCATCAAAGATGGAGCAAGGGTCTTGTGCAAGCGGCCATGCAGCCTCATATTTCTCCCTCCCCTTTAAATCATCTCTCCATTGGGTAAAGGCACTCTCTGCGGAGGTTATAAACCCTGAGAGGATCAGCCTGAGCATTACACCTGGGGCAAGCTAAATAAAAAAAGGTCACCAGCGCTTTTTAAACATGGACAAAAAAGCAGTAAAATGTGTTTGGAAAAAAAAATCTGGCATTAAATCATGACTTTTTGCCTGGCTTGCCTCATTAAAAGTGGCCTTTTGGAAGGTAAAATTATCATTGTAAGTGATAAGATCTTTAAGAAAATAATTCACGGCTTCTTCACCCTTTAATATGATAGCCGCCACCGGCTAATTTTTTTCTTAATGGCAACGAGGCCATCAATCTTGTCCGAGCCCTGTACTCCCTCCTTTCTCCTGCCCCTCCTGCTGTGCTGGGCAGCCATGGCCCTGCTCGGTGCTTCCTTCCTACCCCTTGGAGTCCAACTGTGCCATGCCAAAGGGAAGAGACGTATCTGGATGTATGGCTTTACCCGCCTGTGTCCATGGATCCGGGCTCTCCCTGGGGTTGTGGCACTGCAGGAAGCAGAGGACACGTAAGCCTTGCTCACACTGCAAGGTTCGCATCCTGGTAGCTCCTGACGCCCTCCATGGACTGTGCAATTCTGCAGAGCTGGGCTGCAGCGTCTGCAAATGTTTCAGCAGTCTCATTCCAATTAGCAACAACATAGAGTTTACGTATATAAATACACAAGCCGGTTCAGCATGGATGGAGTGTGCATCATGCAGCCGGTGTGCCAGCTGCTGTGATCCCAGCCCGTCGGTCTCCAGACCTGCTCCTCCCTGCTCGGGCAGAGGAGCCACATACAGCTCCGAGGCGATGCCGGCAAGGGCACGTGTGCCAACACGCCGCCGGCTCCCGACCCACGGGCGCTCGAGGCGCAGGCCCGGGGCAGCACGAGGGGAGGGGACGGGTGTCAGGGTGCAGCTGTCGGTCCGAGGAAATGGATGGAAATTGCCAGCATGCACCGCCCCCAGCCCTAAGCGCTGCCTTTCGCCGGCAGCCGGGGCAGGTGTCAGCGCTGGGAGAGCCCAGCCAGTGCCGCTGACATTCTGCTGCCTCTCAAGGCCAGTCATTTTAGAGTATTAAAGTGCTGGACTCCTGCTTTCTGATAGCCCTGGAAAAACACAGGGAGTCTATTTTTCTTAAACAATCCATCACAGCTGCTGTCAGCAGAACAAATACCCTAACCCCGCTTTTTATGTATCTATATGGCCTTTTTTTATTTTTTTTATTTTGGCACAAAGTGTTCCCTGCTTGATGCATTCAGCTTTAACTCTGCCGTCTAAATAGGTACTTATCACTTAACATGGAGGTGATGGCTTGACATGTTTTCTGTCTCCTGCCCTCCCCTCCACGGTAGGGAAGCCGTCAAAGTGTTGCTAATAGCTATTATCACTTGGGAACTGTAACCCGAAAGCAATGAGTGATACCAGGCCTTGCTGCGATTTTCCCCCTTAACTCTGCTAGCCATTTTTTTATGTTATTGCTGGAGGATCCCTGACACAAAAATGCTACTATTAGAACTGAGTTTCCTAGAAGCTTTTGGAGGGTCCACATTTGCTCCTGGGAAAGTTAGAGGTAAAATTATCTGGTGGCTTTTAGCTGGCAGAGATAAAGGTGGGATGGAGCTGGGGATGAAAGGCTTAAATGTGAGAAGTGTGTGAACAGTGGACAGAAAGAATAGTATCAGCAGCTTCTGGCCTTCGCTGAAAGATTCCAGTGGTCTGCAAGCAGAATAAGCTTACAGAAATGTGAGCTACTGATTTATTTCTGTGCATGTTACAGTCACACCTGGGATTGTAATCGAGCTCTGGGTCCTCCTGGGCAAGACACCAGCTACATGGTGGGGAAAGGGGCCCCTTCCAGCAGAACTGCCCATCGGCGCACTGGGGATGGAGGGGGAAAGAGGTCTGGCCATGGTCTGCCAGGGTCTGCCAGCCTGTCCGGCTCCCCTCTGTGACCACATCCCTCCCTGCTCCTCCTGCTCGACGCAGTGTTTTCCCCCAGACTAATGGGAGGGCACAGCTGTTTGGCCCAAGGGGAGCAAGGGGCTTTGTTTGTTCATGGGGTAATTTGTTTTATGGAATAAAACCTGGCAGAGATTTTTTTTGGAGTGGCTCTGGTATTCATCACCCCAAACTGGCAAGGAGTGCAGCCAGCCAACACTCATCGTACGTAATTTCCCCTCCTTCGCATATCTGTGGGCTGTTCTCGTGTCCCCAGCTTGGCCACGGCTTTGCCATAATACTCAGATTTAGCTTTTTAATCTTTCCTTGTAAATCACAGTTACAGAGGGAGGGGGCACAGATACGGTGAGTGACTTCTCCAACCCCTGCAGTGAGTCAGTGACACAAGAGAAGGAGTTAAAACCCCAGGGCCCTGACACCCGTCCCCTGCTCCTACCACCAGACATGATATGGAGAAGTTAAATGATTGTGCTAGAAATTTCATCTCGAGCGAGGCAGCTGGGAAGGGCTTAATACAGACATTCTGTCAAGGTTTAAGGCTCCAAATCTTGCTTGCTTCAAAGCTCTTTTTCCTTGGAGGGCTTTAGTGGTCAAATTTCCCTCTAGACGCTGTAATTCTCTCTCAAACTGCTCGGTGAAGCTGTAAAATCACGGGGGTGGGTGGGGGAATCAAAGGGCTCTGGCACTGTGGCTCGGTTCCCAACTCTACGGGAGGTCTCGGAGCAGCGCGCTGGCTGCCTGCCTGTGGGCACCCTCCGAGGACCTGGGTGCAAACCTAAACAAACTGGCTGCAAGCATCTGCTGGGTGCGCAAGATGGATTTTGTTCCTGGCCGCTCACACCAGTGTTTGTTTGCAGCAAGAGCCAGCACATGGGCTGGAGTGTTAGCGGGAAGGGCAATTTGCAGTCATGTATTAGGAAGCAGCAGCAGAAAATGAATGCTGAACCCACTGTGAGAGCTGGGATGCTTTATGTAGCCCAGCCTCTTCCCCTTCAGTGGTCAGTACCAGCACTTTCACAGGGGATATAAGTTCACCTGTTAGGTGACAGGTAACAGGCTGCAGCTAATGCCCTGAAATTTAGGTGTTGAGATCTCTCTGAGCAGAGATGATATCCCATGTAGATGATAGCCCGTGGAGGGAGAGCTGCAAGGACCTGGGGATGCTGATTCCCAGAGTTACTGCCGACTACTCAAGGAAGAGTGGGAACAGTTGGACTTATGCTGCTCATACACCTCACCAACATGGGTTCAGTCCAACATGTGCTCCTCTCCTTCACAACCTCTTGCAAGAGGCAGCCAAGGCAAGAGGGAAAAGACAAGGGGAGAGTGTGAAGCCCAGGGGAACTGGACGCTGCTGACGGCTATGTACAGACTCCTGAGCAGCCATGAGCCTGGCTGGAGCCTGCGGTGTTGTCTGTATGCCTCTGCAAGACATCCCTGCTGCCTGGTCTGCCTGAGACACAGCCTCTGGCCATGCTGGGGAGTGCTGCAGAGAAGCTCTGGGCTCACAGAGATCTGGGGCATGGCTGGCTTGCACATACCTTCAAAAAGTGTCCTGCCGAGTTACTTTAGTGTTGGGCTTCCCCATGGTGACCCAGGATGACAGTGAAAGGTTAGTGAGCAACCACAGTGGTGAATGGGACCATGGAGCTGCAGTCTCTAGCTCAGCAAGAGCAAGGACATCCTCCATCCCTTCTCATGGGCGTGAAGCAACTGTTCCCACTGACACTGAAACTTCTGCTTGGTAAAGAATTTCTTTTTCCACCTCTCCTCTTCCTCCTGGTGTCTCACCAAGCCCAGCTTGCTGTCACTAGCTTTCCTAAGTAAGTGGCAGTCAGCGTTGGATAGAAATCTCATCCTGAGGCTCACTATGCAGGTTTGGCAGCTGCTTGTCCAAGTGGCTCATCCACACTGGCATGGCATGATCGATTGGTCTTGGTTTCTCACAGAAAGAAAAGGAGGATGCTGAATGCTGTGGAGCTATGTGGTGCTGAGTGCTGCCCTCCTCCTTAGTGCTGCCTTCTCAGAGAGGGAGTCCAGGCACCAAACAGACATGTTGGCCAGAGCCCCCCAGCTCGCAGCCCTTGCCTGCCTCTGTCAGCTCCAATAATGGAAGAATCTGATACAATAATCCTGCATTCATCACATCTCATGCTGAGTGATTGGATTTTCTTTGACATATTGCCATGAAAATTGGCCCAGTGCAGTGAGTGACAGCTCTTCAGGGGCAGGAGAGCAGCGAGTGAGGAACATGTGTTTACATCTGGGCTTTTATTGCCAGGAGGGACGATTGCTGGGGCAACTGTGGGGAAAGGATGGGAGCAGAGCCAGGAGACAGAGCACGGGGTGGGGGGGTGGGGGTGGGGGGTGGGGGTGTAGGGGGGGGGGGGGCGTTAAATCCCCTGCCCCCAACTGCACCTTGGGAAGAGCCTCAGGCCAGCACAGAAACAGTGATGATAGTGATACTCTATGCAAAGTTCCTAAATGAGTCCTAAAGCCACTGGTGACCAGAAAAGTAACATGGCTACCCTGCACCCCACCCCAGTTCCCGTGTCCCTGGGTGGAACCAGCCTGCCCCTGCCCATGCTGCCAGGGGATGCTCCTGAGGGATGGGAAGGTGAAGCCGCTTTCTCCTGCTGCTGAGCTGCTGGAGCTGCTGGCCCTTTTGCTGGCACCAGGAGAAGGACTGGCCAGGAAATATTGCGGTAGTCCCCATGGTGCACGCAACCCCTTCAACCGGTGCCCAGGGTGGGAAGTGGGACACGGCACAGGTCCCAGCTCTTCCCAGGTGGTGCCTGCCAGTCCTCCAGTGATGCCTGGGTGCCTGGGCATGGGCTGCAAGCCCACCCTGGGGGTCTGTCCTCCATCCCTCTGCTTGGGACCCCTGTTAAGGGTGGCCCAGAGGCCCAGCTTTGTCCCCAGAAGGACTTTCTCAGAGGGACTTCACATCCTGATGGGCTATTCCCATCCTGTGTTGCAAACACTCAGTGGGCACAAAGGGAAAGAGCAGCCTTTGTCTCCCCACCACCTTCCTCCTCAACCTGCCTGGTTACAAAGGGGCCTTTAATACCAAGCTCAGGTGAAGGTGATAGTGCTGTGCCTTCCCATGCCACACAGGACTTGTCTCCCAGCAAAAGCCACCTAGAAATAATGAATCCTCCTGGGCTGAGAGGCTTTCAAGCTCTCTGAGAAGGGAATGAAAGATTTCCTGATTTCACCCTCTCCCTCCCTGCTCTCCTGGCTTCTTGAAGTTAATGTTCTTAGCCCCAGACGTGACGGGCAAAGGGAAAAGATCCATGTGGTGACAGGGGACGATTGATCTCTTTTACATAGAACGACGCTCCAGTCCCAGTTTAATCCCCTCGCTCAAGGCAAATGGGATTCTTTGTCAATGGAAACTTCAAAAGCCCAGCCCTGCCGTGAGATGGACCTTCTTCTTTATCTGGTCTCTGTCAGTCACTCGCTACGTTTCCCTCCAAACAGCTAATCTGTCTTCCTAG
The DNA here is from genome assembly GCF_031877795.1 of Strix aluco. Lineage (NCBI taxonomy): Eukaryota > Metazoa > Chordata > Aves > Strigiformes > Strigidae > Strix > Strix aluco. The sequence goes on from NC_133938.1 coordinate 11,811,188, forward strand.
CCGTCCTTCCCCCTCACAGGCGATGTGTTTGGGACTGTTGAGTTATCTACGCTCAGACCTGATGAGAAGGGAAACGGAAGCTTACAGAGTCCAGCTGCTTTCATTTTTGGGTGCCTTTTCCAACTCCTTTGAGACATCCCAAGGCAGCCTCATGCTCCGTGGATTATCAGTGGTGTGTGGGTTTGGGGATTGCTTTCTGCTCTGCTTGTCTTTTATGGGAGAAATAGCCAGGTCTCCACTCTCCTCCCAGTCTTCCCTGAGACAGGGCATGGGAGACAGGGATAGTCATGCAGGAGACTGGAATGCCAAAGGTATGGAGCACTATGGGGTGTCACTGCAATCTGTATTTTCCCTTGGAGGGTTTGGGAAACTGTTGGGTTGACTTGGGAGGTGTCCCTGCTGGGAACTTGGGTCAGCACAGTGGCTCCCTGGCCTCTCTTGGTGGGGCAGACAGGGTGTTGATGTGCTTGGCAAGACACCCATCCTCAAGGGGAAAACTTAGAGCTGAAATTTCAGTCTCTGTTTCTGACATCACATGCCAAAAATGACCCAAAGCTTCCAGAAGAAAAAGGGAGAGATGCCCTGCGCTTCCCTGGGAGCCAGGAACCTCTCTGGCTTGGACTGTGTCACCAGAAGTATAGGAAAGCCTGGACCACTTGCCTTTGCCCGCCTTGGGAGCACAGTGTGGTTTTCAGAGGCTGTGCAATGCCCAGCTGCCCTGCAGTGCTTCCTGCCAGCCACTTGCCTGCCCAAGCTCTGGTCCTTCCCACCGCCATTATCATATGAAGTCCAGCTAACAGTAATACTAATTAGTAATGATGCCCTTTACAGTGATGCCATGATGCTCTGTGCATTTAGTATTTTTGCATTCTGAGCCAAGGGGGTGGGAGGTGGGTCCTGGGGAGGGGGATGCAGTTGAGATGGGGTCTTTTAGTGATTTGGGCTCCTCCTCGGGTGTGCTTCGCTCCCCTGAGACAGTCCCACTCCCCTTTTCCAAAGCTGGCATATGGCTCTGGCTCCAGGAGCTCCCGTACATGATTTCCCAGGCTGAGCTCAGCCTGCGTGTGATCAGCTCTCATTAGCTGTCATTAGACACAATCTGGAGTCCCGAAGCCCGCTGGGTCCTTCAGCTCCATGGTCCCTCAGCTGCATGGGGAATGAGAGAGCCCTGTGAGGGGACTTGGCTGCTCCAGCCCAGCGGGTGAATGGGAGCAGCAGCTTCCCTCAGTGCTGGCTGGCCCCCAAAGCATGGCCATCTTCCTGGGACACACCAAGTAGCAGGCTGGGAAGGTGAGGGGATGTAAAGCGCATCCCTCAGGGGAGAGGGAAAGTGTGCTGAGTTGTGCTCACTTACCTTCGGGGTGCCCGCTGCCATGGCATCCTTCAGGATGGAGCTCTTGCTGCCAAGAGAGAAGAGAATGAGGTCAGAGTCACAAAACTGCTGTGGTGGGCAAGGGGGGAAGCGCTCTGAGAGATCTCACAAGGTCAAATAGCAAAGTACATGGCTCCCCTTCCCGGACCAAGGAAAGCCTCCTCACCCTGACTGGAGGGGCATGGAAAGGAGGACAGTGCCAACTGTTTCTCTGCTGGAATAAAATGACTCTATGAGTGGAACCCCCCAAACCCAGACACACGATGCAGAGTCAAATCCCCTCTCCCTCTCCTCGGGGGCTTGCACAGGTCTTCTCCCAGACCTGGGGAAAAGTGGGGAGCAAGTCTGTGGGAGCACAGGGAAGAAAGCCAAGGAGAGGTGAGCTGAGGTGGTGAGCCCTGGGTAGGGTCAGGCACAATAAAAAAAAAGAGGGAAGGAAGAAGAAGATTAAATCGGCATAAGAGCAAGGGAAAGAAGATCCCCTCATCTCCAGCCGCGCTGTGGAGGCAGCAGCTCTGCCGGAGGCTGGAGTGATTTGTTAATTCAGCTTGTTCCCCATTTAGCAGGGAAGGAGGTCCCCGCCACGGTGCTCCTCCTCGCCTGCCCTCACCAGCGGGAGATGCTATAGATTTAATAACACCTTCCCCCCTCCAGACAGGTTAAACTTGAAACAATTACATATCAAAGCCGACATGGCGGGGAGGCCTGCACTGTAATTTTTTGGTTATTAAAGTAATCTCTCTCATGTAAATTCTCCTGCTAACATGCTGCAAACAGCATTAGGAAATAAATTATTTCCCCATGATTCGATTTGTCAATGCAAAGCACCTGCAGCAGGCAAAAGGCTCTTGAAATATGTTGCCAAGCCCAGTGCCTGTGCTTGTAAGTGCACGCCGGTGGGGTGGCTGGCTCCCAGCTCCCCATAGCCCCGGGGAGATGATGGATGGGTGCGTGGAGGGGGGAGGTTAGCGGGGGGAGGCGGAGGTTGAGGAAGGGGGGGGAATGGAATTGTGTTTAATAACAAAATTTGTATGCAAGCCTGCATCCCAGGCTAAGGATGAGTGATCGGCAGCCAGAAAGTATTAAAAAGCCTCGCTAAACAGATGCTGACAATAGAACAAGACATATCAAATCAGATCTACTTCAGAAACATTAATATACACACGCACACATGCTCGCCCGCGCGCGCGCGCCCGGCTCCGCACACCCGCGCTCCTTTCTTCTCAATCACAGCAATATGGGAGACATCAATAAATTTTTATGAGACTTTTAGAAGATCAACATGGTACTAGATGTGACAAAAAAGCAATGTGCCTGTCATGTTCGCTTTGTCGGGGACACTTTAGCCCCAGATGCCGAGCTGCGGTGGCAGCGGGGAGAAATTGAATTTGGCTGGCTTTAATCTGCCTTGATTTGGCAGATGGCTGGGTGTTACGAAATGAGCAGGGATGGAGGAAGGTGTTTTCTCCTGAGGCTATGGCTCTGCTCTTCTCCCAGTGCCACCACCCTCGCCCCCCACCCCAAAATGGGGGGAAACATGCAGTTATCCATCACCATCAGGCCACCCCAAATGCTGCAGCTCTGCTCCTGGAGCGAGCAGCTGCGGTTCCCGGGGACCACCGATGGAGGGCTGAGGCATCGCCTCCCTCACAGCTCCCCTTTCCTGAGGGGATGCACTGCTGGATGCTTGCTGGGGGTGCAGGATGCCCCCCATGCTCTGTTCCTCAGCTCTGCCCCCCCTGCTCTCAGGAGGTGGCACAGAGCAGAGTCACTCCCCACTGCCCCCTGAGATGCAGCCCTGGGACCACCTCCAGCCTGTGCCCAAACGCGTGTGAGGGGAAAGATTTCCGCCTCCTCGCCATCTCCAACCCCACCTTGAATTTCTCAATCGCCCTAAGTGTGAAACAACTTTTTTTTCCTTTTATAATCTAAACACCAGGTTAAAAAAAACAACTCATTTCCTCTCTTTTCTTGTTAAAGGTGTTTAAAATTATTCCTTTTTGAGGGAAAGAGGAAGAATCTCATTAATTCCTCCCAGAAATAGTGTTAGCGCCAGGAAACTGCAGTTTTCAGAACAAGAGTCTGTCTGATCAGCTGAAAGGCCAAGCCTCTGCTGTTGGGACTGATGAAGAGGGGACTGATTTAGATAACTTGGCAGAGTTTATTTTATTCTTAATTCGGAGGATTATTAAGAACCAGCCCCGCCTTGCAGTTTAGCCCCACTCTATTGCTAATAAAAATTTGCAATTTGTTTTTATTTATTTCCAGAGATGGGTCAGGAATGGGCTCAAGGCCTGGTCGTCCAAGTCCCAAGACCCTGCAATTTAAGAGTGCTTTCCTCCATCTCACTAAACAACCCCGCAGATTACAGTGGCTGCAGCCCCCCGCGCCTCTTAAGGATGCTGGCAGTGGGCTGAGAATCGAAAGGCCATCAGCAAAGAGAAACCTTCCCCTCCATAAACACTGCAGACAAATTAAAAATGGTAAAAGGGAAATCAAGACCTTTAAAGTTCAAACACTTTTCGGTGCCTTTTAAAGTTTTTTCGCTCTAGGCCCTTGCAGAGAGCACAATCTTTGGAGACCTTGGGATTCTCTTTAATCACCCAGCCAGGCTGCAGTGGTCTGAAATGATTACACATTTACATAGTAATAACCCCAACACTCCCCACATTATTTCATGGCTAGCATATTTCCACTCGGCGAGTGATCCATGTGTTTTAAATTATAACCTGTACATAGGAAATTAGTTACTAAGTACGATATTCACGGGCTCGTCTGACACTTCTAATTAAGGTGATTTACACAGAATTATCCTACGAAATAAAAAAATGGTGTTTTGCTAGCTAATAAAATATAATTACTACCCGCTTTTATAAGTTACAGTTAGTTTTAATCTATTTGGGGAATTGTTTATCTAGTTCATTACAGCAAAACAACTTCTTTCCCTTTTAGGCAACCCCCTCAAAGTACCAAAGAAGACAAAAAATGCCGTGGAAAGACCCAGTGATTTGGGCAGCCTCCTTCTCTCTCTCCTGACAGCTTTGCATTTCCAAGTGATATGAGGCTGCTTCCGTGCAGGTTCCCTTTCTTGGGGCTGAGACCCCAGTTCTGCTCCTGCTTTCATGCATCCCCACGTGTTTGGGTGCCCTACACCTCTGTGGGGACAAATAAGGTCCCTCCTCTGGTGCTGCTGGAGGGCTCTGCCCAGCTCTGCAGCTGCATCACCCATAAACGTTAATGGGAGCTGCGCGGCCAGGTCCCCATGTGCCCTGGGGTGCTTACTGGGGACCCCATCGCTCCTCTATATTAGGGCACATCAGCTTTAAGAGGAACATGTACTCTCAGCAAGGCCCTCCATGATGAAAGCAAGACTCAGACTACACCACAGGCAGGCAGACGTCTTTTAACGCTAGGCAGGGATTTGGTTAGGAGCATCTCCAGATGCAACTGGAAACCCCCTGGCATCTCCCTGAGCAAGCCCCAAGGGGCCATTCAGACCCGGTGCTTCAGTCGTGATGTCCCAGAGGGCAGCTCAGCACGCCAAATATGTGCCCTCCTTACCCACAGTCCTGGGTTTCTCTACCCCTGCCATGGTTCCTATTACATACAATGAATGACCTTCAAGTTGTGGGTTTTTTTGTTATGGTCCTGCCTTTGGGAGTCTGCTTGCCATAGGAAGAAAAAAACCCAATATGCAAGGAGTGGTCCCTCATCATCCCCATGAATGGAATCTGCTGCTTCCCACACAGAAAACCCAGGGCACGAGCTGAAGGTTAAGTGATCTGGTTGTGTTTTATCATGAGCAAGGTGGTACTTGTCCTTTTCCTTTAAGTCTTCGCTCTTGCAAGCTATTGTAGGAATTTCAACTTTCCTCCAAAAGAAGTGAAAAGTTTTCTGGGTACCCAAGTCAGGAGACAAGCTCCCCGTGGGAAATGGCTCAGCTCCCAGGCAGAGGACCACAACCCAGGGTGTGCTCTTGGTGCCCAGAGCCCACCACACGCAGGCAGGGCTCTCACTGACCCCGCAGCGCAGGCAGAAGCCTGGTGCCAGGCGGCTGCCCTAGGGAAGCAGGGGCAGGAGCCTTCCTCCTCTATGCTCACCTCAGCACACACACTGACTGTGCCAGCACTGTGGCATCACCGCAGTATCACAGAGCAAGGGTTGGAAAGCTCTACTGCAATTATAGCTACAGCTTGAGTGAGGAGACAGAGACATATGCTCGGAGGGGAAATCTGAGCACAGAGCAGTGATGGGACTTGCCTGAAGTCTCTGTGCTTCAGCTCACCAGAGTCATTTGGGCTCCCCAAGAAACGAGATTTTTGCAGAGCCCCCACCCAGGACAAGGCAGAGCTTATGATGAGCATCCATCAAGGAAGGGCTGAGCTTAGTACCTGGCATGGCACCCACCCCCTGGCAGCACTCCCCACACATAACTAATAACAACTGCAAGAGAAGAAGTTCCTTGAGCTGGGGCAGCTACAGTTGTTTGTGCTCAACCCTTAACGATGCTGCAGCCAGAAGAAGTTTAAAGAGGTGGTAAGAGGGCTGCTACCATGCAGCTGGTGTCTTCTAGCTCTGCAACCCTTCTACAGAACAACTCTCAGCAGCTCTTTGGATTTGACGGGCACAAGCCACAGCACGTGCAGCTCCCAGATGAGATCCTGCAAAGCTGAAAGGTTTCTACAAACTGCAGCTAACTGATGTATTTCTTAAAAAAAAAAAAAAATCCAGTGGAAACAATTTATTTTTAGCTGGAACACGCGGCCCTGGGATGGGAGCCCCGGCAGAGCTGTGAGGACAGCAACGCCAGCCATAAATAAGCAGTTGCTGGGTAGAGAAAGAATTGGATTTTTGTGAATGCCAGTCTAGATAAGTGGAAGTGTCACTTGAAGCCTAAATAAGGAAATGGGAGTTTGATTATTATTTTTTTTTTAAACTACATGAGGCCAAATCCTCACCTAGCTGCAGGTGACAGCCCTCTGCACAGCCAGGTATGATCTGTGACATCAGGGGAAACACACTGGGATTTTTAACCTACCATGGCTCCTCTAGCGGCACCTGCTCCAAGTGCTGCTTAGAAGATCTCCTGCATTCCATGGTGGGGAAAGGGGCCAAGTGATTGTAAATATTGCCAAGGATGCTGGAGTCCGGACTAGAAATGCTCTGCACCTACAGTCCCAGACGTGCTTCCCAAACGCTCCCCCAGTAAGTATTTGTGAGAGGTCAGTGCTCAACATGGTCAGCTGTGGCAAACCTGACCCCACAGGGCAGTCTTCCCCAAAGAGATGAAGCTGCAACAGAAATGCAGCAGGATCATAAACCACTGTGGCATGACCTGAACATGCTAAAATCCCCTATTTTCTCTGTCCCATTTGCACCCCAGCTCTTTCTCCCCTGCTGGGTTTTTCTTTATCAACCCTTGTACGCCATGCCCCTGCTGGGAGCCTCCACTCAGAGTGGGCGACAGGTTTCTGGGTGAGGATGTGATGGTCTGTGTATGCAGGGCAAAGCAGAAGGCTGGGGTGGGAGGGTTGTTTCATTTCTCTCCCACTATTTGAAAAGGAGGTGGCTGGAAAAATAAAGAGAAAAGTCGGAGGGAAAGGTCATGCATTAGATTGATCTGGGGGGCTCTTTGCTACTGCGGCTATAATGACTGTTTAATTATTCCCAGCTCACGTGGCAGTTCAGAAGAGGCTCTGCAGAAGGCATGCATTGCTTCAGGGCAAATAACTGACCGAAGATTTATTTCTCACCCTTGGGTTTCCATGCATCCCTTCCTAGGCTTCCTGCTGCCTTCCGAGGTCCCAAACCCCAGCCTGCAAACCCGTGTCCTGGAGTCAGGGCATGTGGGTACCGTGGGTCCCAAGGCACTTCAAGGAGCATTCATGGCACTTTCAGGGCACTGCATGAGTGAGGGGATACATGACCCGCAAATTTTCTCACTCGCTGTGCTACCCTGGAATCCCTGCCATGGGAGGAGAGGAATGGGGCATCTCTAAGCAGCACAGCCAGCTACATGGCTTGTGCTCTCTCCGCTGGAGAAGCCGCTGATGAAGGGTCCAGGCTGCTGTCATTGCCACCCTCTGAGTGCACAGGAGGAAGCTGGAGGGTCTCTCTTCCCTTTCTGTCCATGATTAATCTGCCACAGCGAGGGGCAGGGACACAAATCAGAAGGGGGATGAAAGAGGATAAATCCACGGTATCAGCAGCACCACATTTGCTAGATAATAAACAGACTCCTCTCCTCATAAATTTCCTTCCATTCCCCCATGGTTCCCTACCACTGACACGGGCAGACATGGAGCTGGGCTGATCCTGGCCTTTCTGGTTTTCTGGCTGGTGGGGAGGGCTGTGGCTCTGCTGAGGAAGCCTGGGACCCTCCACCCAGGCTGGCATCCTTCACGCCCTGCACACACTGGGGTGTAGTGGGGGCTGCAGGGCGACACAGCAAAGCCCCATTCAAGCTCATTGGCTTTAGACAGTGCATGGGACTCCTGAGCTGACTGCGATGAGGTGATCCATACCAGCATGTGAAGGGGGTGGGAGAAGCACTAGAGACAGCAAGTACTCTTTAATTTACTTGATATTTCCACTGTCCATCTCAGTCCTCCCCAGGTGTGGCTTGTTCTCTCTCCATGCCCCGGCACAGCACCGTGTCCCCACTCCTCATTTTGGCAGCAGCCAGCTCACCCACTTTTCCACATCCCACATGGGGACGTGACCCTGTTAGCTGGCTCGTGGTGGCAGGTGGCCCTGCGCCCTGCCTGGGTATCACTGAGAAGCTGACACTTCCAGGCAGGTTTCTCCAGTGATGAAGTGTGTTTAATTTAAATCTGACAGGAGTCACACTGCCAGAGAAAGCTTCAGGTGATGCCATTTCCCACTCACTTGGAGATGCGTCCGTGCCTGAATCTGCACACCCATGACCCCAGAGCTGAGGTCCCACGCTGAACACCTCTGCCGTGGGGTGGCATGGGATGCCCTGCTGCTGCCATGGGGCAGGACCTGCTCCCCAGGGGCCTCAGGGCAGCGCAGGATGAGAATGACCCCTGTGTCCCTACAGCTCCCAGGCACCGGCCTGTCCCAGCAGCCTGATTTTGCTGGGGAACACTGGTTGCAGGACGAACCGGGGATGCTTCACGTGCTGCGGGAAGTGGCTATTTGGGTACCGGGTGCTTGGTGCCACGGTCGGGTCTCTCCCTGGAGCAGCTGGGCATTGCGTGGAGGCTCACGCGTGCCTGGACTCACACATGGAGAGAGGATCGGGGAGACATCACAGGTAATGAACTGCTCAGTTGACCACCTTGGGGGGGTGCCAGAGCCCTCCGGGAAAGCCCCCGGGAGCCCCGGGCTGGCCAGCTGCCTTCCCTGTGGCTCGGGGAGAGCGTGCTGCAGGGGAGGTACCCAGTCCTGCCTCCAAAACACTGACAGGCACTTAATAGTACCTGTCCCCACCATCTCCCTGGCCTGGATTTATGCCTTGAGGGGTCACCTCTGGCGAGACTCTAATAACACGACTTTATTAGCTTTCTTGTTCCTTCTTTAAGATACAGTAGCAAGGGGGGAGGAGGGCAGCAGCACCTCGGGAAGGAGCGGGGGGCGTACAGATAGGAAGCAGCTGCCCTCGCGATTCCCCTTCTTGGTGACAAGGGGGAGAGGGAGAAAAATGATGCTCCCTCGAAATTTATCATGCACCCAATTACAATGTTAATTGGCAAGTCCCAGAAATCAATTAATTCGCAAATTTTTTTCAATTAAAAATTAAGATAAATCATAAAACGTTATTAAGCAAAGGCCAAACTCCGTGAACTTTTTTTTTTTTGTAGGCATCTGGGGTTTTTTTAATTTAAATAAAAAAAAGAGCTGTGTTGCCAAAGCCCGATGCCCTTGAGTGCCTTTGCTGAAGCGCAGGGGGCTGTCATCAGCAGGACTGGGCTGAAGACAGATAAAAAAATATCGACCAGTCGGACACACTGCTTCTGCTTTATTGATCAGGCGGGAATTTAACTTGCTGTGCATATCCACCGTGTCAGCAAGGGCCACGGGCGAAATTAAAAGTACTTGGCTTGGAGATGTCGCCTTGATACCGGGGGGTTGGGGGGGGTGGGGGGGTGGGGAGAGAGGAAGGGAGGGGGAAGAAGAGGGGGAGAAAGGGAAGAAAGGAAAAGAAGAAGAAGGTGGAAAAAGAAGAGAGTGAAAAAGAACGAGAAGGAAGACAGAGAGAAGTTGAGGAGCAGGAGATTGCAATGCCTGCTTTTCCCTGGTTGCGATCTCACTTGTTGGCCAGGACTTCTTGCCCTCTCTGGAGCGCTCACAGGTGTCTACGGCATACAGGGAAGGGAATCAGCATGTATTTCAATGGAGCTTTGGAAAAAAACCCTTCTCACTCAAAAACATCTCTAATCTTATGCGTTCAGAGGCTGGGGGACCTGCAGTGTTCGCTGCACAAGAAGTCTGGGGAAGTACCTGGCTGTCAGGTTGAAGTCCCTAGGCATAAATCGAGGAGACCTGAGGCGAGAGCCGTGACCCTGATGTGACACATGACAACAGAGCTAATTCGGGTTTTACACACTCTATTTATCCTGCTGGGTCTGGCAGCGTGGCCACTCGCCCTTCGCAGAGCAGCCGCCCACATTGGCCTCAGGAAGGTGTCCTCCAAGGGCTCTTTGGGACAACACAGCACTCAGCAGATCCCGCTGAAATGAAGCAAACCCTTGCCTGGGGCAGTGCAAGGAGCAGTTGTATTTAAACACAGCGTTCCCTGAGGAAGAGAGTGGTATGAGCCATATCTCATAACTTGCTCTGGGTCTGTATCCTGACCAGAAGTAACAGAGAAAAGCCCTGTCATTTGGGCATGCAGGGACCACAGGGACAGTGTGCTTCTCTCCTCGTCCATCAGCAGGAGTCTCTGGTGCAGACTCTGTGGGGTTAGCATGGGATGACTTTAATCAGAGAAACCATGAAACACTGGGAAAACAACCTGTGAAAGGATGTGAAATCCAGGATGCATCTCCAGATTCCTGGAGACATCCTTCAAGGACAGTGACCCTGCCTGGAGTGACCAGGCCATCTGCCAAGGTTCCACAGCCTTCATGTTTTAGCTATATTGCCAGCTTCCTCCTTATTCCTTATCCCACCGGGCCTGGAGCTGCCTCTGTCCCCAGAGGAGAGCCACTGCTGTGCCTCTCTGCATAAAGAAACCTTGAGGTGAAGCCCCCTCCAGCAGGGTGAGGATGCTCAGTGCAGTGCCAGGAACTGAGGCAGCACTTTCTGCTTCTCCCTGGATGTCAAGGGAGGGAGGATTAACAACAGTGAGAGGAAAAGAGCACATGTGCAAACGAGGGAGAGGAAGCTTCAGAGGGACACTGAAGGAAGATTTAAGCCTGGGCAGAGGTGCACTGAGAGCTGCTACAGGAGCTGGAGCACCACAGTCCCAAGCGTGGCTCTTTTCCTCTGACATGAATCAAAGCTGGCTCCAAGAGGCAGCTAAATCCCCCTTCTGGGCACTTCACCTGCTTTGAAGCTTGCCTTCCCACTGCATCTTGCTCTGCCCTCCTATGTCTGACACTATTTGGTTCCCTCTTTGCGACAGCATCTTTGAGTTCACCAGAAAACAGCCTGCAGCACTTTCCATTTGCACCAAGGTGAGAGACCCCAGTGCCCTCTGTGTTCCAGGAAATGCTTCGTAATCAGAGAATCAGAAGAGAAATTATTCTTGGACACATCAGAAAGTTCATTAGGGGGAATCAGTAGCTCCTGAGATGCTGGGTGCACAGGGATGTGTCTCCACTCTCCTAGTGCAGTGGCAAGGAGCAATGAGAGCTGCTAGCCCAGTCTGGGAACAGCGTGGGCATGGGCTTTAAAACACAAATATGCTCACATTAAGTATTCAATGAGGAGGAAAGAAAGGAGAGAAAGGAGAGAAAGGAAAGGAAGGAAGGAAGAAAGGAAGGAAGGGAGGGAGGGAGGGAAAGATGGATGAAGAAGGGGAGAGTTTGCACAGCCATGGGACACCGTGAGAACAGCATCCCCCCCACTCACCCACCCAAGCACATCCATCCCAGTGGCACCCCACCGAGCACCCCAGATGGCTGTTACACCTCTATGCCCAACCCTGGGATGCCACAGCACAGGCACAGGTAATATTACAACATGGCATGAGGGTACTGCTGGCTACATCTGTTAAGCTTAGAAACCCCATTTAAATAAGGTTTTAGTCCTGTCTGAGCTTGCACCGTCCTTCAGCTGCAAAAGCAGGAACAGAGCCGGCATGGTCCAACTCACTGCTCCACCCTCTGGGCCATTCCTCAGCTATAATGATACACACCTCATCCTTCTGGGGAGGTGAAATCACAGCTCTGAAACATAGGTTTGCTGCTGGTAATGCAGGGAAGAATCTGCTAGCTGTCACACAGGGGAATAAAATCCCCCCTGCCAAATAAATTTTTTAAAAAGAGCACTACATATTCAAGAACAGAGCATCTTGTTATTAAAAGCACTGCATCCAAAGGCACATTCCCAACCTTCAAGTGCTTGACTCAGCAACTAATATTTGTAGTGTGACTTCCCAAGGTTTTTTAAATGGTCAATAAATGCCTCTTCCCCAAAGTCTAGAAAGCACCATGGACCCACCGGGGACCATCAGCTGAGGCAGGCTCCACAGCCTCCTACTTCTTCCTTTACTCCTCTTCTGTCCTCAAACTCAATTTCCCTCCCACCCCAAACTCAAATCATAGCCCCAAACCTGCCCCTTCTCCACCCAGCCTCCCCCATCATCAGGAGATTGTCCTCTCCAGTCACTGCCTGGGGAGCAGCGGGCAGGGTTTAAGGGTCCCCCTGCACACCACCACCTCCACTCATAGTATTTACCTGCAGTGACATACGCAGCGATACACCTGTATGCACATGGGGATGTGTGTGTGTGTGCCTGTCCTGAGGGACACCCATGGGTGCTGTTCTCAAACGCTGTGCCTGCCTGCACTCCCTGGGTGGCCCTGGGCTGGGGAAATGCATCTGCAACCAAAGCACCAGCCAAAGCTCGGAGCTGGAGCCATTGACAGCTCCAGAAAGAGTCTCACATTTCAGTGTGCTTTATTGCAAGCCTTTAATACGGATGAGGTGTAAAACAGGTGAATATAAATCAAGTGAGGATAGGAGACCTGCATCTAGCACACAGATAAGCTTCATGCACACAAGTCAGGAATATTCATATATTCTGCAGTGACCAGCCTGGCTGGGGCACGGGGCATTGGCTTACACAGAGAGTCGCTGTTATTATTTCTTATTTTTACCTTGGTGGCACTTAGCTGCTCAGGTGGGGATTGGCACCTTTTGCTCTTTGAGTGGTACATGCAGAGCAAGGAGAGCATCCCTTCTCTACAGAGCCGTGGGGCCAATGCTCACCCACCTCCCACTCTCTGCTGCTTTGTGCCTGTGCTCTGCAAAGGTGAGCTACTAGGTAATTTCGCTTTGGAGGAGGAATACCAACAGCCTTGCCCGGCAAGAGTTAAACCCCATAAAACCAAGGCTTGTAGTTTTGTTTTCTTTCAATTTATACCCTTCACTTAAAGAGGGGGGGAAAAAAAGAAAGGAGGGGGAGAAAAAAGAAAGCCAGGTGACATATTCTAAGAGGGAGCACCGAAAACGTGTTAAGCACTTCAAAATCTCATATATTCAATCGGCCTCTGGCAAGACATCTGCCTAATGTTAGCGCTTAAATATCCTTTTCCATTTTACATGCATTCAAGTCTCATTTGAGCGAAATGAAACGGTATTATTAAAGGGAGATTTTGCACAAATGGCCTGAATTTGACATGTCAAGTTCAATGAGGCTGTTACATATGTAACACCGAGAAGGGCTCGGAGGCTGCCGGCTCTTGAAACAGCGCCAGTGGCTCAGAAATGAAATTTGCATTCAGAGAGCCTTGCCTTGCCGTGTGGAGCTGTGCACGGGGCTCGGCCAGACCCGTGCGGGGTGGAGGAGCTGTGGGGTGAGCACAGGCAGGTCCCTCCCTGTGCTTGGGTGACTGGACACACCAAGAAGGCAGCAGAGCTAGAAACTCAGGTCCCTCATTTCCACTCAAGTCCCTTTTTCCAAGGGAAAGCTTGACCCTGCACCATGGTTGGATCCTCCTGAGTGGTGTTCATCACCGGTCCAAAGGCTGGTGTCCATCCCCTGGGCATGAACAACCCCTTGGCACGGGTGGGTGCTGCCCTGTGGCTCAGCATGGCTCCTTCTGCCTCACCGCATGATGCTCCAGCTTGGTAGACCTTGAGATGTCCCTGCTCTGAGGCCAGAATGGTCACAACAGCAATGCCCGTGGGAAAGAAGGGCTGTCCCTAGGGGATAGCAAACCCCACCGCTGCCACCTGAGCAAGGGGTGCATTGGTGTGGGTGGGATGCAACCCAAGTTCCTGGTGAGCTGGGACCATGGGTAGCATCATCTAGGCAGCTCCTACCGCTCCCTTGTATCTCAGCCCCACGAAGCTCCTGTGATCACCTGGAGAAATCCTTTTTCCTCCTTCCCTTCCTCTGCCCTCCTCTGAGCTATGCTGAGCTCCCTGTTCCAGAGATGCCCAAAAGCCCACGTAAGCGCTAAACACCCTGTGGAGGTGATGATGTGGGGCAGCCCCTCCACCTTGCTTCTCCACCAGCCTCTCCCCTCCTCTTGATCTGGCCCTATGGCAGCATCTTGGCTGGCTCACCCCACCACAGAGCCCCACGGCCGTGCTGCCTTAGGGGAGATCCCGGCACATGGGGAGCCCTGGTGCTGCGGCGGGAGCTGATGTGGCGCCCGCCAAGTCTCTGGTGCTGCAGGCTCAGCGGGCAGGAGTGGATCTGCCTTCCTAACCCCGAGCGCTGGAAATTTATGATTTTGTTGCAAATCATTAAGGTTTATTAAAACTTAACAGCACAACCCAGGATTGGCTGTAACCTCTTTAAATTAAAAAAAAAAAAAAACGGCCCTTGGAAAGCAGCCCCCCGGTTTGCTTCTCCCCATCAGACTGATAAGTAACAGCTGCTCAGCCATTTCGGTAACAAGTCGGTATTGGCAGGGAGCGGCCAGGGCTGCCGGTGCCCGTCACGTTTATAGGCCTACATTTTATTTTTATGTTTATTGGGTTATTTGAGATCATTATTAGTTTCTCTCTCCTCTTGTTGATGTGTTCTTGCTCCCGGCTCCTCCAGGCAGGGAAGGTGGGGGAATGGGAGACGGGGCCACCCGCTAGACCGAGCCACCCCACCGGAGCTGGGCAGCGCACAGGAGATCGACCTGCTTGTGTCCTGCTGCCTGCTATTGCTGCCCACCCTGCCTGCCCTGCCTGCTGCTGGCTGGCCCCTGCATCGCTCCCCTCCGGGACTGGGAGAGACTGTCCCTGTGCAGAGCTACTGTCTTACAGATTAGCCTCCATCGCCTGAATCCATCGACTAGATTGAACGTTATCTATCACGCTACGGAGGGAGTCGTTATTTAATAATTAATAAAGACCTCTGATTCTTCTTCGCTGCCTGTGTGGCCGAGTGGAGCGGGCCAGAGAAGCGAGGGCAAGCCGGGGAGAGCTGTCTCCTCTCTAACTGCTGCTGTTATTTAAAGGAATAATGCCATTCTTTTTCATTTGTCAGCTGGCCCACAATGGCCCTTGTCATGCTTTATGATTTAGGGTTTCCTTTCCTTTCCCATTAAACGCCACCTTCCCATCACCGCCTCGCGCCAGCCAGCCTCCGCTCCTGGCTTGTGGTTTCAGTTTCACTCTGATATTGGCCCAACTTCTTTGATAGGCTCCTCCGAGCACTAATTGCTTCTGTTCATTTAAACCTGTTCACTAATTTGCAGTGGCCCTTTATTAAGTTGGATGCAGCCCAAATTACACCATAAATTACGCTCGCAAGGGGACTGGGTGTCGCAGGGGATAAATGGGCTGCCTGTTCCCTGCCCCCCCCACTTCTCCATCTTCCTGTGCAATGTGTGGGGGATGAGGGTCTCAGCCTGAGGCTGTGGGTGCTGAATTTGGGAGACCTCAGCCCAGACCCATTTGGGGAGGTCTCTCTTTCTTTAGGTAAAGCTCCCTCCTCCTCCCTTCATCTGCAACGGCTATCGCTCAGTTACAAACAAGATCCAAGCTGAGCAGGGACAGATTCTGCATCCTCCACACCACGCACAGCCACGTGCACCCCCTTGCCCTGGTGCACACACACACACACACACACAGAGACACATGTGCTCTCCCTCCTCTCCTACCACCTGGTGACGTAACTTTGCTTCTAGTCGGCAGTTTGATTCCTTTCCTCACCTTTTAATGACCGGGGAATTCATTAATAATTGAAATAAACACGCTCTTTTCCAAGGCTGCTGAGTTTTATTAAGGCAGGGGCAGGGATCTGCCAACCGTTGGCTGCAGCCATTTCCTAATAACTGCTAGCAGTTAAAATGCAATTATTATTATTATTTTTTTTAAATAGAAGACTTTGCTGTGCTGGGGAAAGCAGAAGGGAGCTGAAGGCAGCTGAGGGGCAGTGCGCACCATTGCTGCAGACCTGCTCCATCACCAGAACTGCTCACCTGAACACACATCCCCAGGGCAAGGGGTGTCTGTGCCCTCCGGGAGGCATCTCTGCCTGGCTTTACCATTGTGGTGAACTCCAAGGAAATGTTTCTGACCCTCTGGCTAGTGCTAGATCTCCCATATCTGTAGCTGTGGGTACCACCATCTCCTCTGTCCTCTGTGGGTGCCCTGGCTGGCTAACTGGGGATGCTGGTGGACCCCAGGGAGCTGCTTACCTGATGTTCAGCTGGGTGAGCTTCTCCAGCTCCTGCTCCATGTGCTCCTGCAACTCCCCGGGGCGAAGGAGGACCTGGCAGATGGGGCAGATCGGAGCTTGGCTGTCAAACAAAGTTGCTTTCTTTTTGCCTGCGGGGAGGAAAAGAGGGGAGAAAGCTTTAGCTCTGATCGGCTGCCATCAGCATCCCCTGTACTCTACCCTAGTCCCTGTCCTAGCTGAGGTCTGGAACAGGGTGGGATTTTCTCTCAGTATAGCCCCATTTCTCTCCCCGTCCCATGCTCCCTGGGGCAGAGACTGGCTCTGTTTTGCAGTGGGGCAGCAACTGGCATGAAAGCATCCCAGCTCCAGCCATGGGCCCTCCAGTCTTATAGGGAGAGAAGCAACAGCCACATTTCAGGAGTGACCATGTGTAAACCCAGTTTCCCCAGTTTGTGGTGCAGGCGGTGTGACTTGGGGCAGACAGACGACACAGCACTACCCACTGTTCCTATTTAATAACAGTAAGTTAAGAAGAGCCACCTTCATCCACCTCAGCACCCCTGAAGTCAGGTGGGTCAGGATGACCCCCAGAAGGGCAGAGCAATCCTCCATGGGCACGCAACGGTTGGGAGGCAGAGGAGACCCCGCAGCACTGGGCTGAGGATGGCAGGGAGCAGGTCTGGATGCTCAGCACAGTCACCCCAGCAGTCACTGGTGATTTCTCACCCTGTCCCCAGGCTGGGAGGGGGACAGCCCTTGCCCTCCCCAGACCACCAGCAGCTCTGGGGCCCGTAGCTGCCTGAGCCCTGTGTCCCCTGGGGCTGCATCATCCCTGGGTGAGATCTGGGGGTGTCTGTGGACCCCAATCCCGAGCTGAGCTGAGCCGAGACCCTGGGGCCACCCGGGAAGCAGGGCATTGCCTCACACCCTCCTTGCCCCAAATCCTCTTCGCCGCTCCCCTGCTCAGCCACATCTCCCTGGTTAACTCCCTGCTCCGAAGCCAATTTCCTCCAGCTCAGAAACTTTATTGCCCCCACTGTAAGGAATATACAGCGTCTATTTAACATAAAATAAAACTCTAAAGCAAACAATGAAGTTTCAATAAAACAGAGAAGCCCGCGGGTCTCCAGGCCCCCCTCTCCCAGCTGTATTAGCAGCTCTGCTCATGAGAGGGCGTGCGGAGCCTGGCTCAGATGGCTCCGGCGGGGAGAAACATGCTTTATAGCTGCCTGTTGTCATCTAACATGAACCCTCCTGCTGGATTATTTATTTATGTATTAGACATGTATCAAATTGGTTAAATCCGAGTGAGAGGCAGTAATGCACAATAAAGCAGACGACGCTGGATACGAGGGGGCTGCGTGCACCGTGGCCTTCCAATCAGGAGCCAAAAGGTGCCATTTTATGGCTCCTAACGATGGCAGAGCCCAGTTAAATGAATCCCCATTAAAGGAATAGACCTTCTCAAAGTATAAAACATTGGTGTGAGCGGCTTTACTGGGTTCCTGCTGCTCACTGTATAACTGCCTGGTGCAGGCATTTAATGAGAGGAAGGGTCTGAAATAAGTTTGAGAGTCACCTTGGCTCATCATTGCCTTCCAGAAGGACACAGTGCATGTGGCTGGTGGGAGCGGGGCTGTTGTTGGGACATTACCTGCCCTTTTCTTCAGCCTCCCTATAGGAGGTGGGGAAAACTGAGGCACAAGGGGCAAGTTGGGGCAGTCCAGTGCTATGGGGCATCCCTGACATCCCCAGCTTCTCCATTCACTGGGAAGTCTCCCATTTGCAGAGCCAGGAGGAAAACCCAGCCAGTCTCTCCTCTGGACTTGAGCCGCTCCTGACAGCTCCTGGGCAGAGCCCTGGCAGACCCTCGGTGCCTCAGCTCCTCATCCCTGCCACCCTTCTGCCAGGGAGGACACAGCATGCAGCCCATGCAACTGGGAACATCTTCCTCTCTTCTCCTTCCCTTGTGTTTAAATAATGCCCAGAACCCAACCCAAACCCAAACAACCAGCTCCCTCTGACCCTTGCGGGAAAGGTCAGCATTTCAGTAATTCCACCTTCCTCTTGGAGCTTTTCCACTTTTGTATAGTGGGGGCCCAAAATAGCCCAGGAGCGTCCCCGACCACCTGCTATTTATAACCCCAACTTTGCAGGAAAACAATGGAGCTGTCTGAGTCTCCCTCCCAAAATAAACAGGCAGCCTTTGAGCGGACGGGAAATCCTGCTGGATCCCCGCTGTGGGGTGTGCAGATGGATGGGTAAACAGGCTGCCCTCCGCCCTACCGCACTGCATCCCTGCTCCCAGCCCAGGCCACCACCATGGGGCCCATGAACCCCCCTTGCCTGCCACCCACAGTTTGGGCTGGTGGGGCAGGGATGTTCTTGGCAGCACCAGAGGGTGAACTGGAATTTGAGCATCCCCAGGTCTCTGCTCTCTGGGGAGCCCAGGGGTGTTTGTTTGCTGGGAGCGATGATGCAGTGTCCTGGACTGCAGCACTGGGATGGGTAGCCTTGGACCAGGAGGCACAGCTGGGGTCCCTCCTGGGGATGAGCTCTGTAGCACCAGGCTGGTGGCTTTTTTAATCTCCTGCATGCCCAAGTCCTTGCTCCCTGCTTGTTCTTTGGGGCTTTTCCATGCGGTGCATGTTCCTAAGCAGAGGTGAATTTGGATTTCAATGGCTGGGGCAACCAGGAGGGATCTCAGGCCATGGGAAGGAACCTTGCTGCCTTCCATGGCCTCTCCCAACCCCAGCCCAGACCAGTGTGAGAAATGAGCAGCAATGATCTTACCCACCAGTTACATCAATGATGTGGTGGCGAATTCATGCCAAGGAAGGATGTGACAGCTGTCACCCCACATCCCTGTGACAGCCGGAGAAGATCCCTTTGCTCCAGTGAGTGCAGGAGGCTGGTGCTTGCACTAAAGCAAGGGCTTCCAGAGTGACAGGAGAACAGGGACCCAGCCATGCAGCCAAGTCCCTGATGTACAGATTACAAAGCAGGAGACAGAGGGAGCCCCAGCTCCTGGCCCAGGGGGATGACAACCGTGCTTTTGCAGGAGCAGGGCTAAGTGCAAGTGACAGGCAGAAGGGAGGGATCATCTCCCATGCCAGCAGGACACCTACGCAAACCTCCTTAGGTCTGTGAAACCTGCTGCATGCCTGCAGTGCCACAGAGGCTGCCAGCGGGATGTGTCTCCCCAAATCACTGGCATCTGCATCTGCAGCGTGCCCCAGAGCCTGGGCATGGGGAGGGAGATGATGGGCATTGTGAGTCCTCAGATTTTGTTTGTGAAGGGAGATACCTATATCCCACCTCTTGTCTCTGGAGCAGGGACATCCTGGTACCCATGAAAAAGCAAAGGATGCCACACTTTGTGTGTGGCTGGACTGTGATAGTGTGTAGGTGCTTACCCCACTCGAGGGAGCAGAGGGCATTGATTTGCCCAGGGCAAAAAGGGTTCGTATCCCCAAGTGGGCTGGACCCACGCCTGCCCCAGCATCGAATGCTCCTCGTTCGTCCCTCCCTGCCCTGTGCCAAACCCGCTCCTGGGAGACCCTGAATGGCTCTTTTCAGGCTTTTGTTTTTTGGCAGCTGTGTTTTTGTTTTCTTTGCCCCTCTCTCTCCCCTTAGCTCTCTGGTTACTCGGTAGGCTCAGCTTCAGTGTTTACCCTCCTCAGCTCTGCCGTGCTTCCCCTGCTGCTGACCCCCGCTTGCCAGTGCCAGAGAGATGAAAAGGCAGAGCCTTGGTGCTCCTGCTGTTTGCACCGTCTCCTGGGCTCCGCGGAAATGTTTAACTCCAAGTGTTGAAACTGAATATTTCCTGCTCTGAAAGCAGAGGGCTTGATGCGCAGATGCACCCCTGTGTGGAGGAATTTGTCCATGGGCTCCGTCAGAGGGCATCTGCAAACAGATCCCAGCCCAGGTGGGGACCGAACTGAACCTTCCTGATTCCACTGGGTATCGAGGACCAGATCCTGCCCTCAGTTACACTGATATGGATCCAACATAATTCTCCTGCGTCCTCTGAGTCAGGCCTGATTCCCCATGAAGTGACTGCTAATTGCATCTGGATTCTGGGCTGGGAACTGGGCTCAGGTACCAGGGATGCAACTGTGGCACTGGATAGGTGTAAAGGCATGAAGCCATCCCCGCTCCCACCCTGCGTCTGTGCCCTGGAATGGAGGGCTGACAGCACTCCGAGGCATTTGCAGGCCAGGACTGGGTCACTTGGAAGGGAGAGCTCTCCCCTCACAAGCAGAATGGGAAATGCTGTTTTGGAGAGTATTTAAGTGAGAAAACAAGGGACCCAGCCTGCCGACAGCCATGACAGCACATGATGTATACAGCCCCTCGTCACTACACAGCATGGAGTAAACGATGCTCCCAAGTCACTCTGAATGAGCAAAGTTTACAAGGTGTGAGGGCTTGCTCTGCCCAAGAGCTCAGCAATTTGCCAAATTAATGAAATAAATTGTTTATAGTTCAATTGCTCAGCTCCACTGATGGCTTATTTCACAGCCAGGTGCCTCTCCAGGGACTGCCACCATGGGTGGCACAGGTGGTGGCAGCAGGTAGGGAGCACTGGTGGGGTCACGTTCCCTGCTGGGGATGTGTTTGCTCTTTCCTAACAGCCCTTCGCTGGGCAGACCCCAGGGCATGTGCCCGGGTTTCGGGTCTTGTCCCCACACTGTCCTTCCTTGCGGCCATCAGAAATTTGCCCCCGGGAGGCCCAGCTCTTCCCTCCCAACTCCTGATCTCTCCTATGTCAAACTGTTTTCCACTTGTCTGAGTATCACACTCCCCCTCCTCTGAGATGCCTCCCTCCATCTCACCCTCCTATTTCCTCTCTCTCCCTCTTAAACACTCCATCATTTAAACCCAATCAAAGCCAGTTGATCTGAAACTCTTCTGAATAGAAATGACCCCATGCTGGGGCCCCGCGGCCCTGCACGCCGCTTCGGGGGGCCGTGCTGAAACCAGGTGGGTGGTAATGGAAGTGCTGACACAGGCTCCTTGACAGCATCGCCACTGCCAGCGCCTGTAATAATCCCTCCCGGCTCCCCCGCAACTCTGTTTCCGCAGCGATTATTTTCCATTCGATGATGGGCTTGCTGTTATTTGTGTACTGATAGCAGATATCTTGTGTGACAAGCCTCCTTTCCTTCCAGCTCAAAAAACAATAATTCAAAGAAAGCCCCATATTAGCTTGGAAATAGCCAAACGCTCGCTCTTCTCCCAGCGAGCCCGCGCCGCAGCCGTTGAGGCTCGCAGAGCCCTGACAGTAAGTGGCAGCCAAGGGGCTGCGATGCAGCTGGGGGAGGATGACAACAGTGGGGTGAGGAAGGCGGAGATGGTTCATGTGTCAGTGGAGAACACCCCGGAATAACAGCAGAGGCAAAAAGTATTTGGTAATAAAGTGAGGGAGTGGGAATAACTTTGCTCATCACTCTCCCATCTCCCTGTCTGTTATTTACTGGTGTGTTCCCAGTGCCATCCTCATGGGGTCCTGCATGCTGGGGGCTGCCTTGAATCCTGCTGGTTTTGACTGAGACCAAAAGGTACGTGGCCCCCAAAAACCTGCACAGGGTTGTGGCTTGAGGTCAGGGCACATCCCGCTCCTTCCAGCAGGCCCTTCCCCTCCCTTGGGCTCCTGGCTGGCTGTGGGATGCAGACCTTGGCTGTGTGGGATGCAGAGCTCGGCTGTGTGGGATGCAGACCTCAGCTTGCTGCCCTGGATCCAGCCCCTCCTGCACTTGCTCTGCTCAGGGTGGTGGAGAGCCAGGCACCGGGGGCAGCGATGGGCCGTGAGGTGACTCCAGGTTTGCGTGATGTGGCTGGGTTCAGCATCTGGCCGTAACCGCATCCACAGCACAGCCTAACTCTTGCAAACACCCCGCAGTGCAGCTAGTGCATCCAGATCACCGGGGAATCATCCTGCATCCAGCAGACCTGCCCTTGCCTGGAGCATGTGTGTTTTGGAGGTCTGTGCAGGTGGGAAGGGAGCAGAGATATGTAAAAATGGCTTTTCATGTAAGAAAAGACTTTTGAGGAGTCATTTTTTCTCCACTCCTGCATCACAGCACAAAGCTGCTGCTGGGCACCAGCAGAAGCTGGACTCAGATTGTGCTGGGCATGGCCCGGGGCCACTCCTGCCTTGAATCTAGCAGAGAGGGGCACAGGGGTGGGTGACAGCCAGTTTTATACAGCTGGGGTGTATAAAACATATAGAGGCACAGACAGACTGAGGGACCTCCACAACCTCATGAGCAAACTGGGGCACAGCAAAGAGCTGAACTCAGCCCCCTGCATCCCCGCCAAGGGCCTGATCCCTGGCACTGCTCCCTGCTAAGGTGCCCAGCCTGCCAAGCAGCTTAGAAAATACACCTGCTTCTCCTGAGGCTAAAAACTATGGAGGGATTCGAGGCAGAAAATCTTGCTAACATATAGATTTCCTTCCAAAAAAAAAGAGTTGCTCTGGTAGCTGCCCCTCCAGGTAAGCTGGATACTGGAGAGGACTGGTGTAAACTGGTGCAGTGCTGCTGCCATGCAGCCAATTCCAGCTGGGGTGATCCCATGACTTGCTCAGTAAAAAAGCATGTTCAAACAGCCCCCTGGGGTCTTCAGAGGCTGTTGAACGTCCCATCGGGTCTGGCACCACGCTTCTCATGGCAGGTGGCAGCCTGGCAGTGGGGAGAGGTGAGGAGCCCCTCCAAGCATCTGACCCCCACCACTTGTGATCCTGGCCCTGGTTCTCCATCTGTGGAGATCACAGCTGCCCAGCGTGGGGCAGAGGAAGATGGATTGAGCTGGACAATAATTTAAGAAACTGAGTGAGTCTGTACATCCAATCACTTTACAAATCAGGGGAAAAGGAGAGAGGAGGAAAGGCAGGAGAGGGGGGAGAAGTGAAAAGGCCGCGCAGGGAAATGCATCACAATTACTGTCTCGGCTCTAATGAGGAGCCTGTCATGAGGCTGTCATCCTGCGGAAAGCCACCTACTCAGAAAGATTCAATAAAAAAGTAGCAGAGAGATAAAAAAGAGATATATTTCAGCCCTTGCTAATATTCTTTTCATTTGTCCCAGCACAAAATAAGATACTGCACTTAACCGGCTCGGTTAAAATGAAAAGGGGGGGGGTGGGAAGGGAGCAGCATTGATCAATACCACTAAAAGCCGGGAGACACGGTGATGGAGTGCAATTTTTTTGTCTGTGCTGAAGCATAGCAGAGGCCCGGGCGGGGTAATTTATGATTCGCACGCATGCCGGCTAACTAGAGGCTGACAAGACAATGAATCCTCGATGAGAGGGCCGCGGGCCGCCAGGAGAGCTGGAAAGGGAGAGCATGACAGGGACCTGGAAGGGAGAAGGGAAAAGGAGGGCTGGGACAGGCTGCGGTCCCATGTCCCCATGGTGCTGGTCCTGGCTTCAACATGGCTCTGCAGAGCAGAGCAGAAACGCCTCCCTGGGCTTCACAAGAGAAAAATAGAGAAATACTGAGAGCAAGCCAAGGGGCTGCACTGCCTCTGTCCCTGCCCTTCTCCCTCGCAGCTCCCAGATGGGCAGGCTGCCTGTGCCAGCTTCCCCCAAGGAAGCACATCAGTGCCTGGCCATGACCCGTGCCGAGCTGGAGATGGACCAAACCAGGACAGCGAGGACCAGGGACTGGGACAGCGGTGACCAGGGACAGCTGATCCCTTCTCCGCTCCAGCTTCTCTAAGAGGTGCTGGTATGAGTCTGGGCAAGCTAAGAACCACAGAGTTGGACCTTCCTGCTGCCACCCATCCTCTGCCCTGGCAGCAAAACTGGAGCATCTTCCAGCCCACTGCCTCATCTCCAAAACACACAAGTCCTGGGGAGCAGCTGGGTCTCCCCAGCATCAGTGGGGTCCCCGGCTCCAGTGAACATGGCACATCAGAAACACTCCTGGGGGAATCCTACAGTCCTGTTCCTCCAGCCTGGGTGATCTCCTGGGGCGTGATGCACCTCCTTCCCCCTACATCCTTGAGCTGCTCTCCATCCCATGGGTCTTGTCACACTTATGCAGCCAAGACTGGTCAGGCTGTGGACAAACCACCCAGAGCCAGTGGGACCCAGGGACCATGCCTGCAATTCTTCAAATTCTGTGGTCCACAGCCAGCCCTTCCTCAGCGGGGCTTGCAAAATGAGGCACCGGGACCCAGCACGCACCCCAGCAGGCAGACAGCCAGGGAGGAGACCCCAGGGCTCTCGCTGCCTGCGCCGTGTGTGCAGCCATGGCTGGAGTGAGTGCAGGGAACGGCTCTGCCTCCTCACCATCCCTCCTCCTCCTCCTCCTCCTCCTCAGCTGCGCAGCATACCTGGGGCTGTGCATCCAGGGCTGGCAGATGGGTGACATTCACCAGGGGGCCTGGCCTCTAGCCCTGTTTGCTGTTACAAGGGTCACTTTTTGTCCCTTGTTGAACCAGACCCCTGAGATGGGGTTCCTGCTGGCCCAATGGGAGAGGGCGGAGAGAATGAACTGAGTAGCTGCATTGACAAACTGTGCCTTGATTATCCATGCCCTGCATCAACTCTTGGGATGGAAAGACCTGGAGCAAAATACCTTCTTTAGCTGCCAAAAAATAGCAGCAGTGGGAACTAGAGAAGGTGGGATTTTCACAGAAACATCCCCGTGTCTGGCTTGGAGTCCATAAGAGAGCTGAGGTCTGATGTCCTGGATACTTTCAGGGTCTGCACCATGCCCTGATTGCTTCATCCATACCAGAAACCGGGATGCAGTTGTGAGTGGGAGTGACAGCCCTGCACAGGGGCTGGAGGAGCGCTGGAGGGGCTTTTCCCTCCTGGCCTCATTCCACCACCGCTCATCCCAGCTCCCTGCAAAACCTGCAGGACAATCCTGCAGCAGACTGCACCTGCTCAGCTCTCACATGCCCCATCCTCTTGCTCCTCTGAGTCCTCAATGAAGGATCTGGCCACATCCTCAAAGACAGGATCAGTCTGGAAATGGGTCTCTGCCTTCACCATTGGCAGTGGAACAAGAGCCTGGGGACCACCACACTGCCAGCGGGCCAGGGACTTGCTGTGGTTCCCCCCACAGCCCAATGAGGTGCCCCGAGAGAGGCTCCAGCCCCATTCTGTCCCCACAGCAGATGCTCACAGGCAGCTACACTGCTCCCATGCCCTTGACTTGGAGGGCAGCCTGTTAAGTTGGTGATATACTGATACGCCTATAATTCGAAGGGGTGATGGGGTAGAGTCTTTCCCTGCCTCCCACCCACTCCCTCCCCCCCACTTTCTGTCTCCTCTCCTCTCCTCCCTTGGGGGTGTGTGGGGCACATATCGAAAACACAGATATTGAACTGTCAAAACTATTTCCTACAAGAAAATAGATTCATCAGCTTGCAGCACGCAGGGTCATTGCCACATTTTCCCCTCGCGCCAGCACCTGCACATGCCGGCGCATACCCAATGCCTCTTCGCAGCACCGGCACTTTAGCTTGTAGCTCAGGGCCCTTAAGTGACTTTGAGAAATGGATAATCGATTATAATTCCACGGGCCTCTCTGCAGATTTATCCAGAGAATGTATAAAAGCCAGGGATTGGGAGAAGCGGGTCCTTCTGGCCAACACGTCGATTGCCTGTGCTCTCCATGCCCAGCTCGGAAAATCGCATCCCGAGCACGACTCTGTTTAATCCATCAGTACACAATCAATGCACTCTGTAATCAACTCTTGATCACTTAATTTTACACATGTTGGCTGAATCCCTTTGTTTAATCACTAGATCAGGCTGCCTTGTTGCACTGCCCCCTCCCTGCTTAACCCTCCCTGACCCTCGTCCCCCCCGCCGCTGGCACCACCAAATGCAGCCTGGAGCCTTCATTTCACCTTGAGGAAGAGCTCCCGTGAATTTAGAGAGCAGTGAGATGGCAAAGGAAGGGCAGAAAGGAAAATGGGGGGGTGAAAAAATAATGCCAGAGAGAAAGAAAATATTTTCCCTTCTGTGTCTTCCTAGAGCTTGTCCCAGACATTTCCACCCATGTAACAGAAATCTTCGCTGCGATTTAAAAGGAGGCTGGATGTTGGAATACGCACACTGAAGGCCTGCGACATACCAGGGAGAACGGGCACATCAGGGTGTCCCTGGGCAGACACACCGGCACACGATGGACACTCATCACATGGCTCCCCCGCCTGCATCTAGCCCCTCCAGCACCCTCCCCACCCCGTTATTATTTTGACTGTTTTAGCAGCTGAGGCCATTACAAGCATCACTTCTTGATCTTTCCCTCCCAGAGGCATCCTTGGGAACATTGCTCCCATCTCGCTGGGGTTCATCTTCCTTTTTATGGCAAGAGCATGACCCTCGGGTTGTGAATGCATGTAAACGCAGCTATTTGGCATTTTTAGCGTGATTTGTGTCACTACCCTGATGCCACCTCACCCTTCACACATGCTCCGCTGGCACACCAGGGTCAGCGTCCAGGGGATGCTCATAGGTGGAGATGTCTGACTGCCCGACATTGAAATGTGTTGGGATTTTGCATGCATGCGCCTCATCCTGCTGTTGAATAACCCTTTCCAAGAAGATTTTGTTGCATTTTAATTGTGTGATGAGAACCTGAAGGCTTAGAGATAGGGGAACCACATACTTGCCATCAAAATGTGGACCATTTTGACTGGCCACATAGGTCACACAGCATGTTCCTTCTACCCAAGCAGCACAGTTGTCATTCATAACCCGATTAAATCTTCCTTTTTAAAGAGGCCTTGATGCCGCCTCTAATTTGGCACGTGGAGTAACTGCTGCTCATGCTTGCAAGAATAAACGACGGGATATGCTTGAACAAGAGGGATCTGGAAGCGCAATTGCCAGGGGAGTGTGCAAATGTTAGCTTTGCACAGGAAACTCGCACAAAACTGCATGTTGACACCAAGAGGCCAGTTGTAGGACAAAGCAGGCACGGATGTTTAAAGAGAATTCCAGTTGCTATCCTATAGCAAATAGTCTTCAAAGAGCCCCTGGAGCTCTCAGCTTCTCAGCATGGAAAGAGGAGCTTGTACAAGATGAAACGCAAATAAATAGTTTACCATAGAAAAGATATCCAAAGCAAAGAGTGAGATGCAAGTTTTAGATCTCACATTAGCCAGCTGGGGTTTTATTGGTCCCCAAGTAAAAGCTGTAAATAAAATACAAACCTAACCTGCATATTGTCAAACTACATTTAAGAAAAACAACAACTGAATTGCACTCGAGAGCACCAAGGGGCAAACCAGTGCACAGTGCATCACAAGGCAGACTGCAGAGCTGTTAGCAAAGTGTAAATCCAAGAGTTGTACAAGTGGAGCCTTTTACCTTGGGATCTGCTGACAGGCACAGATTACTCTGGCTTTGCTAACATAGCTCATTCCTGCCCCAGAAACTGTGGGTATAGCATTAGTAAGAACAGAGAGCACAGAAAGCTCTCTCCTCTGCTCACACTGACATGGGTGCCAGGGAGGAAGGATGGGTGGTGGGTGGGATGCTGGCACCTCATGTCCTTGCTTCCAGGCTCCTGCCTGGCTGTAGGGAGAAAACGTGATGCTACACTTCAGGGAGGTACAACCCAGGTGACAGGGACAGTGGCTCCAACCAGAATTAGCCAGCAGGGAATGGGTGAGCAACCAGAGAATCTTCCTCTACTGTTGGAGAGGGCTGCTGAGGGCTCCCAGGGGCTCCTGTGCCAGTCTCTGCAGTGCTCCTGGGGAGCTCCAGAGTAAGGACAGGTCTTCACTTCAGGCTGTTATCCCTCCTGTTCAGAGCTTAGCTGCTCTTTTCATCTACTTTTCCTTTCCTCTGCATTCATTCTTTAAACCTTAATAGACACTGATATGTTGACAACATCAAAACTAGCCCACCTGGCTCAGTTTAAGGAACCGCTCTTCCCAGCAGATCCGGTCTGGGTTTCACCTGATCACAGTCTGCAGGGCTTTTTCCCCAGGGTCTGCACTTGTTCAAGGTGGTCTGACTTCCACAGGAACAGGCAAAGCCAGACCAGGTCACTCTGTCCCCAGAGTCCCTGGCCAGGGGATCAAAGGGTCACCTCACTTAGGGTCTGCCACTGAAAAGGGACAACTTGCTTTGGCCAGGGGTGACACTGGGCTGTACAACAATGTCTCTTCATCCAGCCTCTTCTGCCCATCCCTACTCCTCTTCCTCATCCCCTGGCACCACACACACTATTTGGGTTGGAGTCCTGCTGTGCAGGAGCAAGGAAGGATGAAGCCTCACAGGCACGTCCGGAGGACCAGGCAGCATCTGTCCTGCTAGCACTGCTGGGGAGAGGGTTGACCAGCCAAGCTGCCCTCACACCCCATGGAGCATACCCTTGCCATGGCCAGGTAAACCCCACACAGATTTATTTGCTGCCTCCAGGCCACTCTCACAGGCACATCACAGGCAATCAGGGATGATGCCCTGCCCCAGAGAGCTAAGTGCCGAAGCAGAGCATGCAGGAGGGGAACCCAGGCCGAGACGGGACATGCCTGGGCTGGGAGAAGAAGATAACATCAAAACTAGAGATGGGTTTACAAATCCTGGCCCAGCAGCAGCAAACCCTCTAGGAAGAGCTGGAAAGACCTTTCTGCAAGCCATCTTGGAGGAGACCAAGCACAGGGTTGGAGGAGAGACTCCCCCGCTGTCACCCACATGCCAACACAGGCGATGACAGTGTCACATCCCTTCTACTGTTTTCAGGTGGAGGGAGGGAAATAAGAAAAAAAAAACCAAAACAATCTGCCAAGGACTAATTAATATTTAATTTACTGCAAAATGTACTTATTATTCCCAAGTAATTGGCCGACTGCACAGCTGTGACCACTAATGAATAGAGGGGGGACAAGATGCAGGGACAGGAGGCGGGCGGGGGGAGCATGGGGGTGGTGTTGTCTTTGATCAGACCCTGCTGCCTGCCTTTAATGTGCATAATAAGAAAACTTAAACAGCTTTGATTTTTTTTTTTTTTAAGATCTAAAAACAGCCGTGATGCCACTAATGGATTGCGTTTAGCTTATTGCACTGTAATCGCCCTATTATCGCTGCAACTTTAACGAGGGGGGAAAAAAGGACTTTGGAAGATGGCATTTGCAAATAGGTTGTTGAATAACACTGCTGTTAAACACAGAGAAAACAGGCAAGTCCTACTTATTGTGATTCTTTGCATAGATTGCCAATACCTGAGGCACTCAGCATCCCCGTCTCTATTGCCGCTTTTTGCTCTGTGATTGAACTATTGGCTCATTTAACTCTAAGGATGGGAAATATTTTTTTACTTGTTAATAGAAGTGTGGCTCGGCTGTGGCCCAGCGTAGATTTTTAGATCAGTTTTTCTTGATGGCTTATTCTGCAAAGAGAGTTAATTTCACCCCAGTGCAGAGTGCTTAAGTGGGATTTAAGTGGCGCACGAGTCTTTCGCTGACCCCTTCGCACAAGGTGAAATCTGCCCTGAGAGCCTCCCCTCCCCGGAGAGGGATGCTCAGCATGAGGCGGGGACACATTCTGATGCTTCAGCTTCTTAATGTGCTGCCAGGGTCTGGCGTTTCACACACAGTCCTGACCTGCATGGGCACAGCTTCTGGGGACCAGGAAGCCCTCGTCCCAGTGCCCCAGGGTGCCTTGGCTGATGCACAAGGAGATGCGCATTTGCTAGGCAGAGGGGATGTGGAGGAGGGTGAGGAAGGGATTGAAAGTCCTGGTTTCTTCCTCTTTCTGGGTCCTGACCTGCCCAGACCCTTGCTGTTCCCTCCCACTATGGCTGCAGTTGCTGTAGCCATTACTTTTTCCCCAGGAGGTTAAGAAGGCCAGGGTTGCCCTCCCCTTGCCCTGACCCTCACCCCTTCTCTCCTCCACTGCATCCCCCACCCCAGTTAAAGGCCTGGCGGTGGGTCTGAAGGCTCCTTCAGCTTTACGACAGCACCGAGACCTCAGGCCAAGTTCCTATCCCGCTTCCACAGGTGTAAATCCAAAGCAACTTCATGGACTTCAATGGCGTGAAAGCCAGATCAGCACTTGGCACCTCCGCGCCTCTCGGCATCCAAGTCTGTCGAGCGGCGGGTCAGGAGACGTGCCGTCACGGCCGCCCGCTGCTCCTGCCCCGTGGCTGGCTTTTCCCTCCAGCTAAAGCAAACAGCTCATCAGACACTGTCCCAGGGAGGCTGCGCCGTGGCAGGCGGCCATGGCACACAGCAGAGAGGGGAACAGTGCCGGCGAGAGGCGTGAATCACGAGAGCAAAGAGGAGACGGCACACACGCACCCCGTGAAGCCATCGAGCGGCTGGAGGGAGTTCAAGGAAGGGCGGTGGGAAGGATCAGGGGGTTGGCAGACCTACCCTGCAGCTCCGCGGAGCGAGGAGTGATGCCCCTTGACCTACTGTGGGCCCCATGTGCAGGGACCTTGTGGCAAAATGGTGGTCTGACACCTCTCCATCCCTCTGCAAGGTGCTGGTGACTTTCCTACCCGGTGGGCACAGAGGCAGAGCAGGCTGGTACATGCAGCTTTTGGGGGGTAGACCTGCTATGCGCAGTCTAACGTGCAGATGCACCGGCAAAAGGCAGGGTTGAGTTCGGGAAATGCATCTCCATGGGTCATGCAGCCCCTCTGATGGAAACACGTGGGCATCCTGCTGCTCACAGGTGCCTAAAAAAAGCTTGAACATGACAAAAGGAAATGCATAGCTGGGAGAACATGCCTGCATGTAGGTTTTCCCATCTGGAATAAAAATACCTGTGTCCCCTGCAAGGGGAGCAGCTATGCTGGACATGGTGCTGGCAGAGCTGGGATGAACTGGCACCATCACCCCAGTCTGGGCAGCACAGGCAGGAGCTGCTGATGGTGCAGCTGCAGCCAAGATTAAAGGGTGGCTCTTAGATTAAAGGGTGGCTCTTGCATCACCTTCTTTTTTGCTTGATTTATAAATTGTCCTCTTTGAATCTGCTTCAGCTTGGAGTTTGGCTTGGAATTTTTCTTTGAAATGGGAAGAGGGTTTTTCTCTGAAATGTCACATTGCTTATTAATTTTAATAAATGGATTTTTTTTTTTTTTAAAGCAGCATGATAATAAACTGTGCCTGTAGGGTCATGGCTGTGTAGGCATGACCCTAGGCAACCCTCCCTGCCTGCACAAGG
This sequence comes from Strix aluco, assembly GCF_031877795.1. NCBI lineage: Eukaryota > Metazoa > Chordata > Aves > Strigiformes > Strigidae > Strix > Strix aluco. The sequence continues at coordinate 11,842,471 of NC_133938.1, forward strand.
GCAGGACCCTGGTGTCAAACTCCCTGGGGAGCTGCGGACCAGAGGATGGACTGGAGGGGCTGCCAGTCCATCCCCATCACCCGTGGGTGACCACCACAGGCAGAATCATCCAAGAACAGCTCTCCACTGCAATGCAGCCCCAGCTGATATCCTGAACGACCGCATTTGGCTTGAAAGCAACTCCAGCTCTACTTTTTGACTACATATTGTGTATTATCCCCATAGTAAAACCATAACGGCAGCAGAAAACTATACGCTAACCCAATAAATAGTAACAGGCCCCCTTGGAGGCATTAGAGGGGAGCGTGTCAGCACACAGCCAGTCGTCTTAGCACCGAGGGAGCCACACAGCCAGAGGACACTGGGGGCTGCAAGGCGAGGAGTAGACTGGGTGCAGCGGGGTTTTCAGGGAAATCCCCTCTCCCTGCCTGCAAGGCGCCTGTCGCACGTTGGACTGGATCGCGTGGCTCCTCTCAGAGGATGGAATTCAAACCAAGATGTCGGTATCAAGCCAAGAGTGTCGGCGCCATGCCAGCCCCATTCCTGCTCTGCGAGCCATGCAGTTTTGAGGGCACTGAGATGCAGGCAGATGTACCCCCTCTCCTTCCAAGCTCTCCACTCGCATCTCTGCCTGATGCCCAGCAACTTTCTTTGTCTCTCTCTCGGGCTGCCCTGCTCCTTCCCTCTCCTCTCTGAGTTCTTGTGCTGGCTGAACCAAGAAGCTGGCACTGCTAGAAAATCTTCCCCAAAACCACATTTCTGCCTTGCTCCTGACTGGCAGAGCTTACAAAAGAAAAATTGCCACCAGACGTTAAAGAGGAAAAGCAATTTTCGTTGGACTCTTGGCAAGTTGAGCTAGTGTTGGCCTCACACCGCTTGATTTTCCTCACTGGGTGCTGCCTCTCCGGCATCAGGAAGGAGCTGGCTGTCAACCCACAGAGTTTTAATTTGGATTTTATTAAACCTGATCAGAGAGGTGCTGGTGTTTTGGTCCTACCTCAAGGTGGCACTCAGCTGGCCCTCAGCATCTGCCAAAATAATAATTAACATGTATTTGATTAGTGCCTTGTGTGTTGGGAGGTTGATGCTTCGTAACCATGAGTGACTGCTGGGAAGCGGGTCAGCGCTATCCCTATTTCCCAAAAAACTGCTGCAAGGAGGCGAATAAAGTCTTGTGGCCGTGACGTGACACAGGGACTTGGGACCAGACCACCTGTCAGATCTCCCTCATTTTCCCATGCTTTGAGCCCTCATTTCTAGAGAGGTCAAAATCCCTTGTCTGTCCCATATTTTGGCTCCCTCCTCTGTTCAGTCCTCAAACTCAATGGGACAGAGACTGTGCACAGTGCTCTGCTGCTATAGGGGCCCCATCTAAGCACAGCCTCAAGAAAAACACAAATAACATTATAAATAATATAGCAAAATAATAAAAGAATATAAATAATAAAAATAATATAAATAATAAAAGGGTCAGTCTCTGACTCCCAGTCCTTTCCTTGCCTGACCTGACTTTTGTCCTTCTGCTTGCTCCTCCCAACAGCACCAGAGCTGATGCTCAGCAGCAGATTCCAGGTCAACCCCCCCCCCCCCCCCCCCCCCCCCGCCCCGCCTTGCCGATATCCCCAATATCAGCATTGCAGCTTGGACACAGACACAAAAATCCAGCACAGGCAAAAAAAATCAACAAAACACCCCAGGGAATTTAAGCATCTGACCAGATAGGTACTATTGATGGAGAAATATAAATGCTGCTATTTCAGTGGCGGCTTCGTGAGCCCTAAACCTGAGCTGCAAAGTGGATTGTTGGGTTCGATTTGTCAAACTGGGAGGCTGGCAAGTTTGGGCAGCTTCACAGACTGTGTTTTATGGAACCTTTCAGGAACCCCCAATAAAAAATGTATTAGATTAGTAATTTGAGTCCCAAATGACCAATTTGAAACAATTGCTTTCTTATGATTTTTCTGAAAGTGCCTGTTTCATGAGAAATTGCTTGAAAAATCAGACAGAGTTTTTAGAGACAATTGTAACAGCACACACGAGAGCTGGGCACGACGGGTTAGGAGAAGATTCATTTAACTGAGAAAGGGAAAAATCTCCTTTGTAATGCCTCCTCTGTCTTTCCCCGGCTTCTGCATTGCCATAATAAGGTCTAATTTTTAAATACTTCTCCAGAAGGAAAAGTGCCTTATTCATCCCCATATTCAGGTGGGAAGAAGGGAGGTGTGGAAGGGAGACACAACTTGCCTGAGTGGAGCTGAGACAGGAGCCCTGTGCTGGGTCTGCAGCAGGTCTCAGTTCGGGCAGTTACGGCTCCTTCCCAGCAAACTGGTTCTTCCTCCCCTCTGCTCTGCTCAGAGTTGCCAGCGTGGGACGTCTGCCATTGCAGCTGGGTGTGCCGGAGGGGCAAGGGGCAGCCGGGCTCCCAGTGGTGATTTATACTTCACAATATGGAGATATATAGTATATATAGTTCACACAAAACTATGAGCTATGTTTTATTCATTTTATTACTAAAATGCTAATGAAAACTGCTGCTTAAGTATGAGGTGCACCAGAAATCAAGTGTATGATGATCTCCCGAGATCCCTTTCAACCTAAATTATCCTACAACTCCACTACCCCGTGATCATCTTCTTCTCTGCCTTCTGATCTCTATGCTTTAAGGACCAGGCTCACAGCACATATTCAAGTTTTCTGTCCTGACCACAGGGCTCGAAGCATGCCTTTTCTATTTATTTAAAGGAAAACTGAGATTCTTATATCACCATTTGATTGCAGGGGTTGAAACTTTAAGGAGCAAAAAAAAATCCTGAGAGTCTTATGATAAACTTGTGAAAATTGGCAATCCTGAGAATGAATCACCCTGGGATACAGCTACCTGGAAGGTATTAAGGAATTACAGTATACAGCCTAATTAGGATTATTAGTCAGGCCTGGGCTGGTTAGGAAAGATGCAGAATTTGGAGGGGAAACAGCAGAAGGACTAACCTAGCCTCCATCCTCTTCTTTGTCCTGTCTGGTAAATCCTGACTTCGTACTCCCCATCCTCCTTCTTCTTTTCCCCCCATGCTCTCACTATGACACCTATTTCCCTCAGTTTCCCACTCCTGTTTTGAAAGGAAACCTCATCTCTTTTCATAGAAAATACAGAAAACAGAGGGGCCCTTGGTGCCTGGCACCTCCAACCACTGTGCATGCAAACGGCATCCCTTCTGCCTTGTCCTCTGTCCTCCGTCCTGGGAACTCCTAGGGAGAGCAGCATCTCCCGGGGAGTCTGGCCCAGCATCCCCCATGAGTAACTGGGGGATGGCATCCCATTAGAGTGGTCAGCTCTAACTGGGACATCTGGGCATGATGCCAGCCCAAAGTAAATTAACTCATGTCCCAGTAACAGCAAATACCTTTTGCAAATACATAGCAACTGTGTATGTTTTGATCAGAGGTTAACCCCTGGGCAGCAGGACTGGGGCCATTTTTGGGTATGTCCAGGGGTGAAGTGATGGAACAACCCCTCTAGTATTTGTGTCATTCAGCTTATCAACTTGATTATTAATGAAAATGCAAAAATCCAGATCACTGAAATAGCTTTACTCTTATTCTCCTTAATTGCTCTTATTGAAGCAATATCTTTACACAGACCATTTTTTAAGACAGGAAAATACCAAGTCAGTAGGTTTTGCATAAGTGGCAATTTGCAAAACTGCAAAGGTGACATTTTTGACATGAACATTTAACAAAAAATTAATATTTTGTCTCTTTAATAAATGGGTATTTGTAAGAGAGAATCCATTATAAAAAGGAAGCTAACGCAAGGTTCTTGAAACCATTTTCATCAATTGCTATAAGATTTATATGTAAATATGTTAATGGTACTATTAATAATTTAATGGGGGCATGGCAAGCTGTGTTTACATAATAAATATGATTAAGTGTTTCCCTCGAATGAAGTTGCTGAACTGTCACGCTACCCCAGGTTATTATCAACATGGCTTTAAAATGTTAATCAGACAATCAGAAGGAAATAGTCCCCATCCCCGCTGGACCATCCAAGTTGTTTTAAACACAGCTCCTCATCACTGCATCAGATGGTCCCAAAAACCTCCCATGATTGCTGCAGTGTTACCAGCAGAGGCATGGAGATTTGCTAAAATACATGGATGATATTTTATCTGATTTTATTTTTTACAAGGGTGGACTAACACCATCCACTTGAACAGAATCACTTCAGATTTACTTGAGTGTAATTGAGAAGAAAATCTGGTCTGAGATAATTAAGTCACTGAATATGTTTATCGCTCCTTAAATCCACTGTGCACAGAGCAGGGAGAATTACACAGTCTTTGGGTGGTGGGAACGAAGCAATTTCTGGGATGACGGGGGAGACTGAAAACTCCAGCAAACTCCTACTTTCTTACTGGACTTTATCCACCTGGAGTTGCCGGATCCTCCCTTGTTCGACCATCACTGTCTCTAAATGCTTGCTGAAGTTTTTTGACAGTTCAGACAAAGTGTCTCTGAAGCTGCATGTCACGGAAGGGTTGTGGGTGCTGCAGTGGAGTCCCAGGCTAAGCCCCCGTGCAGCCATCCTAGCTTGCCTGTGAAGACTGGCTTGCCCGTTAAGCCCAGTTTGCCCACTTCTAGCAAAAGCCTTTAGTTTGAGCAGGCAAGGGATGGAAAGGGTTAATTTAACTGCAGTGCAAGGCCAATCACGCTGAGGTGTCAAACTATAATTTTATATTAGGGCCTGTAATAGTTACTAGAGTTTTACTACAATAACTACATGTCCAAGCAGAGTTTAATGAGAAAATCTATAGTTTTGCTATGGTATTTTCTCTTAGTTTGCATAATTCCCTGAATGCAACCCAGTAAAGCTTTTGACCCGAGATAATAAAAAGGTGATAAAAATGGGCTGTAAAACCCAGCATATACATACATATATATATATATATATATTAAACAGCCACTACAATATTATGAGTAATTTCCACAAGATAAGACGAAACAAAAACCCTCTTCAGACACAACTAAATCAGGGGAGAACTAAACTAAATTAAACCTATAAATTTAAACCAGAAGCAACCCCAGAATTGTGGGTCATGGACCTGATCCTGCCTGAGCTCAGCCTGGGTGCTTTACGGACAGCATCTACCTGAGGAGGACAAAGGGCTGGGTGCGTCGAGCGTGCAGGCACGGGCTGATGCTGCACGTCACAGAGAGGGGACAGGAATTTTCCTGCAGATGGGAGCAGCCCCTGACTGGGGTGCTAATTCTCAGAGTTTAATTCATACCCTGTGAATTAGAAATAGGAATGGTGTGAAGCACTGTACTGCTAGCTGGACAGACAGATGAATGGATGACGAGATATGGCACGGTAAGCTTTTCTTTCTCCCAAGGACCTACAAACAGGAGGGCAACTAATGGACAGTCTGTTTGGATACTCAAATCATGCCCGCACCACTCCAGGTTACACTGAAGGCAGATTACATCTGTTTCGTGCATTTCTGACTTACAAAGCACTGTCAGGTGCTCTCTGGATGACAGGTCTCCCTGCGTTAGTATCCCTTCCTTCCAGGTGGAAACACTGGGGCGCAGCTAAAGGAAAGCCCACGCAGGGACGCAGTGGAAGAGCTGGAAGACCAGCTTTTAAACACAGCCTTGGGCATGTTAAGAAACATATATGGGGAAATTGCTGCTTGCTCGCAGCCCAAATAACAGGATTGCCTGCAAGAAGGTCCCAGCCAAGGCCATGAATGGCTATTCGACACCACCACCACCAAACCAAGGAGCAAAGCCGGCAGTGCGGCTCATGCGGGTGCTTGCAGCTCCCAGCAGGAATGGTGCCGAGTTTAGGAATGGTCTGTGGGCTGCAATCTGCCTGGGGAAACATGTCTGTCTGAGTGGTAAGAGCTGGTGAACTGCATCAGCTCATCCCGCACAACCCCTCACACTGAGCTATTCCTATCAGCTAGGTTATTTCTTTACAAATATCAGGTGCAGATTTACTTGTTGGTGACAGTGAGCTCTCATGAGCTGCCGTATCCCCCTCCAAACACCATAACCTCCCTGAAAGCTGGTGAGAAGCCCTGTGCTTGGCCCAGTGAGGTCTGGGTACCATTTGTTTTCATGAAGGTTTTACCAAGGAAGATGGAGGTTCCTGGTCCCCCATTTTGACCTTGGTTAAACCTCTCCTCCTGCTCCCCATGTCCGTGTGGGTGTGATCACCGAGCCAGAGCCCAGCTGACTGCAGGTTGGTGGAGGAGGGAGGAAGCTCCTTAGCTGAAAGGAACACGAGAAGGACACATTAAATCATCACACACTCTCTCCGCATTTCCTCCTCCACCCTGTGGCTGGTTATGAGGAGGTTTGGATTGTAAATACAGCAGTAACTTTCTCCATAAAAGTCAGCCTCTTGTCTCTGCTGGAGCCATCAAGGGATGGCACAACACAGTGCTTGGGATCTAACAATAACAGCATCTTTCATTGCTACGGCATCTCCTGCCCCAAAGGATACTGAAGGGTTTCACGAGCACGCTCCGCACATTTGGATCTCATCTTGAAATGCACCTGCTTCCAGGGATGGGCAGAAAAAGTTATTTACAGGAGGAATTCAGGGAAGGCAAGGCAGAGCAAGTTGCACTGCCACCCATTTAGGACATGGTGGTGAACATGAAATATGCCTTCGAAATTTTTATATGTTTGTTTTGGATTCTGCAACACCCTGAAGATGGGACATTTCATACATCTGTACCCCGAAGTGCCTGCCTCACACACAGATCACAGCCAGCAGCTCCCCTTCCCACCTCCCTTTTCCACCCAGAGGGTCTCAGATGCCTGGGCTGGGCTGCTGCCTCGGGGAGAGCACCCGGAGGGAAGCGCAAGGTGGGTCAGACGTGCCAGGCGCCGCTTGCCCTGACCGGTGGCCCCTGAGGTTCATCTCCATTGGGTCCGTCTCTCTGGCAAGCTCCTGGCTCTCTGTCACCCTGCCAGCTCTGGGCTGTCCCTCTCCCATTCCCCCATCAATCACCCACAACGGGGATGATGTGTTAATGTTTTTCCTATAGACAGACACATTATGTTTCCACACTGCCTCTGCACACGCCGTGTTTACGCCCCTTCTCCCTCCGGGGAGTAAATCAAGCAAATTGATGCGAGCCATGATTAATTGTGTATCTCGGACCAATCTTTTACCGAGTCCCTCACACGGGCAGGTTGTTCCCCCCCCTCCCTCCCCGACAAACAGGGGAGAGGAGACGGCGCTCCACTCGCTCCCTCTCGCACAGTTTGACGGATAGAGCCTGCCCGGGACGCGGCGAGATAAATTTGAAAGGCCTGCGCCGGGCTGTCAGCGTTAAAGATGATGAATGTGGGAGGTGAGGCGGGAGGGACCCGCCGAGCTCGGCGTAATGGATAGGGCTCCTCGGGAATGGATGCTCGCCCAGCGATTCTGCGTTAATCTCCGGGCTCCGCCGAGGTGCCGCCGACTGATAACAAGGAAATAGGAATGACAACAATTTTTAGCCGAGAGATTCTTCACAAAAATGCCAGCCTGCTGGAGGTCTGACAGGCCCTGATTGAATGGGAGCGGGGAGGGGGGAGCCTGCGAGCACCTCTTGACTAACATGCAAAAGATGGATCATTTCATTCCCCCGCCTGACCATCTACATTTATTATCATTTCCCTTAATTCTGCCTCGCTTAGATACCTGTCAGCACCGTTTCTCTTCCAAGGGCCAGCTGATGGGATCTGAGCGGGGCCAGAGCCCCTGTCCCTCCTCCAGCGTGGGAAGCAGGAGCATCCCTGCCACGGCAGGCAGCATCACAGACATGGCTGCCCTGCCCTCAGCTCGCCTGGACGGACAAGCAGATCACTGGAACAGGCTTTGCTCCCCGAGGTGGGCTCAGGGCATGGCCCTGCTGCTGCTGCCCATGCCACCACGCTGGGACCTGCATTCCCGGGCTTCCCCTGCCTGGGAGCGGGAGCCACGGTGGGATCCCTTCTCTCTCCTCCCCTGACTGCAGAGCGTTTTCTGTCTCCTCCGGCTGAAGCTTTCCAAGCCACATCACAGTGATCACAAGGTTGGTTTCGTACACCAGGAGTGCTTCGCTGGGGCTCAGACCTTGCTCACCCACCCCAGGGACCATGGGATGCTCCTGGCTGGAAAAGCCCCAGCTCTCTGCCATGCGTGTTTAAGCTGATAGCTTTGCCCAGGCTCAGCAAAATGCCTCTCTGCATCCCACTTTCCTCAAGCAGTGGGAAACCAGAGCTGGAAGAAGCGGAGTGAGGTCTCACCTGGCCAGAGCACAACAGGGTGGGATGATGGTGCTGCTACAGAAGCTTCAAGCCTTAGAGAGGCTTTTTGCTGCTAGCAGGAGACATCGCACCTCACATTTTTAAGCTTTCTGCCAGAGCCTGTCATGGCCACAGCATCATCATTTCTTACTCCAGTGTGGTGCCGTGTCTCAGTCATGTGCCAGCGACCCTCTGGCTGGCACCATAGTGGGGATGCAGAGGAGATGGCAGGCACATCCCTGCTCCTGGGTTGGGGATGCACCAGGAGGAGGGAGCAGCCTGAGATGGCAGCAGAATGGAGAGAGGCTGATGCCACCCCGCAGCTTCTCCTGGGACAAATCTCTGGATCTAGTGTGGTCCCTGAGATACTTCTTGGCCAGGCAGATGGTGTCTGGCCCACCAGTCATCATCTGGGTCCTTGATCACGCCAGGGACTTCCTCACAGGGTGCTCGCTCAGGTGAAACTCCTGGGAAGGGATCCTTTGACCACTGAGGGATGCTGAGGTCCAAGAAGAGATGGCAGGAGCATGGTGTGGAGAGGACAAGGCTGTGAGGTGGCACCCCATCACACCTCCAGCCCTTCTGGCCATGGGGAGAGGATGGGGCTTGCTGAGCCCTGGCACTGCAGCAGTGGGTACCGATAGCACCCCCTGACCTACGCTTTGCAGCCCAAAGGTCATGGCAGAGGGGCACAGATGTGATGCTAAGGGAAGGGTGACAGCCTCTTTGGATCCAGCTGCACTTCAGCAGGAGGAGGAAGAGCGTCCCTGGAGGGAAAGTTTCCAGAGCCTTAAAAGCTGCATAGAGGAGCCTGGATGACAGTGTGACCAGAGCAAGGACAGCCCCAGGAAAGCCAGGTGAGACAGGCACAGGAACAGGGGCACTGGAAAGCAGTGGCACAGCTAATATGCACCAGGACTGCCTTGCAGAGGGCTGTGGTGGAGGGGAACCTCCCTGGCATAACACACAGTGCCCTGACATCTACCTCCCATGTGCCTGGGGTGTCCCCAGAGCACCCAAGCACCTGCAGCAGGTGCTTGGCACTTCCAGGGTCCTTCATAGCCACATTAGGTGGGGAAATTATCACGTTCACTAGCAAACACCCAGGCACACCAGGCTGGGCAGCTGCAGCATGAATTTATTTCTTGGGGTTAGATGGGACATGGACACCAGACTCCTCAAATCTCATCTTTTCTTGAGTTTTCCCGGGCTGACCTGCACCTTCTTCCTCTCCTCTCAGCCTCTTCTTCCCCTCCTTCCGTCTCTCCCTCTGTAGACAGCACCGGTTCCTTAATGACCCTGATCATACAACTATTTTCTGGCCACACATAAACGCTTTCATTCCCCCCCCTCCTCACCCCTGACTGCCATCACCGTATTAAAAAGCAACCCGCTGCTGGGAATACATTAGTGACTTGCAGCAGATCCTTCTTTGCAAGGATAATTACAAAAAATAGAGGGACAATAACTATTAATATTTTATTGCAGTATTTAATGAGCTAAAGCAAATCGTCTTGCACTCCACTGGAACGACATGCTTTGTCATTCTTACGTTCCCTCCATCATTTTCCCTGGCTCCCCATCTGAGGAGCCCTCCCTGCTTTCAAGTCCTGCTCACTCAGTGCAATTTATATTTCCTCTAAGCTGCTTTTCTCCAACTTGAAAAATGACCTTGTTACTTTCTGGGGCTGGTGCACTCTCCCTGCCAGTGGTTCAGCCTCCAGACCCGTCCACTTGTACTGAACAAGTCCCGGGGAAAGAGCAAACCCCTTTATCTTAGCAGAGAAAAGCTTCCCTTTCATCTCAGGTGTTTATTGTCTCCATTTCACATGCAAGGAAACGGCTTCCAGAGGTTAAAGAAGGAGTTTTAAAAGCACTTTGGGACTCTGAGGGACTTGTGTCTTCGCTTTTGAAAGCCCTGCGTGGTGTGGGTCAAGAGGGAGTCGTCAGCCAAGCAGGGGACAGAGACTCACCCCGACTGCCAGCCCTGTGCCCCAACTGTGCCTGAGGGCAGCAGCACCGCTGTGCACTTTCAAAGCCAGGGCTGGCCAGGTCTTACTCACCCTTGGGATGGTGAGCAGGGCCGCTGCCGTTAATGGGCAGCACCAGTTCCCTGTTCAATCAGCCCAGCCCGTTTGCAAGACCGTAGACCCACTGAGAGGTGGTGGTGGAATCCTGACTGCAGAACATGGGGCAGACTCGCTCCCACTCAACAAACCCACTGTGTGCTAATCTCTGCCCTGCTGCCAGCTGATCAGGGATACTGGGGACATATTTTTGGAGACTCAGTGAGGCAAATCACCGAGCATAGTTCCAGTTTGAGCTACTGTCCTCAGGAGCAGAGGATTTCAGGAGGGCTCTGCAGGGGACGCAGGATCCCAGGGCGGTCCTGGGCATCTGCACCTCTGTGCACCAGAGACCTCCCCAGCATCCCACTTTGCTGGGCATGGACCCATGGCATGCACCCACTGGGGTTTCCCTGGGGAAAACACCAAGATGTCAATGTCTGCTTTTGTATTTCCCTAAATTCCTTGATCCATTCTGATAGGGGAAAAAAATGCCATACAAATAGTTCTATAGGCTCCTATATATTAGTTTGGTGTAATATAATAGTTCTATATTAGAGTTATATATATGTATCTAGTTCTATAGTTCCTGTATAGTTTCTCTCTCTGAGCCTATATAGTAGTTCTATAGGCTCCTATATATGTCCCAGTGGTTTGAATCCAAGGAAACTGCCCTGATCACTTAAACTCTTCCTAGTGCTCAAACATCCCTCCCTCTCTGTTGCAAATTCACTACTTTTGAAACCCACACCCCTGCTCTGAGCTTCTCTGGCCTCCCAGGCAATGCCCATTTGTGTCCCAACCATCTCCTGGGCACTCCTTTCTGTGGGTAATGCAAGCTTGCAGGGACAGGGCCCAAAAATACAGAGCACAGCACCTTCTCCAGGATGGCAATAACCCTCGGAAGAGCATTAGCATAAAGCTCTGTCATCTTCTCAGTGTCATTTCATCCTGCTGTGCTGGCTGTGCACTGAGAAGCAGGTTTAACCCACTGCAACAAGAAGATGCTCAAGGGAAAGGCACTATTCAGGCAGAGGAGCACAAAGCCAAGCCAGTACATTCATATATTTGGGTACCCCAATAGACGTTACCATGCGTGTAACGCCTTATCACACACAAGCCAAAGTCAATCAGGCTTCAAGAATACAAGCAGCCCTTAAAAGGTATCCAAGCCAAACAGATCTGAAACAAGATGATTTCATTTTAAAAGGACTTGGTAAGGTAAAAGGAAAGTTGGAGTTGTTATTGGCACAATGACCTTTACCTGTGGAAGTGTGAGTAACAGAATATCTTTCCCTGAAAAATGCTAAAAATATCTTATAAATACAGACATGCGTGTGCATATGCATATAAGTATATATGTAACATTCACACAAACCACTCACAATGCACTCGAAAAAAGGACAAAATGGGAGATGGAACTGAGCAGCATCACTGTCCAAGAGGAGTGAAACACGGGAAGCAACAGCATGGCTGGTAACCAAGGGGGGTGGTTTTGACTGTTTCACTGGCTAAAAATCCAAAGCCAGGTGTTCAATGGGGATCGCTTTGATGCTGATTTACATCAGCTGAGGGGCTGAGCCAAGGATTTCAAGCTGATGGGACCATATTAACATGTGCTCTGGTTGGTCATTGCAGTTGATAGGCAACCAAATAGCAGGAGGGTTCAAGACTCTTTCCCTGACCCTCCCTTGCAGATGGCTGGGCTAACGGGACAGGGGACATGGGGAGCAGCTTCCTCATCCTCCAGAAATAAATAATCACTCCCCCAGCCTCCATGAGTGGAGCAGAGATTTAATGTGCTGACAGCCTGCATTTTTTACCTTTAGTCAATACAAGAAAGGCCCCAAGACTATGATTCCCAACATCTGGATTCCATCAATATGTGATCTGTCATGATGTATCGGCATCCCCCCCTCTCTCCAGATTGAGCAATGCGGCTGGTTTTATTAATACGTCAAATACATTATCCGTGTAATACACTTGTCTGCTTCTGCCCTCCCGCTGCTCCTGCACAGCAGATTTGAATGTATGATGAATCAGTTTGCATTACACGTCTGTACGTCATAATTTGTCAGGATTAATAGAACTGTGTGCATGGGGGCGGGGGGGGGGGGGGGGGAGCAGGAGGGAGCGCGTCATGTGTGTTTAGTGCAGAGATGTCTGTATCACTTATTTATCTCTGCTCAGGCCGCTAGGTTCCCGGAAAACAGCGAGCGCAGCACGTCTGGGAATCACTCAGCAACCCGGAGTGCTCTCACAGGCGCTGCCCTGCCCACTGGCTGCTCCAGCTGCGGAGCTGCGGGAAAAGGGGTGAGGGAGGTATTTTGAGTGTCTCTGACACATTGGGGTTTTCACAGCCCTGTGCACAGGGTTGAGTCCCTGCATGCCATGTCAGGCACCAACAGCAGAGACACAAGGAAGGTGACACAGGGCTCCCAGTCTTCCTCCTGGCTCTGCCAGAGCCTTGTTATATGACCCTGAAGCATACCTTCTTGCCCCAGTTTCCCCGTACACGGCATCTACCTCTGCCCTCACCGCCAATTCCCTGCATAACTTGGAGAAAGTAATTTATTTTCACTTTTGGTCTCAATTGCTTATGGGGAAGAGGCACTGGGAGCTGGGAGCCATGTGCAGGTGATGAGCACATCCAGAGCCAGAGCCAGCCAGTGCAAACTATGCTTTCCCTAAGACCCAGTGAAACACGCCCAAGAAACAGGTCAGGGCTCAGTGGGAGGCACCAGTGCCGTCTCCCCTTTGCATACAGAGTATTTGTAGCTCTGCAGCTGGACTTTGGTTTGCCCCTGTAAAACACCGATTTCAGCTATAAACTTTATTTACAGTATATTACACAGGATTTAGTGGGATCCATAAAGACCAGAGAACAGAACTACCCATGCCATTGCTTCCCAGTGGCGACCCAGCAAGACCAGTGAAAGCAGCCTGTAATGGGCATGCAGCCCTCTCCACCGGATTGTCCAGCAGATACAGAGAAATGCTGCCTATGTTCCTCGGGGCCCCAGGGGCTGCCCACCCCAAGGTCTGACACCCTGCCCACAGCAGCATGTTAGATGTCTCTCAGCTTGCTCCTAATGAGAGCGTATGTCCACCCAGGACAGCCCAGCGCCACACAGAGCTCCCGTCTCACGTGCTGGAAGCAAGACAGCCCTGTTAGCACAGCGCTACGCTCTGTCTCATTAGCACTGCCTCTCACCAGGACTAATTATCCCAGCAGTTAGTTCATCTCTCTTGCCCAGCATGGCATGGCCAAGAGGAGGCATGAGGTCTTCTTGCTGTCCTTGTGTTGGGTCCCCGCCCCAGTGCTGATGGTAACGTCGCTGGGACCGCAGCTTCCAGTCCCGGATGGCTCCTGGCAAGCCGTGAAGCTACCCATCTCAGTGCACTGAAATCAGGAATTTGGGGATACAGAGCAGCAACTACCCGCCTTGGCACCTGTAGGAGCTGAAGTCGGGTCAGATGGGAGAGGGCAGCAAGCAGATCTCATCGTGCCAACACACCTCCCCCGCTGCTCCCTGTGCTTCTCCAGCCCATTACAGTTCCACTGAATGAATTAAAAGGTGGTGACCACCTTAAAGAACTGCACAGTCTAAATATAATGTCAGATATCAGCATTATGGTTAAATATAAACTGTCTTGAGTGAAGAACAGTGATACTTTACAGTGTTGACATTGCTGTTACTTTGCTTGCAGCAAAGCTTTGCAGAAATGTGGATTTAAAATACTCATAATGGTGCTGATGGCAGCATCTTGCTGCAGTAAGAGCCCCTGCAGAGCGTGTACCCACAGCAGAGCACCTCAAATCCTGGCTCCACATCAAAGGGGCTCAGTAACTCCTAGGTACAAGGCTTGCCCCCCCGCCCCTAACCACGGCCAGGCAAAGAGTCCCGCTACCCAAAAATAGTGATGCTGTCCTACATCTTGCAGGGGGCTCTGCATGGCACCTCTCAGCTGGCACCACCACCCTGTTGGAAAGGTTTTGTTTGGACAAGAAATGGGCTTCTTAACCAAAGCAAACAGGGACTTTTCATCAGAAAACTGAAAAAAATTGCATAATTTCCCCCTTTTGCTTCTCCAGAAAAGCCGGGGGAAGTCCTGACTGAGCAATCTCCCCTACCTCCAAAACCCAGACCCTGCTGCAAACTCCAAATCCACTCCCTCTGATGGCTCCTTGGGGGTGTCTCAACCTGTTCTTCTGTATGGAAGCACATGCCATGTCCCCAAGGGTCCCCAGGAGTCCCCAGGGCTTCCTTTGCCAGGGCCACCGCGCAGCCTATTCATGTCAGGGCTGGTGCCACCCTCCCTCTGCTCTGGTCCGGGGGACACCATGGGTCAGTCCCCTCCCCGTGACCACTGCGTGGCGGAGCCCTGTCCCCCTCCTCCCGGTGCCACTTCCCAAGCGCGGCTGGAGGACGTGACGTCAGGGTCCCTTAATGGGCAGCAGTCACCTCGCTTTAATAACAGCTCCCAGAAACAATTGTACATTTACAACCCAGCGAGTGAGCTTGGCACGCTGAGTCCGCTCCCCTTCCAAGGCTTAATTTGATTTTGACATATTGGCTTGAGATTAAAGGGCTCTCATAAAAAAGAAAAAAAAAAAAAAACACCAAAAAAACCCCAAACACACACGCATCCAGCCCCCCCACCGCCCCCTTTTCAGGGCTCAAGCAAAAGTGCTAACATTGTAATATTTTAAGTAGAGAAAATCCAAGTGTGCTTTACCCCCTGCTGGCTCTTATGCTGGGCTTATAAAAATTAAGTGGAAACCTACACAGCTGTAGGCTATAAATCCTTTGTCGCTAACACAGCCAGGCCTGGTACCTGCCTCAAAAAAAAAAAAAAAAAAAAAAAGAAAATAAATGCAAACTGCAAGAAGTGAGAGGCTGAAAGAGATGCACGGGGCTGCCCAGGCTGGGCAGGCTCGGGAGCGGCTGTCGGGGCCCTGGGGACGTCCCCGCGGCCATGGGGGCTGCAGGGAGGAGGAGCAGGGAAGGGGGAAAGTGCCTGAGCATCGGGGAGAGCACGGCAAAGCAGTAAGAGCCCTCTCGGCTGAAGATCAATTAGCATCAATTACTGACTTCATTTAATTGTCGTAGAAGATGAATTTGTCATTTTTAGTCTGGAATTAATGGGAGACCTTCAACTTTCCCTTGGCAGCCCCGGCAGGTCACCGAGTATTTTTTTTATCCTTTTGCACGGAGGAGAAATGTGGCAGTGGGTAGGAGAGGTGAGAGCCACTGATGCTGCCCAGGTACCTGTCCCCATCCATCCCTCTCTGTCCCCATCCACCACCGTCCCAAGCATGACACCACGGTGGCAGCCAGCCCCAGCAGCTGACCGGCACAGGCACCACGGCTGGTGCCGGTGCCCTGGCCAGCCCTCGTGCCATGCCCGGCAGCACTTCTGCTACCACTTTTCTTGTTTTCTCCTTTTTTTTTTTTTTGTGGCACCTTCCACTTTTTCTCCCCTTTCCCGTTTTCTGCCAGAAATTAATTTTGCAGCCGAGGGCTGCGAAGTGTTTACATTTTCCCTGGCAAACAGGCGACAGTAAACAATAGAACACTCGCAGATGAAATTGAATTTATAACTGCATTATGGGGCCAGATAACGCCCTAAAATAATACAACGATAAGGAAATTCGATTTGATTGCCGCCGCGAATCAGCTTGGGCCCATCTGCAGCCGGGGCCTCCCGTAATAATTTTAAATTGGGTTTGTAAACCTTATTTGTCCTTAAATATTTCTGTCATTTTTCATTGCTGGAGACAGATCCTTGGGCGTGAGGCGGTGGATTGGCCCCGCTGGAGCCGTGCTGGTGTGCAGGCAGAGGGCCGGCACGGGTGCCCAGTGTGCTGAGTGGGCGCCGGGGCAGGCGGTGACAGCCGCTTGTCCTATCCATCACCATGTCGACAGCCAGGGAGGAATCTTGGGCAGAAATTGAGTTTGCCTCACAGGGGACAATTGAACAAATTAATAGACCATTAGCCAAGCGGTGACCTGAGAAATGAGGGTGCTCAGGCTCTCCCCAGGTTTGGGGGGGAGGAAGGGGAGAGGCAATGGAAATCCCGTGGTTGTCCCCAAGGGACGGTCCCAGCTCCCCGCGATGGGATGGGAGATGTGGGTGGGCGGCCGCACTGGGTGTCCGCTGTGGCTCGCTTGCTGCCCGACACCCGCTCACTGGAAAACGGCTGTGCCGGTGTGCTCGCGTGCAGACTGCACTGCAGGAGGGATGCGGGGTTCCAGCAGGAGGGAGATGGCAAGAGGGGCTGTGAGGATGATCCACAGCAATATAGAGGGACAGTCAGGCAGCGGTAAAGGCAAAGGGAGGGAGAGGGGAATAAAAAATTCAATTCTCTCTTTTTTCTAAGTAATGTCCTGAAGAAAGCCAGAAAAACTGCACAAAATGGTGCTGTGACATGCATGGGACACCTTCTAGATCACCAGGGTGCAGGGGCACAGGGCACCCCCCAGTCCTGGTGGGTAACAGGCTCGTGGTACCGCCAGGCAGGGCACTGGGGTCTGCATTGATCCCTGCCTGTCTCAGCCTTCCTCACGTGATGAAGGATGCTGAAGCAGGAAAGGGCTGGGCAACCCCTGCATCCCAGCTGCAGGACCTTGCAGAGGGTCGATCCCAGGGAGGATATGATCCTCCTGCCTCCAAATGCAGCTAGGTGCCCTGTGCAGCACCTCTCCTCTGCACCCTCCCCCAAGCTTGACTGTATCATCACCATTCATTATCCAAAAGACTATATTTATTAAGTCCCCTGCCAAGGCATTACAGAGTGGTCTGTAACAGAGATTAAAAGCAGAATAAAACACCAACGTGTTCTTTTTTCAAGTAAACAAAATGATAAACAGCCTCCACATTGGCTACCAGAAACACACAAGCTGGGGAAGGATGCTGAATTCATCGTTGCCACAACATGAACATACTTGTGCCTGCAAATGCTCCACTCACAGGGGTGGGGATCATCCCCACACACGTGCTTCTGCTTGCCCAGCTGTTCCCTGCACTGAAGATCCAGTTGGTGGGGGAACACCTTCACCTGCCCTGCCCCGGGATGCTGAGCCCCACGGGAATGTCCTGCACTTCCTCTGCCCCTACAACCTGTAGGGCAGGGACAGCTCAGGGTCACTCCTCTGCTGGTACTAACAGCCTGCTGCAAAGGCATGCAGGAGCCAGGCTAGGTTGGTGTCTGTCCCCAGGTGTGCCGGCCCACCAACCCCCATGACACCAAGCCCAGGGCAGCAGACGGACGGACCACCACAGTCCTGGTGGCATTCGCCAACAGCTGGGGCAGCAGTGGGACACAGCAAGGAGCCACGGCTCATTGCTCTTGCCCACTTGGGTCTGCAGAGCACAGCTTCAGCCCCTGCAGCACAAGGCTGCTTGGTTCTTATTTTCAAAGGTATTATTTTAAGTCTGTGGAATGAGGTGCTTTACGAGGAGGCACTAGGCTTCCTTTGTCTCTGCTGGAGATAATCAGGTGCAGATAGGATGTATATTCTGTAAAAACATACACTCACTTCCACTCACCGGTTACCTTTTTTCTGAGAGCTGTAAGGGTTTCAATTACCGGATTCTGGGATTTAGTGCCCAGGGCTTTTTGGTGTGCGTTAGATTTATTAGAAGGTTTAGTACCAGCGGAGGATTCACGCATTTACTCCCAGGAGCCCAGCTTCCGTTCACAGACCCTAAATCACGAGCCGAGATGGGTTATTGTCACTTACGACATTAGCATGGTTAACGTACGCAGGGATGATTAATAGCGATATACATGCAGCCTCCCCCTCCTCCCCAAACGCCGTGTCTCTGCCACCTCTGCCCAAGCTGGGTGCTGCGAGGGGCGCAGCCAGCATGGCTGCTTTCGTGGGGAGAGCCACGCCGCACCCTCTCCCTGGGAGCCCCAGGTGCTCAGCACCACCCCAGCACCAACAGTATTACCGCTTTACCCTGTATTTTATTATTATTTTTAAGATGAAGCATTGAAGGCACTCAGGGGGCAGAGGGCTTTCTGCTGAGGCAGGGCTATGGGATCCCCCCACAAATGCTGGCTGGGAGAAGGTGCACAAGGGGAAGAAGACGGCTGGAGGAAGGGGAAGGATGCAGGCTGGCAAAACCTTTGGAAAACAATTGTTATTCTAAGGGTAAATCCAATCTTCCCCAGCAGGACCCACCCACCTCTTGCTGGGTCTTTCTTCCCAAAGGACACCTCAGGTTAAATCTGCTGCTGGAGGAAAGAGAAGAGGATTGTGCCTTTATTAAGCAGGGAGCAGCCAAATGAGCCAGCCCCTCTGATCTAAGCAGATCTCCCCTGAAAAATCCCATGGGATTATCCCACCCATCTGCTCACCTCACCTCACATCTTCAGGAGCAGATCCATATGTTACAGTCCTCCATATTGCCCCAGGAGACTGGCAACAAGGCTAAAACTCATCACACAAGTGGTTTCCCAGCACCTTGGGGATGCAGCAGCCTCTGCATCGTGGGCTCTACATCTTGCAGTGACGGGTACCCGAGGCTCAAGGCAAGCCCTCAGCCCTGCTGCGCTCCAGGGGAGACACAACCATGCTCCTAACAAGCAAGATCCTGATGGCTTTTGTCCTTTTTCCAATACTGTGTTACTTACATTCCTTCTTTTTTAATTAAAGCAGCCCCAGCTGATTTTACAAGCTTGCCGCTGCTTCTCTCCCAGTCTCTGTGTCTCTCATATGCTTGAGTGCTAGTATTAATTATTAGAGCCAATTTACTGTTTATACTCTGATGTTTTAACTAATTACCACTAATGGCAGACACCAGTGGGCAATCAACTTCATTTAGTTCCCAGTGCAAACCACTCATTACCATCTGAGAGAGGGAAAGAGAGTGCGCGGAAGGGATAAATAAAGACGAAGCTACATGGATGAGTGTTTGGGACTGGTGGTGAGCTGCAGCTCTGGAGGATGCTCCTGCTTCTCCCTCCCTGGTACAGCCCCTTTGTGGGCTCTGGGGGAGGATTTAAAGCTCTAGCATGTGTGGATGGGTAGCAGGGGAAAGCTGCTGTGCACAACTGCTCTGCAGGGGCTGTTAAGATTGTTGGTACTTCATGCCATGTGCCTTGTCACCAGGGAAAGGCTCTAAGCCTGAGACAGCTAAAGTTACAGGAGAGCAACATGGCTCTTTCCTTGTGTGGTAAATGGCTCCTTTTCTCTGCTGGGTTTCATCCTGGGATTCATTCCTGGGGAAGCGCAGCCCCTACTTGTGTTCTTGGCTTGGTGTGATGCTAGGTGGAGCTGGGTATCCTGAGTCCCAGGTGCCTCTGGTGTTAATCCTGTTGTGAGAGGTACAATGGGTGATGTGAAGTCAAGATGAGCTGGGGCTGAAAGGCCCCTGAGCTGGGCTTCTTCCTGTCTGGAGCTGAGCTTTAAGTGTGGGCTAATGAAGCTTGGTCATGGAGCTAATTTAGCTGTTTCTGTGTGTAGTGATATTGTTGACACTAATCTTTTCTTAACACAAGCACATCCCTCAGCCTAGCTTGTGTCTCTGTCTACTTGTTCCTTCTGGAGATGCAGGAAAGCCACTGAGGCGCACGTTTATTCCCCTGCACCTCAGAACCAGCACAGGAGCCCACAATGTTAAAAGCACATAACCCTTCAGGTAGTACCACTGTCCTGGCTGTGCTCTTTCTTCTCTGTTTTGGACCAAGAAACAAACACATGGTGCAGAAAGGGGCCTGCAAGGAGGGATGATGGAGTGAAATGACTTTGCCAGAGCTGGGCTGACCCTGCAGCTGCAGGAGAAACCTTTGGTGGGCACAGCCCAGAGCAGAGCGCGAGGGACTGAGCTCCCAGGCATCCCCAGATGTGGCTGAGAAATAACTCTAGAAAAAGTGGTGTCCAGATCCCTTTGCCTCTTCTGGCAAGGCCTGTTAACCCTGGCTGGGGACAAACCTCCAGCCAACTGCATTTGTGGTTCTGGGGATCTGGGCTCCTCCAGCCCTCAAATGTGAACCTTTCCAGGGGACAGATAGAGCTCTAATGACCTGCTAGCTCATTACCAGTAGTGGGAGTCCTGCCCTAACAAAAGGCACCGCAGTGTTTTCAGAGTTTACATTCCACCAACGTGATTTTAGCGCAGTGATGCCATAACAGCTCAGCTGGGAATCCCAAAACAGGGGCATGATCCCAGCCACAGGGATGGGGCTGGGCACCCCATCTCCAAAGGGATCTCCAGTCTTTCTCTCTCCCTTTCCTCCTTTCTCTCATTCTTTCAGTCTCTGATTTGCTCTGTTGAAATCCTGCTTTTGAAAGGGAGACAGGGAGGGGGCTGGAGACCTGCTCTGCGGTAGTGGGGACGTGGTCGCTTGTCTTGCGGAGGTGGGGGTTATAACTATGCACACATCTGAAATGTAATTGCTGTCAGCTCTCTCCATTCTTGCAGCACGAGGCCTTTAATCTCTCCCACCAGACCCATCGGCCCTGATATTGCAGCTCCAGAAAGGCTGGTTTTATGTACTTTAACCCTGCGACCTTTACAAATCCCATCATTCCAATCAATACGTCTCATTAGCGTTAGGTAAATGTATGGGATGGATGGGGAGCTGTGGTGGGAGGAGCCCGCAGAGGGTGGGGTGGAAAGTGCTCCTGCCTGCCCGCTCTTGGGGGGCAGCACAGCCCCACCACGCTCCCTGAGCTGCTGATGGCACCCTTCCCCCCCAGTCATCCTTGCACCCAAATATCCTTCCCCCCAGATGCACACCTTGGTCCAGCCAGAGAAGGGGGCCAGCTAATACAGAGCATGAAACAAAGTCCCTGAGAAGCCAACCGCGGGAGTCAAGAGCCCAAGCTGTTAACTGGACCAAGCTGTTGGAGTCATTTTTTTCCTCTCTCCTTGGGAAGCAGACATATGTTTTACAGCTTTCCCCTATGTCGACTAAATGAAAACATACGGGGCCTGTGGCAGGTGATGGGTGATGGGAAAACAATGTGGGGTGTGCATGGGGCTGCCTGCCATCCCTGCCTGTCGGGCAGGGGAGCTGCCAAGGAAGGCAGTTACTGTGGATAGCAGGACAAAGCCAAGGACTGGGGTGAAGGAAGAAAATCTCTAGCACTTCCCATGAAAATGAACGGCTTAATCCATGGAGAAGTGTGAGTTTACCCCAGGTGAGGACCTCACCAGCACAAGAGTGCTGGCCATGCCAGGTGGGACCAACCCACGGGTTCATGGGTCATTGGTCAACCAAGGATGCTTCAAAAAAAGGATGGGGCCAATCCTGCCCTTGGAAAGTCTGGAGGCAGGATAGTGTTGCAATCCAGTTTTCACTGGGGAGGAGGCTCCCTTCCCCCTGGATCAGTGCCTCAGCCAGCAGAGCTGTAAATACTATTACTACCCATAAAACTACCCAGCTCTCCTCTGAATCCTGCTCAAACGCTTGACTCGGGCGACCCACCAGCAGCAGCAGATCCCACAGGAGTGGGCGTCTTGGGGGCTGCTATTGCTGCAGCACGCCTGGGGTGGGGGCAGTCTGCCCTGCCCTGCGTGCCTCCTTGCTCCCCGTGCTGCCACCAAGGTGTGGGGTGGCTTCCCGGGGGACCACAGGACGAGTGGCCTCCAGACCTCTGTACTGCTGGCTCACCCATGCCATGTGCCTCACAGCTCTGCACGGTCCCAGATCTGTGTCCCAGAGCTTGAATTGAACTATCCCATGCTTAAGCAAATTTATCCTTGGCAAATCCAGCTCCTCAAAAGGAAAGAAGATGAGTTTAAGGTCTTCTCATCCCAGGGAGACAGGCTGGGGTACAGGGGGAGGTGAGGGTGCCTTCCTCACTCTCCCCAGGCAGGGCAAGCTTTTTAAGTGGCATCTGGAGCCAGGTTTGGTTTCTGAGCTCTGCTATCCCCATCTGCAGAGCCAGCACGTTACTGCAACAGCACTCAGCCCTGCCAGCTTTGGGTTCACCCGAGCGGTAAAAGCGGCCTGATGAATACAGAGCACAAAATATATTCATATGCATACATCTATTTCTTCAAGAGCCTACAAAAGCAAGTGCTTAAAAACCAGGGGCAAGCCCTGCTTTTTCACATTAGTGAGGTTTAATGAAGGTGTTTCCATGAGGTTTAAACTTAGAGCTGGGCCAAATACACGTCTTGCCGAAGTGTGGGATAGCCAAGTTTGTCTCTGTGCCGGAGGGGGTACGTGGAGCTGGGTATGAGACATTCCCATGTATGCAGGGTGGTTTGGAGACCCGGTTTGTGTGCTCTCCCCTTCCCAGCGCTGACGCCCGCTCTCCCTGTCTGCCTACTGCTCTGTTTGTCAAGGCTCTTCAGCAAGACCTCGGACTTGTTGACAAGCACTAAACTCCACGGCAGCATGAAAACCATTTAAGCACTAAGCCCCCCTCAGCTTTAGCGAGATGACTGTACAGTGTGGGATCTTAGCGCAGCCCCTAGCAGGAGGCAGAGAGAAGGAGAAATGAATAAATCCTCTGGCAGGGCCAATTTCACTTGACCTGACACTGCTCCTCCTGCAATTAAACAGGTGAGTCCCAAGGTGCCTTTCCGGAGCAGTGGGCTGCTCAGCACCGCGCCAGCACCCTGCCCACCAAGCTGGGAGCAGCCATGAAGCCTGTGTCTGATCCATGGTAGGAAAAACTGGTCTGTGATAAGAAAAAACAGTCCATAGCTTCAGAGTTGTGCTCTCCAGCAGAACAACTGTTGGGCCTGATAAAGCCTCCGCTGTGTAAGTCCCCAGCTCTGTAGTGCACCAGGGTACCTTGCCCTGGCTAGGAGCCCCTGACAGCAGGGCACCCATGCACAGGGCACTCATGGGGTCTTTTGAGTGTGGGGGTTTTTGCTACAAACACTGTGAAGCCAGCAGCAAAACCTCCCAGGCTGCCACAAACCCTCAGCAAGCCTTTTGGAGCAGCGCTGCTCTCCTCAGCACCACGGTCCCTGCCTGGCCAGCCTCACCTGGCAGCAGGACATCCCGCACTGCCATGGCAAAGGAGAATGGGGCAAGAGGATGGATAACGAACACATCTCCCAGTTGCACGATTATTGGAGGAGGACAGTGCACTGGCCTTGCAGCAGGACCCTGTTTAACCTTCTCGGGCTTGTCTGCTGGTGGAAAGCTTACCAGGAGAGATATTGTAGATAAACAGAGAGATTGGTGGGTCCAGAGATGCAGGAGACTGCAGCAGCCTTAGATTTTATCTGCATCTCTGCATGGTCAGACGACCTTGGAATCCCAATCAACAGTTGTTAATAAAACATATGGGAGAAGCATGAGGGGTTAAAGGCAGAGCATGCCGCAGTGCTCTGGGGGAGCCTCAATGCTGAGTGAGGGCACTCAGTGCTGCCACTGGCTAGTCTAATACTGCCCAGAGCACGTAAGCTTACCAGCTCCCATTTCCTTACCCATTGGAAAAGCTGCTTTTGGACAGTAATGGAAACAGAGGGAATTCCCAAAGTCCTGGAAACCATCCCACATCCCTGTCTGCTCCATTGGCTCCTGTGTGCCTGTCTTGTTCCTGTGCTGCACCTTCTTGAAGGGCTGGGGCTGAGCCTGGCACAGGGGGTGGTGGGAAGAGGCTGAAGGTAGCTGCAGAGGTGGGAGCAGGATGCTTCCCAGTTCCTCCTTTCACTCCTGTCTCTCTTGGCAATGTTCAGCCCTCTGGGCCACTCTTCTGTGTGTGCCCCTCACCCCCACACATGGCCTGGATCTCCAGGACCTATTCCTTCACTGCATTTCACCCGTGCTACTGGGAGCTCCTCTTCCTTGTAAGGAGCTGCGGAAAGAGATGAAGCAGCTCCAAGGCTGGGAAGGGGAAGGAGAGCTGATTCTGATCATCACTGGAGAGTGTGAGCAGGTGCTCAAAGCACTGGGACCTCATCCCAGAGCCACTGCTGCCTCCCTGCTGCACCCTGTCTCCTCCTCAGCTCTGGTGGTGTAGAAATCTGGCCCTTACTCAGCCCAGCATTTCAGTCCCAGCCATTACAATGACAAGGGTGATAAGAGATTCTTATCACAGTGCTCAGCATCGATTTGAAGCTGAGCCCCTTCCCCACACTCCTCCTCCTCCTCCTTGCGGCTGCTTGGAGCAGCGGTTGGCACTGCAGAGGGGCTCAGTAGCAAGACTTGTTGGAGAGCAAAGATGACAGTTTAGGGCTCAGATCCCTCCAGAGATATGTCCTTCTAGCCTAGGAGCTTCAGGTGTATCCTTCTGCTGCAGACAGATCATGGGATGGGAGCCAGGATGCCTGGGCTCCTTCCTGCCACACGTCTGCTGGGAGACCCGCTCTGTGTCCCCAGGCTGCAGGAGGGGCAATGCAGCTCTGCATCCCTGGAGGGCACTGTGAGCCACCATCCAGGGGGGGCCTGGGCAAAGGGCTATGGCCTCCCAGCTGAGACAGGAGCTTCTTCTCCTACTTGTGCTTGGGGGAAGAAAGGAGAAGGTCCTGCTGACCCCACAAGAGAGGCAGGGAGGAGTCTGCAGTCCTGGATCCCAAGCTCGCTGCACCCTTGTTTTGCTCCAGCTGTCCAAAGAGCTGTGGCTTTCTACAGCTCAGCATGTCCTGTCTTCACTCCAACCTTCCCCACCAATCCTGCCCACCCGTGCTTGATGGGGACAGATTCTGCCCTGCCACACATGCATGATGGGGACAGTGCTTGGGGAGGAGACACTTCCCACCGGCAGAGCCAGGGGCTCCCAGGCTGGAGTGGGTGTCTGTGAGCCCATTTCACAACACAACAGCCAGCATCCCCCTGGTGCCCCTGCAAGCTGCTGTCCCCTCTCCTGCCGGGAGGCTGTCTGGGTGTCTCTCATGGGGAAGCAGAGACTGCACACAAGTTTCAGTGAGGTTAGGGCTGATTTAGCACAGCTGCCTGGTCTCTCAATCTCTTCCTGCAGACATCACCTCCACCATTTACAAAAACTCAGTTTCTCCCACCAGCCTCAAAACACGGCCAGGTCCCTGCTTGGACCAGTCCTCAGAGACCCTCACCAGCCCAGGCTTCCACCTTTCAGTTTGCCCCTTCTCAGCTCCGGGGTGGGTGGTGGGATGTTGTGTGCTTGGGAGGGAAGGCAAGAGGACCTGGCAGCACAACTGCCTGCACCGAGGCTGCCCTGGGCAGTTGGCACTGCACTTCCCCAGTTCTCAGGGGTACATTGGCTCAAATGCATGCACCCACTCTTTGCAGCACACCTGCAAAGGCAGAGCAGGACTTCAGCCACTGGTGAGGAAACTGAGGCACAGGTGGGTTGTGGCTGCACAGCAGAGCTGCTGAGAGGATCGAGACATCCCGGTTTGGAGCTGCCTGAGGAGCCTTGGCCCCTTTAGAAACCTTGAAGCCCCAGCAGCTCTGGCTGTGCAGATATTGCAAGTCCTCCCTTTCCTCTCAGAACTGTCTCTGGGAAGAGCAGAAGCACAAGGCAGTGGCAGGGGAAGCATCTGAACAATCAGGGCTTGTGCGGAGATGAAGAAAGGCCCTTCTTGTCGGCGGGTGCAATTGGGGTGAGCCCGGGGGCATCGCAGGATGACACCCCAGGTACCCCAGCTGTGCGGACACTCCAGCCCAACAGAGAGGGGGCTGTTGTGGTCCCAGCCCCGGCACAGGGTGTCACCGCCTGCCTTGGTTAGTGGGGATGTTCTTTCTTTGTGCCTGCTGGTTTCTGCTCTGCTGACCCGCTTTGCTCCCTCCACCGGCGCCATCCATCAGCTCTGGCAGCCCCGTCAATTCCAGGGCTCAGCGATGCCATTCCCCAGGGGAAAAAGCACTTTTTTTTTTTTTTTTAAGAGAAAGGAGAAGTATTTTCCCTCCTGGCAAGATGCTAGGCTCCCTTCCTCCACTCCTCAGAGACATCTAATGCTCAACTCAGCCCAGGGACAGGAGCACAGCATGTGCCTGGGCTTTTCATTGTGCCCAGCCCCAGTCTCCCTGCTGGCTGCCAGTGGCCAGAAGGGCTTCTGCACCTGCAGTGTCCCCGGGCAGATGTGCGGTGTCCCCAGGGCAGATGTGCAGTGTCCCTAGGGCAGATGTGCAGTGTCCTTAGGGCAGATGTGCTCCAGCTCCCGGCCTGCCCCTGGGCCCTTGTTATTGCAGGTACCAGGCAGGCGGTGGCAGCCTGACCCGCAGCCCACAGATCCGGCAGGGAGGTCTGGAGGGTGGGCAGCCATGCCAAGCTGGCAGGAGCTGGGGGAAATCAGCCTGGCAACGGCCAAACCCGCCTGGCCCTTTGCACGACACCTTATCGGGCTGGCTGCAGCAGCAGCAGCAGCTCGGGGAAGGTGTTATTGCATATGTCCCATGTCCTGCTCACCAGCCTGGCAGGCGGCGGTGGGGATGAGGCAGGGATGCCAGGGCAGCTGCCAGCTGAGTCAGGCTTGGGAGGATGACATGCTGCAGGGATGAGGATGGGGCAGAGTGTGTTCACACCTCCGTCCCCAAAAGCCCTTCTCCAGGAGATGGTGGGTTTGAAGCACATGCTGGTGGGGTGGAACCTCCATCAATGCCCCATACCTGGGTGCTTGCCATGAGGCTGCAGCACTGGAGACTACCTTTTCATGAGTGGTAGGAAAAAGCAGGATCCTGTGAGCAGCCTTCATCCCTGCCTCCCTGGGCCAGGGTCAGCCCTGCAGCACTGGACATTGTCCCAGCTCTCCCCAGCCCCAAGTCACTGTTCCGAGGTCCAGATGTGGGCCAGGGACCTGACCAGTATCAGGACTTTCTGCCTCTGACCTGGCAATCCCACCTTGGCAGCAGAAACATCCGCCTCAACTCTTCAATCAATACTCAGCTCTTAACAGTCCTGACAATTCGCAAGAAAACAGGGGCATTAAATGTTAATTATATCTATTTGGATTCAAAAAATTTTATTACTTGAGTTAATTATAGCTGGAGTCATAAAAAGGTGCAGAGCAAGAGGCACTGCTGCTCTGTGGGGTGAGTGGGGCTGAGCACCCCCCGCCATCCCGAGCCATCGGCTGGGCGAGGATGGAGGGATGTACCCACCATGAGCGCGGCCGCCTGCCCAGCACACGGCCAGACCCTGCCCCTCGGGAAGGGGCTGCCAGGGGAAGGGGCTGCGTGGGCACCATGCTGGCAGGGGGTGCAGAGCTGGCGGTGGGGTCTCGGGGCGCACGGCAGGTACTCGCTTAGCTGTTGCGCTGGCGGGACCTGGCCTGCCCCAGTCTGTGGGCTTCTAATTTACTGCTTTCCTTTTACCGTAAAACTGAAAGGGGAAGGTGCACCCTTTAATCACTGCCTCCGGGGCCCCGCCTGAAACCACACAGAGACCAAGCGAAGGCTAGGAGTTAATGCTCCTTCCGACACCTTTTTATGATTCATGGGCCTGACCTTGAGCCATAAACCGCTCAACCTCCCCGCCACACTGGCAGTATTTACAGCCTGCAGGGGCCACTGCACGCAGCCACTGATGCAGATCCGCAGCCGGGGCCGCGCACGCCGGCACAGGTACACAGCCGGGGATGCAACAGGTACACGGCCGGGGATGCACACGCTGGGATGGCCACGCGGTCGAAGATGCCCACGTGGGTGGGCAGCCGTGGATGGATCCTAATGAAGCACACGGAGATGGAGATGCACATAGTGCACTAATGAATCCATGTTTATGCACACCCATGCATGCACACAGAGGTGTGCCCAGGTAAATGCACTAAGACAACCTTACCGGGGAGCACCTGCAGATGCACATAACGAGCACATTTGCACGCAGGGAGGTGTGCACCCACACGCCCACTGACTGGGCTTTGGCCCCCAAACACTGGACCATGGCTGGGGGCTTTCCGCTTGTCACAGCAGGGCAGAGGGACAAGCGCTGTGGCCGTGGGCATGGCCCCACGGGGATGGGGCCAGGCTGAGCTGGCACACCCCAGCCCCCCCCCAGCATCCTGCAGCACAGGTCCCGCTCCCCAACAGGAGCAAAGGCCTCGGCGGCACTGCGGAGGCAGGTCCTGGCATCAGGGTCTGTCCCGCTGCATCCCACCGGCCAGGCAGCCCCAAGGCTTGCTCTACAGGTGAGACGTATGAAAGCCTACACGGGCCCAAATTGGAGCAGGGTGAGGTCTACTGGTTAAAGCAAAGCATGGCCCTCTAAGTAGGCTCAGACCAGCCAGTTCCTTGCTTTATGCCTCAGTTTCCCCACCGCTGCAGCAGGAAAAATAATCCTGACCCATCATGTTTGCACAGAGTCGGGAGGCCGAGCTTGTTAATGTTTGCGAAGTGGGTTTGGCTCCTGTGATAGAGCAGGCCAGAAATGTGAAGGTCATTATTATTAGTAGGATTAAAACAATTTAACCCAGAGTGAGGGGGTACAGGTGAACATAGCAGCCATGCTGCACTCAGCAACAAATCACACACATGTGCAGCCTCAAAATTGTGATGAACGTTACAATTATGGCTCATTTTAGAAACACTGAGCAGAACTAGGGGGTTGCCAGAGTGCCCTCTAACACTTCTACCCAAAAAATACCCTCCCTGAAGGAGATGGGACTGAGGTAGGCTGTTCCCGGAGACATCCAGAGCCTGTACGAACTGTCAGTGCCCCTCAACACATGCACAAACCTCCCGGCACGGGCCCACGTGCATCACTTGCCAGCACAGAGGTCCTCACACACAGCCCTCCTGGTCCTTGGCAGGAGCAGCACCTTCTCCTCTGCCCCCATCGGGACCATGGCATCAGGCAAATTAGCTGGAACAAATATCTTCCTCTTTTTTTTTTTAAGTTCCCAGGTTGTCAAATTTTTTTCTTTCCTCCTTACAAAACAAGAGAGGGAAAAAACATCCTTATCTCAGAAAGCAGAGTTCAGGAAAAAGCTATGGGTCTTTTGGACTCAGTGAGTCCCCATTGGTAGCCTCGCTTGTCACAGAGAATTTATCAGCCAAACACAGTGCTGGTATAATGCGCCATATAACTAGTGCATAAACAAACTTCAGCATGATAAATGCCCTGCTTTGAAGCCATAAAGTTATTAGCTAGTGGCTGTTAGCTACTGCTTAGCATGGGACACACTCCTTCTGTTAACCCCTGGATGCCCCATCCGCACTCAGAAGCCCAGGGAGATCTCCGGAGGGCACCTCCATGCAGTGGGAAAGCATGGAGGGATCTGACGGGCAGGGAAGCTTCAGCTGGCACTGACTGGTGCATCTTGTCCCCACTGCAAGGACTGTGGGAGGGAAATGCTTGATGGGAATGGGGGTCTGAAGGCTGGCACCCCCTCACTGTCCTATTTGAGATCTTCAGCAGCTCCCCTCCTTCCCTCTGCCCCCCAAGAGGCAAACGGAGAGGGAAGCAGGGCCAGGGTGGTTATGTATGTACACACAGCTCAGACCTTCCTGGGCTGTACCCATTTCAGAGATGGGCTCAGATGGGGCTGGAGGAGGGCAGTTGCCTCTCCAGCACCCAGGCCACCTCTTTTAGATGAAGTGCTGCTGAGGACTCTGAAGCAAAAGCCCTAAATTTTTCTGGCAGCACCCAGGCAGTGAGCTCCAGTGAGGTGTTCAGAGTTCCCTCTGCTGCCTGCAGTGCACGGCTGCCTGCAGCTCCTGATGAGCACAGCCTCGCTAGAGGCTAGGAGATGCTGAAGTACAGCTGTGTCTGAGGGCCAGCACTGCTGGCCACGAGCCGCTCAGCTGGAGATGGCTAACCAGCAGCAGCAGAGCCAGCAGCCAGCAGTGCCAGGGCTGCTGCCAGCACCGGGCCTGGGGAGCACCCTCCACTGTGCAGGGCCAGGTTGTGACACTCATCAAGGTCCTCTGGTCCCCCAGGCCACCTTCTGCCTCCATTCCACGCTCAGATACTAGACTGAGGCAGGGAGCTGGGCGTGCTGGGGATGGCAGCAGGTCTCTCGTCACTCGGCCCAAGGCACGGATGGAGTTACACAGCAGCATGGCAACTTCTTGGCCACACACCCTGGAGCCCCAGAGCCACAGTGGCCAGGGCCCAGTGGCTGCAGATGCTGGTGGCCAGGGGCTAACTCCCATCCCTCTCTCAGTAAAACAAACCACCCCTGTAAGGAGGCAGGAGATGTCTCAGCAGGGCCAGCTGGGGGGCAGCGTGACTCAGAGCTGCCTCAGCGCCTGTTCCTCATTAGAAGCCCAGTGTTGAAGAAACTCATAATTAGAGCCCTGAGTATTAATTAATCTCCATGACCCTCCTCTCATTCTCCTTCCCCTGCTCCCACAGCTCAGGAGGTCAGCCTGGATTAACACATGTAAGTAGAGGATGGCAAGCTCACTGAGCGGGTTGGCAGACCCTGGGACATGTCCCCGTGTTCTGAGCAGACAAAGGTGCCCTGTCCCTTCCTGCCAGCATGGTGTCCCTTCCCTGCCTCCTTTCTCTCATGGGCTTGGCTGGTGATATGTCTCACTTACTTGGGCACAGTCAGCACCTTGGGGACAGCACTTAAATGAACTGAAACATCCCAGAATGAACAGAGCTGCTTTTATGCTAACTCTGCCTGCACAATCCCTTGCAGAGTGGCTGAGGGAGACCCCTGCATCCCAGGGGCCGGGTTGAGTCCCTCTGAGACAGCCTATCCTTAGAGACCTCCCAACATGATGGAGTGCAGAGCAGCCAGCCCAGCCCAAAACCACTACCAAAATGTCTTTGAGCATCCCATCTCTGCTCATCCAGACCTTGCTTGGGTCTTTAAGAAGCTCAGCACTAAGAATGCAGCCCTGGGGCATGGAGAGGATATGGAGATCTTTTGTGCAGCATGGTCCCTCCATCCCAGGGCTGTCCATGCAGACTCTGCTGCTTGGGGCATGGACATGGCTCCTGGCAAGGCCATGCTCCCTGGCAAGACACTGCCCAGGCACAACCCAAAGACCAGTGTGCTACAAAGAGCTGCCACGGAGCAAGAAAACAAGATATGAAATAAATTCAAACTTTTCTGATTCCCTGGTAACCACCAACTGCTTCCCTCATCTGATTTTTTTCCCCTTTTCTGCTGCAGCAATAAAAAAGGGAAAATCAACATCCAAATGATCTTGTTTATGGCGACTAAATAAGCTGCATGTGCTTAATCCGTTAGAGTTTAATGAATTTACGACTTGCTTTGGAATTTGACAAGGGCTGTAAAAGAGTAATTAACATTTATCAGTGTGTTTTTTACACACACCCCGCTCTCCTCCCGTCTCCTTTCCCTCCTCCTGCTGCCTGTCGCAAAGCAGCACTGGGTATCGGGGGGAATATAAAAGTGATCAATTAATTCTTAATAATCTCAGGGAAAGATTGTAGAGTCACAGTATGAACTCAGGGAGTGTCAATAAACGTGCCAAAGGTTGGTCACCCCCTTCCTGGCACTGCTGCAGAGGAATGTGGGCGGCCAGGGAGGGGACAGGGCTGCAGGGGCGGTGCTTTGGTGGACCAGCCCTGCACCCCTTTCCTTCTCTGTCACAAT
Organism: Strix aluco; assembly: GCF_031877795.1. NCBI lineage: Eukaryota > Metazoa > Chordata > Aves > Strigiformes > Strigidae > Strix > Strix aluco. The sequence goes on from NC_133938.1 coordinate 11,874,243, forward strand.
CTAGAGTCTCCAGAGCAGCTTTCTGTCACCATCACAGTGGCCTCTGGGACAGGAGGAGAGAGAGCAGGGGGCTGGTGGCAAGTGGGGTCCCCATCTAATGCAGCAGTGACAGATATTTGGAAACACAACCCCAATCGCTACCTGTGCCAGCTGATAGCTCTGTCCTGATAGACCTGAACCTGTTGAGAGTGACCCCAAATCCTCACCACCATGACTGTGGGGCAGCCAAACATCTGCTTAGATGAAGAGTGCAGCCAGCCGCGCTGGCACCTGCGCTGCCCCTGCTGTCACCCCATTGTCACTCGGCACAGGCAGCTGCCACTGTTTCATCTCTATTAGACACGAGGGGATATCAGTGCTGACCCCCGAGAAGAATGAGGGGTGCTCACACCTCACTTGTGCCTGGCCCTCCCAGCCACTCAGCTGCCATGGACCAGGGCTGCAAGCAGGGCTGCAATTTGGGGACTGCAAGGGGACAAGCCCAGACTCCCCTGCCACCTGTCCTGGGTCAGGCTGAGTGTGACCTAAGGGTCCCAGGAGATTTCTGTGATGGGAGCCCAGCGCGCCCTCCCCTGGGCCACCTCCCTCAGCAGCCCTGGGGAGCAAAGCCAGAAGCCACAGGCATCACAGTCCCGGTAGGTAGGACATGTCCCCTGCTGCTGTGACCACAGCAGGCATGTGTGTGACCAGGGTGCAGGGAAGCCTGGGCATCCATGGGGGAAGAGAGGGGTCAGTGCTTCTGGGGGTCAGCAGGCTCCGTGGAGGAGACAGAGAAGCATCTGCGCTCAGCTGTGGGGCAGAGGGTCCTGGAGACCCACAAACAAAAGCTCAGGATGATAAATCCTCAGAGGTTTTGAGACTGTCCGGGGATCTGCTCTGGACAGAAACAAATTCTCCCTGTCGAACATAATGGCCCAGAAATATGCAATGAGGCAGGGATGGAGAGGGCTGGACCCAGGGGGTCTGGAAAATCTCCGCCCAGACCCACATCGAACACCAGTGGGGGTGGGAGATGGAGGCAGCAATACCCTCAGCAGGCTGAGACCCCCATGATGGGCATGGACCCACCAGCTGGATGGGGCAGATTTGGGATTTCTTGCCAGGCAGGGGTTATTCAAGCCAGCCCAAAGCAGGATGAGTGCAGGACAGGCAGGGAAGAGAAGGGGAAGTATGAATTTGTCTTCATTTTACCTAAACTATGGTTTGAGGTCAGCTGGCCTGCATGGGCTGCAGGGTCGGGCAGGGAGCAGAGCCCGGTGGGGAGCGGGGCTGAGACCTCATGCAGGTCAAGGAGGTGAGGGAGGGGGGCTGCAGCGGAGGCACTCCGCGTGACCAAATTATCGGAGAGAACCAGTTGCCAGCAGCCTCCAAGTGAGGGTCTCTAACCTTGGGCATCCTGCACAAGCACATCTTGGAAGGAGAAATGGAGGCACAGGGAGGGGTTTCAGGCCACCAGGACTGGTCCCAGCACACCAAGATCTGCTCTGCTCACTGGGCAGCAGGTCTGGGTCTCCATTGCATGAGTACCACAGCAACATTCATAGCCAAGGCTCCCAAAATCACTCAGGGACCGCTCACCAATGTCAGCTGCCCTGCCTCATGCTCAGAGCGCGGTGCAGTGCTCTGCATTGCCGTCCACGCTCTACCACAGACCCCCCGCATGACCTCCGGATCCCTCCTCTGCTGCGGAGGAGAGGATGCTGTGGGGTGGTTAGGGGGCAAAGAGGGGGCTGTGCTCACCCCTGCCTGTGCTGGCTCAGCCGCTCCCGTGTCAGCCTGTCTAAACAGCACCTCCTCCCGCAGAGACCTCATGCTGGGGGTCGGCAGCTCAGTGTCTCTGGGATTTGTCACGGTATTGCCAGAGTTATCAAAAAGCAGCTTGGACCAGGCATCCCAAAAGGTTGGGTCAACCAGACCCAACATCATCCAGCTGCCAGGAAAGCAGCCTCTGGGACTGAGGATATGGATGGGACTCAGGTGGCATTGGACTGGTCCTTCCTGGCCACCAACACCCTGCCTCACACCAGGCACATGGCTTCCCCGCTGTGCAAGGCTGAACCTCCCCACCTCACCCCAACATGAGAGGCAGAGCTCGTTAGTGATGGAGCACGGCTGCAATGGGGTGATGCTTGGCCAACGCTTGCTGCTTTGCAACAGCACTAATGGATCGGAGACAGCCCAGCCATGCCCCCACCTCGCTCTGCTCGGGTGCTGCTGACGGTCGTAACAAAGAGCATTTATCCAGCTGCATTGCCAGTTTCTCCCTCTTTCCATTTCCCTTTTCTGTTGCTCAGGTGTGACAATTTTAATACCCATAAATAATAAGGTGGATGGTAACCATAACAGTATGTGCAGCCCTGTGTCGGCTTCTCGCCGTCTGCAGGAGACCTTGGGTCACACTTCAGATGGCAGAAGGGTTAGAAGGAGTTAACAGGAGACTCCCAGGTCCCCTAAGCATCTTGCCCCAGGTCTTAAGCCCATAAGCAGTGGCGCTAAAGATGATTTTAAGCCATGATTATAAGAAATCTATTGATCTTTTGGACTCTATAATGACTGATTAACCATTTTAATAAAACACCTATTAATCATGCATTAACCCCTCTCAGCTATTTGTACATTGAATACCAAATTGACAAGGGCATTGGGATTTCTAGGAGGTTTTTTGGAGGGGAAGGGAGGGGAGGTTTCTTTAGATAACAACAACAACAAGAAGAAAATAATGCAAACTTACAGAGGGGGAGAGTTAAAATCATACGATGAGTGGCAGTTGCAGACGCCTGGGGCCCTCTTTGGTTGTCGCTTCTATCTGGCAATCAATTGACAAGAAATTGAGATTATGAAACATTGTGCCTGTGATCAAAGGAGACAGGCATCCTTCCCCCATCCGAGGCCAGATCTCCACTCCCCCATGGGAACCAGCGTGGGCGAACATCAGAGATTTGGCCTTTGTCAGGTACTGGACAATGCCGACACAAATTTTAGTGTGAACATTTCCACCAGCCCCATGGGTCTTTATGGCAAACTCTGAGCAAGGATGCAACATCCTAAAGGAGGATCCTACTGGAGCATCTAGATGCCCCTGATTTTTTTTTGTAGAGATTTGCCTCTGAGAGCAAGTATCTGGAGAGTCAGAGGGAAAAGAAGGGGAAATGAGGAAAGCAAACACCCCACCACCTCAGGAGAGCCTGAGTGGGCACAGGCTGCTCACCCCCTCTCCCTGCCCACCCTTGAAACCCACAGCATTGGCATGGGATGGTCTGGCTTGCGACTCGACTGGCACAGCCCCGGGCCTCTTGCATAAGCACTGGGGAGGGTGCAGGCGCCGCTTCCTCCTGCCCCAGCCGTTGCAGCCTCAGAAACCACCAAGTCCCCGGTGCGTTAGGAACTGCCTGGAGGCCGGAGCTTCCTGCAGGTGCCCCATGCTCATGAATCACACCTTGTCAGGGCTCGGGGTGCCCAACGGCCGGGCGACCGCCGAGATGCCCAGGGAGCCCTGCCCTGGGATGCACCCACCTTCCCACCGCAGCATCTCAGCCAGGCGAGGGTTAAGCAGGCATTAATCACACTGTTTGAGAGACATTTCAAAGCCTCTTCCAAATATTATAAAAAATGTCTTTAATCATCTAATAGCGCGAACTCCACTCATGATGGATGGAGAGAAGTCGCCTCTCTCCTCCTGATCCTAACAGATGAGGCTGAAGAGCTGCTGCTCGGGGGGGGGGGGGGAAAGTTGGGGAGGGGGCTGGGGGAAGAGAAGGACATTTCTCAACCTCCCACCAGAGCAGTTATAAATATGAGGTCATACAGCAAGAGATGATAACGCATTAAGGGCTCTTGAGATATTAGTCTGTCAGCCTCGTTAGACACAGCCTATTTGGGGCTGACTGCATAATTAGAGGCTGGGGTACCCATAACTCATTGGTGTTTATATGGTAGGAAGGGGCTACACTCACCATCACCCTCATCACTCTGAGAAGTCATCTTCAGCAGGCGTCAAATCCCACTCCCTACTGCAAAAATAATCTTCCTCTCCCTGGGAACAACTGCTCCCACTCTCCATCTCCTGCCCTTCCTGCAGCCCTGAGCCCACTGCATGCTCAGTGCACCCACCCTCACCTCTCACCTGCAGGTGGAAAATGGGGTTATGGAGGTGAACAACTAGCCCAAGGTGCCCCAAGGTAGCTTGTGACCAAGAAGAGAAGTTCTGGCTCCCAGTCTCCCTGCCCATGGGACAACTTGCTGGAAGTTCATGCTCTGCCCTGCAAGGGTCTGCATCCCCTGAGCACCCTCAGGCAGCCTCCACAGCAGGTTTGGCTCTCCTGCACCCTTACGTCTTTCTAGCGAATAGCTCCAAGTTGGGCTGGAAACACCCTGGGGAGGTGGCTATACTTGGACAAAGATGGTTCTGGGGAAGCCTGAGCAGAAATGAGTCCAAGAAAAGACAAAAACATGTGAGCACTCCAGGACAGCTTGTCACTCCTGCCCTGCTGTGAACGTCTTCCACTCCTGACCTGCTGTCCCTCACCTGCAATGTGCATCAGGCACCCCTTTCCAGCCCAGGATGCTGCCCTGCGTGGGCACTCACCAAGAGGCAGGGCAGAACCCCCCCAGGGCTGCTTCACCCAGCCTTCAGGACACTGCTGGTCTGCCCAGGGGCTGGAGAACACTGAGCATAGGGCAGCCAGGGACCCTGTGCTTGGTGGGGAAGCTGGGGAGGAGCTGGGTTTTCCATGTCGCCTCCGCTTTCTCTTCTCAGTTCTGCCTAGGTGGTGGCGAACACTGACACGGAAGGGCACTTCCCAACCAACCCAGCCAAAAAATTGAACAAGTGAAACAGGGAAGGGGAGTGTTTCCCTTCTGCAACCATGCAGAAGCAAGGGCACCGCAAGAGCCGGCTCCTGCTCAAAAGGGAACAGAGAGGAAGCAGCGAGCAGGAGAAGGCAGGTGAAAGCAGGCCCGAGCCCTGTTCACCCAGTGGAGCCATCTTTGCAGCCCGAGCCTTCCCAGCAGCATGTCCCTGTAACTCCTCTTGTCCTACGGCAGGTGGGAAAATGAAGGCCCAGGGAAGGGCAGGGATGTCAATGTGAGAAAGAAGAGCCTTCATTGCAGGGACTGCCCTGACACTGGTGTGGCCCCCTCATCCCCTCTCCCTGCTCGCCCGCCACAGTCAGGGAGGGGGCAAGGGGACCGCAGAGGTGGGGGCAACCCCATGGCTTCCCAGGCTGAGGTAGGATAATGAATCCTGATGGGAGAAGTGACCTTTTCCAAATGCCACATGTCATTGGATTTTATATCACACCAGGACAATGTGCCATGGGTATTAAAATCGTTTTTCCAATAGAAGAGTGTGTGTGTATGTGTGTGTCAGAGAGAGATGTGAGGAAAATAAAATTAAGACGTGAAAATTAGGCTGCCTCTAAACATGGCCTTTAGAAAAGACTTAGGTCCTCACAGAGCAGGACTGACAGAGAAGATCCATGCCCTTTGCTCCTGAGATCATGGATGATTTTGTCAAGGGAATATGACTTGTCCAAACCCCATGACAGAACTAGGGGAAAAAAGCTCAGGAGTCCTGATCCCCATTTCTAAAGCCTTGCAAAGACTTTCACCTCTACAGTGTCCCCTCCGCTGTGGAGGGACACCTCCAGAGCTGCGCCTGCCTGTGGAGGCCCATACAGATGCATGCGGAGCACAGATCACCTTGCACGTGTGCTCCTGGACACCGATGGGTGTTAGTCTGGGATGTGCACATGGAGGAAGCAAAGTCCTACATGACAGCCAATGCCAAGTTACTCTGCCTCGCCTGGGCCTCAAAGCAGCCTGTATCCCTGTGGGCCAGCCCAGAGCTGTGCATGGAGCATCCATGGAGTTATCCACACACACAGGTACAGACACCCTGCCATATATTCCAGGATACATTCCCATGTGAAAACACAATGTAAAAAGGGAGGTGCTGGAAGACGAATTCACTTGAACTCCAGCCTATTCCCTCAATCTGCAGGGCAATTGTCCGGCTGAAATAACAACGCTGGGACAAAAAAAAAAAAAAAGGGACAAGCTGTGTTTGTTTATTCAGCTTTTTTCTCCCCCTCTCCTCTCGACAATGTCCTGACACCGTGTCCTGCCGCGCCAGGGCTGCAACCCCAATGGGCTAAATTTATCCCAGCTGGAGCCCTGTTTACAAGCTTTGTCTGTTTACAGCATGGTCCATCCTGCCCAGGACCAGGCAGTGGCCATCCCTGGCTGGACAGTCCGTGCCTCACCTTCCTCAGCCTCTGCCATGCCCAGGCTGCCTGTGTGGTCCCTGGAAAGATGCCCAACACCCCACACTCCCCACGTGTTTGCATGTGTTTGTGGGGCCCTGCTCATCCAGGAGGCAACAGGGAGATTTGGGCTTGCATGAGCTGCTGCTTGCCCAGCATCACTCAGTTGTGGTCCAGGTGGCCACAGCCTCCATCAGTGCTGGCTGGTGGCACACCATCCCCCCAGAAAATGTTGGCTGCAAGCTCAGCAATGGGAATGCAGCGCATCCCATGAGGAACCAGCCAGGGACATGCTCCACCATAAAAGCATTAACGGAGCTGCATGTCTCATGCAACCATGTGTGGGTGCTGTGCTGCCCATACCTCATGCTGCAGTGAAGGGCCACAGGTTCGGGCTGTCACGCACCCATCCCTGTCTCCCTGATGGGCTCACATGGGCTGGGAGGACAGAGCTGGCTCAGCTCCCTCTTCCTGGTGACAGAACTGGATGTCACACCAGGGGTCTGAATGGTTGAGCCTGGCCGGGCCTGATGGGTTGATGGTGTTGTGAACAGATATTAAAAAACTGGGGATGTGGTGGAGGGGTGCTTGCTGCCAGCACCCTCCCACACACACTCTTTTCATGCTGATTCCCATCTCTGGTGGGATGCACCAGCCACAGTCTGCCAGGGAGTGATGGGGCCTCACCCAGCCACCCCCGAGCACTGGGGTCTCCTGCAGTCCCAGGCTGCCTCACCTGCAGGAGCTGGCTTCAGCAGGGCTCAGTTGGCAACATCCGGGCTCTTATTTGCTGTTTAATGAGTCCCAGCTAATGAATCCCAATACATGAAAGCTTTTCATTAACCCTTTGGCTTGCTGTCAGCATTGGCCACCAGTTTGCAGAGGCTGGGAATCACAAGAGTGGTTTCAGGGGTGACTGCAAATCCTCACCTATAAGCCTGTGTGCTACCTTGTGCCCTGTCACCCCTTCCCTGCCTGTGGCCAGTCTCAGTGGCTGTGGAGGGGACACCAGCACCCTTCAGATGTGAAACAAAGCAGTTGGTGCTGTGCTTCCTCAGTCTCCCTCATCAGGGGCAGCTAACAGAGATTCATCTTCATCCCTGGTGGCAGGGCCATTGCTCAGCAGTGATGGATCCCTCTTTGCACCTGCTTGTGGCTGCATGTACTTAGGCTTAATGAGTAAGCAACCTCCTGGCATGCTGACAATGCAGCCTTCTTCCACATGGTCCTGCCTTCTGTCACCTCGGGAAGCCTCCTGCTTGAAACCAAGAGCTCTGGATCACATCCTGTGGTAAGGGACACCTCATGTGCACATAGAGGGAAAAGGAGGATCTCACAGAGAGACCCCAACCTGGGTTCAGTTCCCAAACTGGATGAGGGGCTCAAATCTTGGTGTCCAACACTGCCTGTGTGCAAGGAAGGGTCCAAGAGCAGCTGAGTCTGGACCAAGGCTCCAGTTGCTGCATGAGGTCCCTGACTGCAGGTGCAGGAGCAGAAGAGAGGGCTACAAAGGCTCTCCTGTTGCTCAAGCTCTTTGGAGGCAAGTTGATTGTCTAGACCGATGCCCATGGTGGCACCGTCATGGTGCACCACAGCAGTGTCCATCTTCCAAATGCCTCCTCATTCCTCACTGCTCACACCTACTTCACTTCTTGCATCTGGCCCAACTTTGGGTTCGTTTGTACCCTGGGCAGGGGGAAGCCTTTCTGCACTGCGTGTCCCAGATCGCACTACCTGATGAAGCAGAAGCTCCAGGGAGAGCAGAAGAGGGATTGTTCATCCCAGCCCAGCTCCTTGTCCACAGTTTTGGAGATGGTCTGTGCATGATTGTGGGTGGGGATGAATTTGAGTGTAAAGGCTTGTCTACATGAAGTACTGCTCCTGAGAATCCCCCCATGCTGGGCATTTCTTATTCCAAAAATAACAGCTTGCTCGACATCACCAGACCCCCTTTCACTCTGAAATACAAACGGAGCTTTTGGGGAAGATTTCATCAGTTTGAAAATCACCTCCACCCTTCATTCATGTTCACTTCCAAGTACAAGCAGGACATTAAGGGAAGGGCTAATGGAGTGGCACATCTGCTCACACACACGTACGTGTGTGCTCCTCACACATGTGGCTCCTCATCTCCGGAAGAAGATCTTCTCATCAGGAAGTCACGGCCCTGATTACTTTGTCTTCCACGTTTAAGAACATCCCTAACTGCTCCTTGGATAGCTCAATTAGTAAAGTGAATATATTATATAAAGTCTAAAAGATTAAACTATCATAGGCAGCCCATAATTTCATGAAGAAGTCAGGGGAGCATATCCCTCTTATTAACTCTATAACAAATGTGATGAAAATGTTCAAATAGAATGTTAATGCAATGTTACGTGTAATTTTCCCAGGCGATTTTCTGCTGAAATATTTCTTTATTAATAGTAATTGAGGGTATAAATTATGAATGAGGCGATTTTCTCCTTTCACTGGGAAAGACGTACTAATGGCAATAATTCTTTATAATAATTTTTTGGGGGGAGAATGGGGAGGGAGCTTGGGTGAGGGGTTTAAAGAAAAAAAAAATCTTTAAAGGGATTGCAAAATATATAGACTAGCAGAGCATGTTTTATTGCAGGGCGCTGTATTTTATATCCGAGTGCTGGGCATCAGTCCTGAGCGGGTCTGTACTGCATGTGCACTGTGAGGTTTGGCGGAGGCAATTTCCTTGCACCTTCTCTATTCTGCAGGTGTGTAAAGCCTTGTGCCAGGCGAGGGGCATATGACAGCACCGATGCTGTGGGTCTGCAAATGCTAGATTCCTCCTGACATTTCATTCTGTAAGGGAGAGAGGGGCAGTAACCACACTACAAGCTACAGGCACTTTTAGTTAGTAGACGGGTACTCAAGGATGAGCAAGTTAGTGGCACAGGCTCTTGCCAGTTTAATGCAGACTCTGACACCTTTCCATGCCCCCACCACAACCAAAGGCACTTCTTTGCACTTGTGTTGGGTTTTTTTGGGGGCTGTTTTACCAGCAATGCAGCCTGCTCATCCTGACCCCAAGCACCTCCAGCCTGGGAAGCGCGTGGCCGAGAGCAAGGCTTGGCCACTGAACCTCACACAGCCTTGAAGCAAAGGGGAGTGGGTCTTGGGGCTATGCTGGCTCCCAAATGCCAGCCCTTTGTGGGACACAGCACGGGGACACACACACGGCCAGCCCAGGGCCACGCACTCACTCACCATGGACAGGCAGAACGGAGCAGCACAGCTGCTTGCGAGGAAACAAAAAGTCCTTTTTGTGATGCCAGAATGAAAGAGGCATTTTACAAGGATTTTAGAGCTTGCTTTCCTTCAGGTTTGTATGGTTTTTTCGACAGACCAAATGACTTCAAAATTTTTCCACTCAATTAAAAAAAATGCTGGTTTGAGTGCAACTCTCAGCCCCTTCTTCCTTCACACATCTCTCTTCTCAATGAAAGATAAAGTGGAAAGAAAAGATGGGATCCCTTAAATTTTCATTATGCTTCAATCAGCCGAAAAAAACCTCTGAATGGTTTAAAACTTTTATACCAAAGAATCCACTTCTCCCTTATTTTATTTAAAACTTTTCCCAGGAAGGAAACTTTTTGAACAAGCTCTGGTCTAGAACAAGCATAGGAAGAAAAACCTCCTGACCCCAGGCCTTTGCACACAAACTAAAAAGCATCCTGATAGCTGCTTAGACAAGCTAAAAAGCACCTCTGGTATCGGCTTGCACTGAGGGTGGGTGGCACATACTGGTACCCAGTGAGGGGCAGAGGTCTTGGACATTCATGCACATGGGTGAAGATGTGTTGGGGAGTAGGAGGCTTTGCTCTGCCCTGGAGGCAGCTCTTACATCCCCCATTTCCACCGGAGGATCCCCCCTGCTCAGGCTCTCTCTGAGCTCTCGCTGGGCTGGAGGAGGAGGCAGAGCTGGTCCTTCTGCCAGCAGCCAGGCTATTCTGCCCTGTCTCTCTCCTTCTCTGGAGGCACTGACCCTCAGGCCCTGCCTGCGGCTTACTCCACACCAGCAGGCTGTGCGAGAGACTGCAGAGAAGCTGACAAAATCAGCGTGATCCGTCACCGACCCTCCTCAAAATTAGGTTAATAATTTATGATGTTAAATGGGACAGTTAATAGCTGGGCCAGATGATTCCTCAGCTAATCTAGAGCACGGGCTGAGCTGCAACGAGTCCTCTGAGAGTTCATTACACTCCCCAGCCCTCGGCACTAGTGCTTTTGGCTCCACCGATACCTACGGGAGGCTGTGGCTGGTGCCGCTGGCATCACGCCTAAGACTTGCCCCTCATCAATTAAAAGAAATAAGGAAATCGACAGGAAAATTAATTTCCAAAGAGACAATGCCTCTGACACCTGCACTGCCCTCAGAAAGCCGGGGGGTTATCTGGGAAGCCGCCCGCCTGGGGAGGAGGTTACGTCTGCCTTCTTGCTGAGCAAAGTCAGGCTGCTTTCCTCGGGGCTGGGAGAGCAGGAAGGCATGTAAGCGACTGAACAGAAGATGCTTTTGCTCCTGGGTCAGCCCCAAGCAGGTTCCTTATGGAGGGGGTGATCAGCCACATTTGGGAGGAGACATAACACCCATGCCTGCAGCTTAAAGCCTCCCCATCATCCCCTCTCCAGCATGGGGCGGCTCACTGGCAGCAAGGATTTACACCCTGGCTGTGCACATACCCAAAGAAACCTTAGAGGCAAAGAGTCAGGATGAGAAGGTCCAGCAGGTCTTTTCCATCAAGGAGACAGAGCAGGGTTGGCTACCTCAGGGACAAGGCACTGCCAGAGTGCTCTCTGGGGCCAGACTTGTCTGTCTCTCTCTAACCTCCCCGATTCTTGTCCCATGCTCTCACTGGCTGATCAGTTCAAGTCTGGCCAGAGAAACCAGCTGTTGGTCATAAGAGCCTCCCCTCACCAAGACCACAGCCCTTCTCTGTGCCCTGAGCCCTCCCGTCTCCCCAGCCTTTTCTGCTTCCTCCTGGGTCCCAGCATCCTTCCCAGGGTGCAGGACTAGTTTTCCAGCCACAACAGGGAAATACCAAATGTACATCTTGTCTGTGTGATGGAAGCTTTCCTCCCTATCCAGTGGAAGCAGATGGACCGAGGTTTATGGCACCTGGAGGCAACAAAGACCCTCTGGTACTGACAGCACACGAGTCTCACTTTGCCCATCCTACCTTGCTTCTATCTGCAAACTCCTGATCCTGCAAGACAGATTTGAAATCCTTCACTTTGCACCAGTGGCTCAGTACTGAGAAGTGTTCAGCCTTACAGGACTGAACCTCAAGGCAGGATTTCTGCAGAAAGCTTTCTGGTTCTGGGGCCACGCTCAAGTGAAACAAAAAGTAGGCAGGGATGCACCTCACTGATCCCAATCGCGTGTGGAGGTAGAAATCTGTTCCTTTGCTCTGGTGTCTCACTGGGGGATGCTGTAAAACAGTGCCAGCCTTAGGCAAACCTGGAAAAGGGTGCCACAGTCACTCCTCTCTACAGAATAGTGAGTGATGGGTAACCTAGAGTGTGCTCCTGACAGCCTTAATCTATTTTATAAATGGAAAAACTAAGGCACACCAAGTCTGTGTGACCACCCCAATATCAGCAGCAATATCAGGTGAAGGGAGTAATTTCTCTATCAGCCTAAGGTTCCCAGTCCTGGAGTGTCCATGCCCTGCCCTTAGTGGGAGCTTAAGACAGACCCAATGGGCTAAAAAGTGACCGGCTGGGCTACAAGCACAGGCTGCTGCAGCCAGATGTGCACTGATGACTCGTGCAGATGTTGGCCCTGCAGCGCGTCTGGGCAGTAATTCCCCTTCTCCCTTCCACATTCCTGCTCTGCCAAATTCAAACCATGCGCAGTTCAGGGGAATTACCTGCAATTACAGCTTTCACACGTCGGGGCCGATTTCATGCGGCTGGGGAAGGGGGGAGAGCGGTGAGAGGTAAGGGCATCCATATGGTGGGCTTCTGCGGCCATTCCTCCTGCCTACGTTAGAGGCAGACGGTGTTGTCTTGCCTCTCCAGCCTTCTCCCCTTCTCTGAAGCCCCCTCCCAGGTGGAAGGATCAGGAGGGACCCATGGGGGCAGAGGAGACCCCCAAACCGGGGCCAGCAGCAGGGCCGGTTTTCCTTCCAGCTTCTGCCCAAGTGCTTATGGGAGAAATGACAATTAGGGGGACAACAAATGAGACTGCCGGCCCCTGGGGGGGGACATGTGCAGTAACTTGAGGCTGAAGCGGAAATAGCTCCGGACGACCCACTTAGAAAATCATCATTACTGTAGAATTTATGGCTGACATGAGCTTGTCTGATAGATATGACTATTTAAAGGCAGCCAACACCTCCATTTATAACAGTGTGAAGGAAAGGGGGGAGGAGGGAGATGGGGCAGGTTTGAAGATCAAAGGGGCACCTGGGAAAGAAAGGGGACTGCATCATCCCCAGCGGCAGGGACTAAGGGGCGGTGGCTTCAGCTAGGGAAAGGGCTGGTGTGGCGTGGTGAGGGGGGCTGTGCCCCACAGGAGGGGAGCAGCCCTGTGCCATAGGTCTGCTGTCCCAGGCCCCTGAGATCACAGCATCCCCTGTGGCCCCCACAGCCACTCCTGCCCTTGGGGTGGACAAAGTGCCACTGCCTGGGTGCAGGCTGTCCTGGGCCTCTGGCACACAGGTGAGCCCTTCTGGATTTGGCACCATCCAGGCAGTGGTGGGCATGGACACCATCATCCACTCAGGATGTGCAGTATTCGCTGGGAGTGTGCTTTTAATTGGATGTGAGGGAAAAAGCAATTGCTGAGACTGGGAAAGGAAAAACGCAGTGACAGGTTTGGAGGACAACAAGCAAACACCATAAAATGACTCCTGGGAATGATGGGCCATTGCTGTACCCAGCCCCTTAAGCTGTCCTCCTTGCCTGTGCGCTCCACAGGGCTTTACAGAGAGGACTGTGCAATCACTCAGCGGCTTGTTAGGGGAACACCTCATCCCAACAGCAAAGCCAGGAGAAAGACCACTTGTCAATTCCTTGGGCCAGGCTGTCTCTCACTTGCAAACCTTCATCTCCAATCAAACAGAAATGCTGCAAGTGCGCTGGAGGCTGGACCCCAGGGACTCCCAGCTCGCCTGGAGAAGACTGTGCCTGTGCCGTGGTTCCCTAGAGATGTGTGAGGAAATACCGCACCCAGCAGTGAGCAAGCTGGAAACGAGAAAGAGATATGGATGGGGTCTCCACCAAGGCGCTCCTGGAGGGCTGTGGATGCAGAGCAGCAGGCTGCAGGGCAGCATTTCATGCTATCCAGAGCAGGGAGCAGTCCCCGGAGGGCACCCTGCCTAGGGACAGCATGGAGCCAGTCACCAGCATTCCCATCCTGGGCTGTCCTCCCCAATTCGGCTGCTCCCTGTCCTTTGGGTATGGCGGCGGCTCCTCACCTGATTGAATTTCCAGGCCATCACTCGCTCTCCCTGCAGCTGCGAGGCACGATCGCCCTCCCGGCAACCCCACGCTCACCCCGCGGAAGGAGGGGCTAATTCAGTTAGCCCAGTGGCATTAGCTGCCGTGAAGAATAACCCGCCAACAAGGGCCTGCGAGCCTGACACAATATTAAAGACCCCACTGCCCTCACTTGGGGCAGATTAAGCTGGGCTCATTGCTTTAATGCTGCACTCCTCGGCCGGGCTCCCTCCAAGGCTCTGCACCTTAACTGTATTACCCCAGCACCGATGAGTTTGACCTGCCGATATTGCTCCCACTGATAATTCACCTCCCAAGAAACTTTGCCTTTTTGACCTCCTGCCGGAGCAGGCTCTAACCCCATGGAGCAGGGCTACCCCTGCATCCCACCACCCACGGAGGCTGCCAGCTGCTGCCCTCTGATCCCCCCTTGCCTTCCCTTAGTGCCATCCCCGGCATCCCATCCTTTCAGGGGCCTCAAGGTGCCTTCTTCTGCCAAGCCTGGGCAACCTGCCTCTGTGAACAGGTCACTTTGGTGATTCCAGGACCCCAATCATTATCAGCGACTGCTCTGACGTGCACAGTGAACATGTGGCCATGTGACAGGAGCATGTGCATGTGCGGAGGATGAAGAATGTTATTTACAGCACCAAGGATGTGCAGAACATCCCGGTTCACTAACCTCATCTGGGGTACCAAGGCCCTCACAGTAGCAACATAAAGTGATGCACAGAGGGAGCATTGGGTCCCTCCTGCTCCCAGGGATACAGATATCTCATTTGACCCAGGGAAACAATCAGATAAAACACCCAAATACCAGCCCAGGGGGAACTGGGCTCCCAGGGAAACTCAACAGAGCAGCATGGGAGCAAGAAGCAGGGTCATCCCTCTGCTGCTGCCAAGCGTAGACAGTGCCAATATCATCTTGGCCTGGCAGCAGCCACTACCTCCTCTCACCCACAAGCTGTCAGCAGATGTCCTGCGCTCTACCCCTGCCTCATCCCGTGGCCTGTTAGTGGTGCAGGGAGCAGTCCCTGAGATGTTGTCTGCTAGGGCTGCTGGCTCACACAGCAGTGCTTTTCATAGGAAACGGCAACACTGCAGAATGATGTTCCCGCTTGATCAAAACCAGAAGGCCAGTGTATCCTACAAGACCCCAGAATGAAATTTTCAAATATGGAAAAGTCACTTTTTCTGAGCAAGAAGTAACAGTCTGACTTGGCCAACCTATTAATTTCTGCCCTCCTCACCAGAAAATCAAAATAATCTATACTGATCTTTTTCTCTTACTTTTACCATTGGCCACACTAGATATTTTTACTGAAAGGAGTTTGAGCACCCCTGCTGCCTGTTCTGCCAGGTTGCTGGATGCTGACAGCTCTGTCTCGCCTCCCCTGAAAGAAGCAGGTTTGCAACAGTGAACTATAACTCCAGCTCTAGACCTAGAACACGGCATCTGCTCCCCGCATCTGCTCCCTTGCTTTTGCATGGGTGATATTTATATTAGCCTTGCATGGTTAGCGCTTGGGTAGCATATATGAGGTTAGAAAACGAGTTATGTATGTTTACATAACTAACATATATTAGTTATAATGTATACTAGTTACGTAAAAGTAGCGCTTCCTGCAAAACTTGTGCTGCCTATGAGGAGGCTGCATGTTGCTCTTTTAGGGACCAGGCACTACTCACAACAAACAAGCCCTCATTTCGGACACATTTTGCTTCCTTATTTTCTGATTTCACTATTTAAAGGTGTGTTTCCTTTTTTTGAAGAAACAAAACTAGAAAAAGGAACAGACCTAAACTTCTGCCCAAATCTCAGACCACAAGTCTTGGCGTTTTTCTTAATATTAAAAGACTTGGTGAAGCTGTGTTTGATTCAGTGCTCCTGGCACAGGAAGCAGAGCACCCACACGAAAGGGGTGTCACAGAGCAGTTGTGAAGCCATGTGGTTTGGTGGCTGGTGGGACAGAGGGGCTCTATTTTGGGCTTTGCCATCAACAAAAAGGGTTCTGTGACCCTGGGGAAGGTACAGCACCTCTCCCTGGCCCTGATCCCCTCTGCCCTCCTCTGGGTGCATGAGGGCATCAGGAGGTGTGGGAATTTGCTGCTGCCTCTTACCTGGGGCAGAAGGAGCTCTCCCCTTCACACTATGAAGCACCACCTGGCAGAATCCTGTGCAGTCTCACATACTGAATTTGCTGGCTGGATCACTGCTCCAGGAACTGTGCTTGTCCCTGGTGGTCAGCCCAGTGCCTGGCTGGACCTGGGACCTGTCCCAGCCTGATGCAACTGCCATGCTGAGCAAAACCAGAGGCAGAAGG
Source organism: Strix aluco (assembly GCF_031877795.1). Taxonomy (NCBI): domain Eukaryota; kingdom Metazoa; phylum Chordata; class Aves; order Strigiformes; family Strigidae; genus Strix; species Strix aluco. Next base: position 11,890,291 of record NC_133938.1, read on the forward strand.
TTTTCAAATGTCACTGCTCACAAATTAAGCCTACAGACAGGAGCAGAGCTGGGACGTGTAACCACACAGGAAACACAAAGGCTTATCCCTTCTACCGTACTCCTGGAAAGGATCCCTTCAGCTGTTCACACATATATTGCCAACCAGGGACTCAGTCCTGTTCCTGCTTACACCAGGCATGACGTGGCTGAGGGCAGGGGAGATCTGCACCGCTGGAAGCAGGAGCAGACCCTGCCCTTGGTGCGTGGCCAAAGGGGTTGGAAACAAGGAAGGGTGTATGGCTTTTACGAGCCTTTCTTAAAAAAGGTAGACAGTGTCAGGGTAGAGACAGGCCCCAAATTAAGGCTTGGGCAAAGCAACAAGAGCCATTCCCTGTTTTGCAGTTAACACGCTTGGGAGGTAAATGGAAAATGGTTGATGTGAACAATTTTTCCTAACGGAGTTTATTTGTCTAAGCACAATGCCTTAGCACTGAGGCAGCTGCCCTGCTGTAGGACCTGAGCTAACCTCATGCTGCTGTGCTCATCCCCAGCTCCAGTGACATCCCTGTGCTGTGCTCTTCCGTAGATGGGCAGCGTCAGCGGGCACCAGCAGCCCACAGCATCCCCTATGCTTTTCCACCTGCTGGTCCAGAAGGAGACTGGCCAAGCCAGTAACATCTGCACAAAGGGGAGCCACCCGTTCCATCGTGGGGACAGGGAGCACCTACAGTACCACCAGGCAGGTGACATGGGACACTGGGCCTTCTGCTTCTCACCCTTCTGACATGACCCCTCCTGTTAGGGGGAGATTTAAGGTGCTCTTATATCTCTGTGCTGTAAATGGCCTCATAAAAGTGACAGAAAGACGTTCATATGGATGCTTGTTAAAATTTTATTACTAATCACCACCAAAGTTAGCTGCTATATTTAACCCAGGCTGGGGGGAAGAGGGGAGGGGGCACTGCCTGGGCAAAATGGAGAAATTAAGATTAGAAAGCAAAGGGAGGACAGGGTGACGAGTGGCCCTGACGCAGCTCACGGACACAGGCAGGGGCCTGCTGGAGCAATTGCAAATAAAAACCCCAGAGCCTTCACCCTCTGCTTGTCAGCAGCAGCCACAACCCTTTTACAAGCCCTAACCCAAGATCAGGGTAGGTTTGTGGTAGAGCACGAGGCTACAGATCAAAGAGACCTCAGCTGAACTCCCATCTCTGTCACAGCCTCCCCAAGCCGCCCTGGGCTCTTCCCTGTGTGGAAGCTCCTCCTGTGCAAAGCGGATGAGAATGGAGATTTAACGAGACAGCCAGCTCTCCAGGCTGGGAAGTTTCTCACTGGCATGTGAGCGCCTGGCAGTCCTAGGATGAGCAAGGCCCCTCCACTGGGGCTGCAAGGACACACAGTTAAGCTTCCTTTCCTGCTTAAGTCAGATCTTGTCCTTACAGGTTAAAGAAGTGCTTGGAGGAGAGAGAAGAAAGCCCAAGAACACCAACTGTCTTGGTGAAGTGGAAAGTTCAGCAGTTGCAAAGGTATCACAGGGCACTTCCAGGCATGTCCTTGCTGAAGCAACCGTGGAAAAGGACCAGTGAGGAGTTCTGCTCTCCCCAGGGTGACAGATGAGGAAGGAGGGACAATGGTGAAAAACATGGAGTATGTGCAAGGCTATCCCTGTCGGACCCACAGGGTGTGGTCACCTCCCCAAACAGAAACACAGGAAAAGGATGGTCCAGCTGGCCACGAGGGCAGTCCCAGAAGGACCAAGAAGATGGTCACTTGTCCTGTTGTGTTAGTGGCATACACAAGGTTATGTCCCACTGCGTGTGGCTGTGGCCTGGGGCAGCTGGGGCAGGGACCACTCTCCTGCCGTGGCATGATGCACCGAGCAGGAGGGAACTTGCTCTGATCAGATGCTAACAAAGCAACCTTCTGCAGGGGGATAATGAAAAAGCCACGATGAGTTTTCTGCTCTGCTGTCTGTCCGGCTCTGGGAATGGTAGGAAAACATTTGATTGATGCATCAAGGAAGGGAACAGAGGGAGAAAAATGTCCTAGTGAAAATAAACAGCTTTGAGTGTCTCCTCAATTTGATAATGACATCCAGGTGACTACAGGTTTCTGGAGCATGAAAGACAAACTATTGCTTGAAAGACCTCGCCTGCCACTACGCCTGCCTGACTGTACTGCAGAGGGGAACAGGAGAGGGAGACATGCTCCTCTCTGAGGATGCTCTCAGAAACCTCCCTGGTACTCCCCATCTGCATCTCCTTCCAGCTTTATGGCACCCCCAGGTGTTTTTGACAGGTCCCAACATCCCCATCTGCCTTCATACTTGCTGCACTGAAGCATCTCCAAGACCACTGCCCTTTTGGCCCCCCATCACCGCTTCCCAGGTACTAGGAAGTTTCTGGCACTCTATAGGAGCTGCTGTCTGTCTGTCATTCCTCACATCCATCTTCAGGGCCTCTGTATAAATCTCCTAGAGGCCTCTTTGCTCCCTATATATCTATCTAATTAATGTTAGTATAAGTAAAGCACAGCCTTTTCCCCTTAATAAGCAGAGTGCTGACTTTATTACAGGTCTTTTTTTTTTTTTTTTCCCCTCTTCTTGCTTCAGTGCTTTAAATCATGCTCAGGAAAGCGCTTACGAAGGGAAAGGCTGCATGCCGCATCTCGCCGTGCCTTCGCCCCAGCGGGGCTGGGGAGGGCCGTGGGGACTGGGGGGCAGAGAGCAGCGGGAGGAAATTGGACAGGATGTGTTCAGAGCGATGCCAAGAGCACTGCGCTGCCAGGTTAGCCGGGGTCAGGGGAGAAGTCAAAGGCCATCGATGTGTTGTCTGGCTGAAGGCAGAGTCCAAGCAAAACAAGGTGTTAAATGTCTGCTAATTAGAAGTGTCAAAACAGGACTGGAAAGGAAGGGATAGATGGGGAGGGCCCGTAAATGTGATGAGCAGGGCTTGGCAGAGAGATTCTTGAAATCCTGGGGCTCCGGACCACACTGCAGTTGAGAGCGGCAGCGGCATTTGAGCTTCTCTGATGTCTTTTGTCCAGAAATCCCAAATGCGAGATGTACAGGACATGGGATCAGAGTACAACAAGGTCTGTCCCTTGTTCCTACAAATTCTTAGGGTTGTAAGAAACAGAGAAGAAGATTTTATAAATGTGTTATTTCTCTCTTTGGTGTTGGCTCTCTGTCCTTCTTCCTCTCAGACATCCCCCCCACCCCAGTTTTGCTCTCTGTCCCACGGGAAATGTTTGTCCTCACTTCTAGTATCTCCCACACTGCCATCAGGCTGCCTGGAACTAGGTGCACCCAGCTCTGCCTGCCTGCGAGAGCCTGGGGATGCTGCATGTGACGATGCAGAAGAAAGGCTCATAGCTCCTAGTCTCCTGAGGCAGTACAGCAAATTACTGGTGGAGAACTGATGGAGGAAGAACTGTCCTGCAGGCTATTTGGCTCAGCTCTGTGGTGACTCTCCAGCCCTCTGCCAGTTCCTTCTCCTTGTGCCTTACACAGGTGCAGCATCCAATGCTAACCCCCTCCTATGGTGTGCCACAAGCACCCCACTGCAAAGAGTGGCAGGGACACTGCTGGAGGGGACACTGTGCATATGCTGCTCACACGCCCAGTGCCCGACTGCATCTCATGCACATGAGAGCATGTGCTGTCGGATCCCTCGCAGCCAAAGAAACACACCTGGCCTCCAGCAAAGCTGGGCATGGGGAAGTGGTGCCTCACTTCTTCCTACCACTACACCAAGCCACAACCCAGTCATCCCCCAATCCATTGCCAAAGGGCTGCCCTGAAAGGGTTAATGCCCCCTCTGCCCTGGGTGCTGGGGTGAAAGGGTTACCCATGTTGTGCTCGGATTCTTTGACTGTAATGTGATTTCTTGGCTCTCGCATATATATTTATGCATTTTTGTCCACACTCCCGTCCACTCCCCCCACGCAGTGGCTATTGATCAGGCTAATGGAAGGGATCCGATTGCACATGCTCTGACGTGCTCCCACACAGCCTCGCCAACTCTAGCCCAGCCAATCAATGCTGTGGTGCCCCCGAAAATTTCCCATAATCTGATTTGAAGATGTGTTATCACTTAATAAAATCCACACTTGTCCTTCCTCTTCCCCCGCTACTGAAATGCATTTGCACTCCAGCTCCCAAGCCAGCTCCTGCCATGCCCCTGCACCCTGCCAGCCTCTGGGAGAAGAACCATGGAGCAGCCAAGGGCTAAAAGTGCCCTAAGTGGATAAGGGAGGGGTGGAGAAGGTATCTGTTCTCTCCTGGGTAACCAGCACTGCCCAGTGGTGCCAGGGGACCCGCATGGTGACACGGGCTGGTGCGTGAGGGATACCTGCTCCCTGATCCCTTTCACGGTATGGTGGCTGTAAGGGTGGCAGTGAAAAAAGAGGATGAAAAATGTTCCTCTTGAAAATATGGTGAAAAATGCTATTGGTTTTCTGTTGCCTGTCAACACACATTCCCATGGTCTTTGGAAAACAATTCACAACAGCGTATAAAAACACCAAGGGTATTTGTGGTGTGAACGGGTATGTTTTCTGATCAGCTCATGCAGCAGTCACAAGAGGAAAGTCCTAGGTAGTTGGGGCAAGATGCCAGCAGGGTTTAAATGAGATACTCCCTGTCACTATGTCTTCTTCAGAGAGGTTTGTTTCTTCAAGAAGAGCAAAGTCAGAGGTTCCTGTACTCTAACCAGACTAATCCTTTGTCCCTTCCCGACTCTCTGCTCCAACAGAAGATCCTGGTGCTTTACATGCCTCTGCTACCTCAACAGCACAGCTCTGTTTCACGGGAGGGGACACAGATACACAGGGCTCGAGGCTCCTGAGTTGGCAGGCTGGTCATGAACAGAAGCTGACCAGGAACAAGTCTGTCTCCTCCCATCCCTGTCAAATACAGGGAGACGGTGCGGGATGTACACCCCAGAGGTGGCTTCTTCTAGACCCCTGGTCCTAAAAGACGGGGGTCTCCTCCCACAGCAGAGCAAGAAGTTGTGCACACAAGGAGCCACGGCTGCCTGGGGACCGGGGGACAGGCGTGTGCCAGCAGCAGGCTGAACCTGAGCCCTGCAGATCAATGGCGGGCCTCGGAGCCCTGCGCGTGCGGGGCTGCTCCCTGGGGCCCGAAACCCGACGCCGGGGTTCAATAATTCAGGGGGAGAGCTATCAATGGCTTCTCAGCTCTTCAGAGAGGAGAGCAAATTGAAAGGCTTGTCAGGAGTCAAAACAGAGCAGGGCAAAGCTGGGCTGAATGTCAGAGAGATTAAACAGGCAGAAAGCCACAGGGATGGGGATGGGGACAGGATGAGCAGGGCAGCCATGGCTTTTTACAGTTCACTTTGGCAACCGTAAGAGGAGCTGGACTTTGGCAGAGCAGGGCACTTTCACAGCAAGGTGGGTAATGAGTGCTCCACAAAAGCTCTCTCATGGGCAGGGAGGATTTCAGCAGCTCTGGTTGCTTAGGCTAAGAAGGAGCCTGGTGGCATGAGGCTCCCCCAAGCTTAGGCACTGGGTCCCTGAGACCCTCCTGCCGCTGGGCTGGTGCAGTTAGGGGCCAGGGAAGAGGGGACCCATGCCAGGGCTGTGTGTCCCATTTTATACAGAGCCTTGCATGGGGAAAAAGATGGGACCAGCCCCGTGGTGGCCTCCAGTACAAAATAACTCTTCCAGTCCCAGGCAGGACACTGCACCAACAGTGGATGATAAATAATGGTGATATTTCAATAGACACAGGTATGATAATGAAGAGCTATCCTTCTTTTGCAAAGATCACTTGTAGAATTAAATATTTATAAATGATATTTAGACTCCCAGTCCTGTAAAATGCCTTTTTTACACATAATATATGTTGACTTGTTGGAGAACCAAACCAGTTTGATATGATTAAATACAGAGCCGAGTGACATGATTCATGCCCTTTCTTCATCACTTGCCAGCCTGTAGCACATGCAAGACTCTCTCAATACATTTCTACAGACATTCACTTAAAATAAAATAAAATAAATAAATCCACAACCATCCCAGCTGCAAAATACATTGAAATCCTCCCAACACCCCAAATGCCTCTATCAACTTTGCAGCGTCTGGCTTGTAAGACATAGTATTTCGCAGCAGCTTTTTTTATGGACACAGTTTAATTTGTGCTTTACATGCGACTTATAGCCAGCTCTGGTGCCTGACCCTCCAGGCCCTCGTGTGGGGAATGAGGGGCTGAACTGGCAGAGATGAAGGTGAGCAGGGATAAGCTAACCTCCCTCCCTCTCCCTTTTCATAGAGCTTTGGCACCATGGTCAAGCACGTCGTGCTTGAATGATCATTTGGTTTAAGAAGGATGTGACCAGGGGTGTGTGTGTGCCTTCCCCAGAGCCTGCACTGGTTTCACATCTTGAAAGTACTCTCCACAGCCCCAGGGGTTAAAAAACAGAGGTAGAAAGAGGCAGAAGAAAGAGGAAGAGATTGCCAAGTTGGTGAGCCATGCCCAGGGACACCTGTCCCACAAAGCTCACCCGGACCTCAGCTTGATTACAGCATGGAGCCTTCATTTTGCAGTTTCACATGTATGAGGAAGAGAAAACTGTCCCTCTTACAGAAAAGAGGTGAGACAGAAAATAAAGGAGGAGCAGGAAGGGGCACTGGAAGGCTGACTGCAACACTGGAGAAGGGCTCCTGCACCCACACAGAGCAATGCTGGCTCAGGAGAGGTAAGAGAAAAATTGGGTCAGGAAAAAATTGGGTGAGCATCCCAAGCCAGTTCATAAAAAGGATGAAGCTCAGCTCTGCCCCACAACATCTAGAGAGGCCAATGGGGCTGTCAAGTCAACCTTGTGGATGGCTACAAACCTGGAGTAGCTCATGGTGAGTTTAGACACACAGAGGAGCCCCAAGGGACTGTCACCAGCACCACCTCCTACAATGGATCCAGCTTCATCTTACAACTAGCCAGACATTTTTGTTCTCCTTATTCCCTTCCCTAGGAGTCTGTTTCAGAGACTCCCTGCTTGCAGAGCAAGGAAACTTCTTCTTGGCCTCACCTTAGATATAATCATGGCCCGTTTACACCTCACAGCTCTTGCACCAGTGTTTGCCCCTGCCCTAAGAGCAGTAGGGCTGGTGCAAAGATCCTGGGAGCCATGTCCACCCTGAGAAGCGAGGCTGGTTTCTAGCCCTCAGAGCACGTAGTCGGACTTGTTAAACAGCACAGGCAGCACTATTGGAAGGAGAAGTTTCCATTAATTTGCAGGTGCTGGGGGGAAGGGGGGAATGAGAGGCCAGGTGCTTTCTGGACGCTGCCCCCAGCAATCTCCCCCTGGTCCATTCCCATTGTTTCGCAGACGTCCCATGCGGCCCTGCCAAAGGGGATAACAGGCTCAGGAACAGGCTGAATGACAGCAGACACCTTATAAAATGCCTCGCAGAGCGGGCCTGGCGCCTTGCTGCAAGCAGTGCACATGCCCGCAGCCCAGCCGGGCTCAGCCCCCGCGTGCAGGTAGCGGAGGGGGAGGCTCACATCAAAGGCTTGGGTTTTGCAAGGCTCAGGACGCGGGAGGGCGTGAATTATAGACTTTGATGTCTGAGCAGCGGCAGAGGAATCGGCGTGAAGATCGTTTATAAATCGCTATTTACGGTCTCCACTAAGTGCCAGGCAGGCCCTTAAAGCAAGGGATCAGGTTTAACTGAGGGCCGCTGCAAGAGCGGCTGCTGGAGGCCGGGCCAGGGCTCAGGCTGGGCTTCACGGGGACAGGACAGTTTTTAGACACTCTCCATCCCAGACAGCCAAGTTAAACCCTGAGATCTTTCCAGAGAATTTCCTCAGGGCTTCACCCCTGCCCTCCAGGTCAGCATGCAGTTTTGGGGAGCCCCAGCATGGGAAGCTGGGGGTGCTTGCAGGGTAGGAGACCTGTGGCTCCCAGAGAGGCAGCCCTGTGCCACAGGATGGCAGGTTTTGGAGCTCCCATGGGGCTGATCCTGGTCCCTGTTAAAAGGAAAAGAGGCAAAGGGGGAATCTCAGCATCCTGCCTATGCTCCTAAGGGGTCTTCTGGCTTTGCTTTGCTGCTGACTCTGTTGCCTGATGCAGTTTGTGATAAAAACCAAGTCTGGGTAGAGCTGCTTTTCTTCCCTTGGCTGAGTCCATGCGACCAGGCTCCGGCTGCCATGCTCCTCTTGAAGCAAGGCTGGAAACACAAACCAGGCAGCTCTGCAGCAGAGGAAGGGACAGCACTCTACCATCCTGCCACTCAGGAACAAGGTCATTTCTGTCCATGGTTAGCAGTCAGGTCCTACCACACACTGCCTATAGTACCTGGCTCTTTCTGAGGGAAGGACAAATGCATGCTGCTCCCCCCTGACTGCAACCCAACTCAAGAAACACCTGCTTTTGGGTTCTTCTTTGTCTGATCTGAGAACAACCAGCCTGGTGGGATTTCTCCCATGTGGTTTGGCTCCAACCCCTGTGGCCAGAGGTCAGTGGGCAGCTGCAGTGTGGATCATGCCTTGTCTGCGGCTGGCACAAGACCTAGCACCCCCAAAAGTTTCCAAAGGCAGCAGTTAGCCCATAGAGGTGGCTGTGACCTCCTTGTCCCTCTCCTCATCCCAGCCAGAAATACCCGCTGTCTTGCACAAGGAAGGACTGTTACATGAATACTGAGAAGCACATCTGTGAATGCCATGTGCCATTCCTACACCTGAGCATCCCCCACCTAGCATGCACTGTCCTCTCTACCCTGACACTATTTGTTTGCCCTCAGTGGTGTTTGCAGTTCCCTCCATTGTAGCATCAGCTACAAATTCCTCTGCATGGCCTTCAGATCCTTTTCAGCATCACCAACACAGACATTGGCTTAGGCCAGGCATAACGCCAGCCACTGCCTTTTTCCCTGAAGGGATGCCATCCAAACTATAATCTGTGAGTTGATCTGATTTACAATCCATCAGCCAGTTCTGAAGCCACCAGCTGCATTGCTCCAGGATGCATAAGGATCCCGGCCCAGGCACTCATTGCTGTTCAAACAGCACAAAAGGCCGTCGCTAACAGAACTGCATTTTCTTCAATTAAAAGTTCATGTCCAGCAGCTGCACCAAACTTTTCAAATGCAGCTGCTGTTTTGGACGTTGAGACAGACCATGCTGGATTTTCCAGAGTTACAAACCCCAAATCCAATTCTGACCCCCCCATCAGTAGACATTTTTGCACTCTGACTATTAAATCAGGAGCAGACAGACAGACTTTCCCATTGTCCTCTCCTTGCCTTACAGCAGCACTCAGCAGGCCTGGTTCTGCCCTTGCACATTCACATGTAAACTGTAGATAAGCACATATTTCTCCTTGCTCCAGCCAACCTCCAGGACTTATCTCAAGCAGGACGGGGAACCCTGCATCCCAGCCCAAACTGATCCCTCCTCAGACACAGTCATTTTTATGTCCAGAAATATTTATATACTTTGCACAACCGTTGTTTGCAGAATCTCTCTTGGTGGCTTCCACACTTTGTGGCAGCCCCTGTTTGAAGTTGGACCAGATGGGAGCCTGGACCAAGGATAAATAAACCAATCAAATCTGAGAAAACAAGCCCCCATCCCTCCTGCCTCCTCCTCGGACCAGTGTGAAGATCCAGCCTGGGAGAGGGGGGCAGGCTGTGCTCTGATGCTCGGACTGCTCCCTCCGTCCACCCTTGAAGTCCCTTCCTCTGGGCAGAGTTTGGTATGTGCTGTTTGCAGGGGGCTTGTTTTTCTAACATGGTGAACACATGCTCTCTCCCGAGAATAATTTATTTTACATCAGAGATCCTGGGGCTCCTGACCCAGAGTTTTGCAAGATGGTTTTGTACTTTCCCCCATGAGGAAGGAAGACACATTCCTTCAGCTACCACTGCAAGAACGGCAGGTCCCGGATGTGTCCTTCACAGACCAGGCTCTCCCTAATTTACCTCTCAAGACAGAGGTTAGAAATGACACACTGAGGCCAGAGGATGCTCCGAGACGCTCCATAAAGGTCTCCCAGGAAGAAAATATTGTTTCTTTTGCTGATAACAGTATTCTGTTTGTGGGGCACCAGTAGATCAGATGATCAAGGAAAGATGGACCCTGGTTACACAGCGATTCAAGGGGCATCTTAATAAATTATCCACTACTTTGACTGTACCCCAACATTACAAGACTCAAAGGAAGGCACAAAAAAGCCCTGAAGACATCTGCCTCCCCTCAAGGTCCTTTCAGAGCCACTGATAGCCAACACAGGAATTATAACAGCCCAAAGTCAGACCCACCTGCAGACCCACCAGCAGACCTGACTGCTGCCATGACATGCAGCGAGTTGCTCTGCCCTCAGCACTGGCCAGGCTGCATCGCATGTGGCTGGAGTTGCTGCCTTGCAGGACCAAAAGCACCTTCCAGCCCCAGGATGCAGGACAGCCAGTTATCCTCTTCTCAAGGGTGAGAGTCGCCTGAAAAGCCCTGCTGCACACGGACTCCAGCACCCACCTTCCTCCCCTGGCAGGGAAAAGGATGGTGAGGGAGAGCAATGCATCTTTGCGTAACCCGATCCGTTAACACACAGCTCCTCTGATGTGGGCAGCTTGTGCTTTACAGCATTAGAGGAGCAACATTTCATGGAAAATTCAATAAATACCCCTGTACAGCCAGACATCTGTAAACAAAGGCTTCCAAATTCAATCAGGCTGTGGGCTCAGAGCAGCGTTTATAGGCTACAGCATGGAATATTATATAGGAAAGCTAAAAGTAGGGGGAGGGGGCAGATTCCTGGAAAATGAAAGATCTTATACCTCTCTGTTACCCCAATGAAGAACAACTATGTCTATGCTGTACCACTGTGCCCCTTCTTGAGTGGCTGGGGCAGCCTTGCCATTCCCAGTCTGCCAGGTCCCACATCAATCTGTACTGGGCTCTCACCTAGCACAGGCATCGCAGTGAAAACCACAGCAGGACAAGCAGGGCAATGCTGATGACTCCAGCCACATCATGTGCTGGAGCACATCCCTGCTTCCAGCCATAACAGGAGGGTGACTTTTGGAATGTAGGTCTGAAGATGGGTCTGAAACACCAATCCCTGATCCAGGAGTAAATGCTTCCAGAGCCTGGAGGTATTTACAGCCAATGTTCAACTCGCAGTGGTGTTTAGGAGTGGAGAATGGTGTTTTGCTTGTCTTTTGAGGCTTTCGTGGGCCATGCTATTCTCCAGCAGCTGATGGGCCCCCATCTATCTCATCTCTTGCCCTGTTCTATCACAGTCTCAGTTCACTCTTGTATCACATCAACTAAACTGGGCAAAGTGAAAAGGGAATGTCCAGTCAAGGCTCTGCTGGGCCCCAGGGACACTGACTGCACTGAGCAGCAGCAGTGCCATGACCCACAGCCATCCGTACCAGATGGCTGCTGACACTGGTACAGAAGATTTGCTCCCAGAGTTGAGAAACACAGGACTTGTGTCACACAGCTGAGTGCTGCTGGGCAGGTTTGGGTACACCTGTGCACAGATACACACATAAGCCAGTACAGCACCCCAGTAGAAAGCTCCCTTCCCCCTTTGGCCAAGGTCTTGTCTGGACAACCAGCTAAACCCCTGCAGAGGTGTAGATCCTCTCCCTGCAGCACGGTAACTGTAAAGGTCTCCAGCTCATGAAAGCAATGTTGGACAGCATGAGACAAGGGTGCCTGCTAATCTCTGACACCCTGACTAGGTTTTTTCAAGCCCAGTGCCAAAGAGTTGCACTAGCAGGAGATCACAGCACTATCCTCCCCACAGCAACCTTCCTGTCCATCTGTCACCTGAAGGCAGACACCTGCAGATGATTTTGGTGCAGGCTACATGTAACCTCCATCATTTCAAACCAACCCAAGGTGCTTTGTTAGCATCCAATGGCTGCAACACCTCACAGGCTCTGGACTCAGCATCCCCAGCCATGCTGAGGTCCCATCTACTGGCTGCTCCAAGCTGCACCTGCATGGTCAGGAGTCTCAATTTCTCTGAGCTGGACTTTACAGATCCATGTGAAAGGAAAGTCACCAAGCTCAGAGAGAGCCTCCCAGCTTCTGCCATGCCTCTGCAGCCCTTCAAGCCCCTCAGGGGTGGTGACAAGGGTGGGATGACACCCTGCAGAGGACAGCTATCAAGGAACAGCTTTGTGTGGCTGGGGCTGCATCTGGATGACTGCCTCAAACCCTCTGGCAGCACCTACAGAGGTTATAAGCCCATATTTAGGGCAGACCAAATCAGGCATTTGTCTCCTCCTTCCCCTCGAGTGCACTTTTCCTTACAGCTCAATCAGGCTTTACGAACACACCACCACACACAGAGGCCAGTATATATAATAAATAGAGCCTAGCTCTGAGGGCAGCAGCGGTAAACTATTGCCCAGGGGACAGGAAGGTTAGTGGGATTGTGATCTAAAACCCGAGGCTGGCAGCTCTGTGCTCCCCTGGGAGAGATTTCCACAGCTACTGTGAGGAAAACAATCACCGTTTTGGTTATTACACTTCATTTATTGGTTTGTTCAAAGATCATAGCCAGGTAGGTCCTAAATTCAGGGATGCTCGGAGCAGGGGTGTCCAGCCCTGCTCTCTGTGGTGGGGTCCACAGGGCTGCCCTGAACTACAGGGTGCTCCCCCAGCTCATGCCCTACCCCAGGACAGCTCCATCCTGGCTGCCTCTCTAAGATCCCTCCACCACAACCAGGTGAAGCACAGGAGGTGAGCTGACCCCCAGGAACGTGCTGTGCATCGGGACACATGTACTAGCAAGATCTCTTGCTTGATACCGATAGTCAGATGTCAACACAAGAGGAAGAAGTACATGTGCTCCAAGGGAACCATCCAGCAGATACACCACTGGGAGTGTATTCACTTCCCAGGAAGCATCTTTCCTGTTACTTGAGAAAACATGAGAAATTATGGGCTGGAATAGACTCATCTACACCTGCACCTCGGAGGGCAGAGAGCAGGATGTGAAACTCGCTGCTCCTCAACAAAGCATGGGGGCTCAGGGAACCACTGTAGGACACACATTGTCAAGTTTACCCACCTGGGTGATTCAACAGGCACTTTGAAGCCCTGGGAAGAGAAATGTGTCCATGCAATGAAGAGGTCTCTGGAACAAGCCATGGGTACCCCTTTGCATGGTGGCAGTGCAGGCAGGAGCAATGCAGTGACCAGCCGAGACTGCTTCGGCTGCACAGACCCCAGTGCAAATCAAAGCAGCTACGGTCTCTCCAAGATGCGGAGAAGAGCAGTGGGTCACGGCTGGGATTCAGGAAACGTGGGGTGCTTCCCCCGCTGCTCCTGAGCCAGCTGCCCTGGAAATGTTCCTATAAACTCCTATTAATTAGTTGACACTTGGGCTGTGCAAACAGGCTCCCCCCTCCCTGCGCCCCCCCAGGAGGCAGTGCTGGAGCAGGCCAGCTTGGGGGCCAAGTCTTGGGCACATTCTTCCAGTTAATATTTCAGCCTGCAGTTGCCAAGGGATCAGGGCTGGCGTTTCCCCCCTTCCTCCCCCTTCCACCTCCCAAAGCACCAATGGTGAGCGGATAGCCAGGTTATTGCCTCCCCCTCCCTTTGCAAGCAGATGTATGGGAGCCAGAAGAGGAGATTGATGGGGTTTATAGAGTCTCCCTCCTGACCACCCACCATGGCTCCAGCTCCCTTGGGCCTGTCCACACTGCAGTCATGGCGATGGCTCCACTGGTGTCCACCATACAGAATAAAACAGCCTGGCTACAGCTGCTGGGTAGCCTGGGTCACGCTTGCTGCTTTAGAGGACCTTCCTTTGGTCCCAGGCACATCGGCTGAGATGGGAGAGAGCAAGCAGCTCCTTCCTGGCCACATCCATGTGGTGACAGGAACTCGGGGCAACCTGAATCTCAGTGAGATTGGGTCCCTCAACTGCACTGAGCTTTCACAGGTTGCACAGAGCAGACTCTAGCCCTCCCAAAGCCTTCATCAAGTCAACATATTGCAAAGAGTGACTGCATAGAAAGGGCTGCAGAGCAATTCTGGGTGGCATGGTGCTTGCACATGGAGGCCCTCCAAAGAGCTGCAGCAGTCCCTCCTGGGTACACCAAGGCCCTGGCAGGTTCTGAGAGGCACAAGGGTGGGAATAAAAGCTGTGGAGGCAGGCCAGGCTCAAGGTGCCCACGTACCGCAACAGGGAGCAGACAGCAAAGCAATGTGGTGGCCATTCAGAGTGGAGGGAGGCAGGGTTTGGTGGAAAGACCTGGGGAGAAACCTCAAAAAAACCCCAGCTCACAAAAATGACAGGGCTGGTGTTCGTTGTGACCGGCATCACTGCCACCAGCAGCACACTCAGTCAGGGCACTGTCTGAACAGAGGCCTGCATGAAGGACTGGCCTGGGGACGAGGCTGGCTGCCATTACATCCCAACAATTTCCAAACGAAACCAACCACCCCCTGCCACCCCCAGAAAAGAGAAACAAATCAAGAAAACTAGACCCGTTGGTAACATTTGGGCCATTTCCTGTATGTTTAACACATTTTCTATTAAGCCCACGACAAATGGCAAGGGCTCCAGGCGTAGCCATAAAGGCTCCCTCCTGCAGCAAGCCGAAGGGGCTGCAGGCAGGGAGGGGAAGGTGAGCCGGCTGAACGGGCAGATGGGAGGTGAGCGCGTAATTCACAGCAGATCCACGATTTGATTAATTTCCCTGCTTTTCCTGCTGGAGAATTCCGGGTTTTATTGGCCGTTAAAAGGCACCGCGCTGCCTGATTTTGGAGCGGAGCCGCACCAGGGGGGACACACGACATGGGGGCTGGCTGCGGGGACCTGCCAGCGCGGGAATCAGGTGCGCAGGGTTAAGACAAGCATTTTGGGCATTGGGGATTCCCTCCTGGAGGATAATTCCTTCACAACATGTTTTCTAAAGACAGGCTCTTCCCGGGGACCTGGCTCCGTGGGGAGGGAAGCAGCCAGCTTGGGACAAAGCCCCTCCACAAGCCGATGGGACCCTCGCCCAGCCGATTTCTCCCTCCCTCCCCTCCTTCAGCCACTCTCCCCCATCCCTCCCCCTCACACCGAGCTGCTGGGATCGGCCCCCGCAGGAAAAAAAAACGCCCAATTTGTCATGTCATGTCCAGCTGTTAACCTCCCGTTGCCGAGCCATAGGGAAGACTTGCTTTCTTCTATTTATTTATTTGCCACTCGGACAATGGAAGGCCCCAGGCCTGCTGAGCTCTTCATAATAACGCCACCAACGATTCCCCCCCTCCCTGCACGCCTTCCCCCCAGCCAGCAGCACCAGCCAAGGAGCTGCAGGTGTCAGCGGGCATTAACCCGTGCGGGGCTCCCGGCTCCCCTGAAAGGCCTGGCCGCCGCCGGGGAGGCAGCCAGCGAGGGCCACAGCCAGGGCTGGGAGGTCCCCCGGGCTGGGCTCACGTGGAAAGCCCTGCACAAAGAGGGAGCGGAGGGAAAGGCCAGACGATAACCATCGCTCCGGAAAGCTTATCGTGCCGCTTCAGGGATGCTTGGCCAGGGGGAGAATGGGACCGTCCAGCCACCCAGAGAGTTTCGGGGGGGGCCCAGGCCTGGCATAGCCACTGTGGTCCTGGGGACACTTAGCAACCAAGCGGAGGGGACAGCAGCTTGGAAGCTGGAGGCTGCTGGCCTGGCCAAGCCCTGCCAGCACCCAGGCTGGGGGATGCTCAGTGGCTTTGCCCCCCGCCATGGTGATCTTGCTGGGCAAGGCTGAGAGTGGTGATTTGGCCAGGGTGGGGCCAGGAAAATTGCTCCAGAGGCCAGGCTGTGTCCTGGAGGGGAAAGGCACAAGCCCCTGCTTCACCCTTCCAGCCAGGCCACCGCAAGGAGCTCCCCGGGCAAAGCCCAGAGCCGAGAGCCCTGCTTGAGAAGCTGTAGAGCTGTTTCTGCCCCTGGCAGTGGAGCTGAGAGTATGGAGCCCCTCACCCAGGGACACTTGTGAAGCCTGGGGAAAGCTCCATATCCCCTGTCGACCACCCTCGCATCACGGGTGGGAAGCAGAGGGCCTGCCACCTCTGCAGGGACACAGGCCCACGAGCCCGGGGCACCGCACGCTCCCCGGCCTCGCAGGCGGCACGCTGCCGGGGCTGCAAATACATCGGCGACTGGGTTTCGTGTGCATTTGCTGCTCTGACAATAAAACGCCTCTCGGGTTACTGGGAAGGTAGCGGCGCCGAGCAGACGAGGAGGGAGCACACACGGGCCTGTAACTCCTTCCTGTCTGCCCGGCTGTCTGTCAGGCCTTCCTCCCCCTGTCAATGTCACTTTATTTGCTGCTGGGGTGGCGATAGGATCACTATTAAAAGCACAAGTAGTAGGCATTAAAATGCATTTCAGTTAGTCCGGGATAATAAAGGCGCGTGAGGGGAAGGGGGGAGGTGAAAAGAAGGAAGTTTTAACTCGCTAATAAAAATCAAATGCAGGCAGTTTGCAGGAGCGAGCGGCTCGGCGCTTTGCCTTTCTCTTGTTAAGGGCCCGCTGCCATAAATAACTTCCCTGAGCGAAAGCAGAGGAGAGCGGGAGAGCGAGGACGCAACAACACAAAATTTTTCATTTTTCTCCATAAATCATTTCAGCGTGTGATAATATTTGTTTTTTCTAATGAGTCTCCTGTGATCCATTCCGGGAGCTAACATCAGGGCCTGTCAGGGCGTGATGTGTGGGGCACTTCAGTGCTTTACAAAAACTGCCGCCTCTACAGATTTCACCCCCCCGCCCCTGCCCCTCACTTATGCTCAGGACGAATGTGGCCAATTTTTTTTTGCTCTGGGATTTCAGGATCTCTCTCTTTTTGCACAAAGTTCTTCAGCATTAAGCCCTGAGAAGACACCTCCCAGAAAAGCAAACCATCCCTCTGGTTTTCCCTATCTCTTTGTCCTCCAGACAGCGAACATCCAGGATGGTCAGCTCTCAGGGTGAGAAAAAGCCGGATGCAAAAGGGAACAAACCAAAGCAAATGCTGGCAGCAAACCCCCCAAGGAAGACCAGCAAAACTGGAGACGGTTTAACGCCTGATTCCTGCCACACTTGCCTTGTTCCACGGGCAGCCCAGCACAGAGCCTGGCATGGGTTCAAGTCTCTCTGCCCCCATCCCAGGCCCATCAGCTGACTCCCCTGCACCTTCATGAAGTCCCAGAGACCCCCAGAATCACTACAGTGACCGCAGGAGGTTTCTACAGAGTGCATAGCACCGCCCCCCCCACCCCCCTCCCCAACATCTTCCTTTGGTCAAAGCCCATAAGCTTCACAGACAGGACTTTCTAATGGAAAGCCTCCAGGCAAAAACCTGCTTGTTCTGAGATGGAGCTCAACATGCTTGTGGAGGTGCCACAAGGGCCCAAGAAGTAGGGAGAAGGTTTCATTGAAATTCCTTCCATTTCTTCACCCCTACCAGCTCCTCAGTACTCACTGCTTCAACCCAAAGAGCAACCCCAACTAAGTGAGACACCAGATCTCAGACCCGGAGAGAAGAGAACAGGCTGGGTCAGGAGTGGGAATGACACTGTATGCATTTGCACCCAGGTGATCATTAGCAGTGGTTATGACAACCAGAAATTATGACTGATAACTCAACAGAGTGCTGGGCATCCAAGCTGCTGGGTTCAGCTGCTATGGGCAGGAGTACAGCCCCATGGCACCATGTTCAACGTCTCAGCAGATCATGAATGGACCATGGAGACCAACTTCAGTCTGTGCCTCAGTGCACACCTGAGTCATGCTGACAGGAGAGACAGAGGATGCTGCCGGTGCCTTACAGTCTAATTTAAATGAAAAGTGCCTATATTCAGGGAGGTCTGGCCATCATCAGATACATGGTTGGAAGACAGAGACCACCTCAGTGAGAGATAGAGAAAGTGGGACACAAAGCATGGTATACAGAAAACAGAAGAGGAAAGAAACCCAGAAGCAAACTTCAGATGAGATCTATCTCTCAGTACCTAGGAAATCACCAAAGACTGTGAAGATGCTTCGTTCTGAGCATCACACAACAAGAGCAGTTAACACACCATAATACTGTGCTACAAGAAATCAGGATACCCCTGCAGGGTTGGAAACTGAGGCCGACCCTTGCTTCTCTGCAGCATGACCCAAGTGACAAAGAGCTTGTTCTGGCTCACTCTGATCCTTCTCCTTGCTCCTGCAATCATCACCATGACTGCCAGAGCCAAGGCTGCTCTTAGCATCACCATCATCATCAGGGTTATTATTATTATTAACATCATTGTTATGGTGTTTCCAGAGGAGGCTCTTAACTCTGGTCGTCGGGATAAAGGCAAGCTGGTGGCATCTTCAGGGAGTCATAATGGTACGGGGCCCAGCTCAGTGTGTGTTTACTCTCTGCCAATGTATGTGAGAGAGAAAAAGAGAGAGAGGTAGTGAGATAAACACTGTCATGGGCCGCTTCCATCATCTACTCACAAGAGCATAATAAAGCCCTTGTAATATACTAGAACTTGTGTGGTCCCGGGGTCTAATTTGCATACTAATTACTCAGTGCAAATGGGAACGAGAGGTAGGGGGAGGGCGCGCGGGTGAGGGGGACTGGACTATTTGCTCTGCCGTTTCATATCATGCTAACAAGCTAATCCGGCGTGCAGTTAGCTCCTGATATATAACTGCTCATTAGTATTATAATAAAGTACATGAAACAACCATAAAACGTTATATACTGCACAAGTGTTGTTTTCTTGCCAATTATCTGCGGGTGGATTTATCACCGCAGTTGTTGCAAATTCCCCTTGGTGAGGTTTGGGTCGAATAAAGAAAGGTGTTGGTGTGAGGGGGGAGTGGGGGGGCTGCTTTCAAGGGGGAGAACATGTGTTTTCTTAAGTAGCACTTACCGATGCGCCATTTCATATGAGAGAGAGGGTGAATGCTGCATCCTTAGGAGACTGAGAGGGGAAGGGAGCCCAGGGCTCCACACTCAAATCAAACAAACTTCTGTCCATTAGGGAAATGGGACCAAAGCCCTGAGGATGGACTTCAACCCAGCAGAAACCAACCAAGGACAGGGCAGTGTCTTTTTCCTACTTCCTTCTTCTAAAGTAGAAGAAGCATTGTCAGTCATATGAGAGAGAAAAGTAGCTCCATTTGATGTGGAAAGGGCTTGCCTGGCACATTTGCCTGCAATGAGGCAAATTCCTCAGAGGAGCCAAATCCAACCCAGAACCCTTCCCCAAATCCTGCTGCATCTTCTCCTTCCCACCACTGCTCTGGGAACCTGCAAGACTTGACAAACCACAGTGTCCAGCATCTCTCAGGTCTGTGCACTGCTGCCTGCCCTGTGGCTGTTTCTGCCCTTCCAGCTCTTAACACTCACTGCCCCAAAACTTGCTGCATGGCATAGAGGTGCTGAGCAGCTCTGCACTGCAGTGTAAATCATGAAAATCAAGTGGTTCACTGCTTTAACTGGCCGGCCAGAGGACACCATGCCCTGCCATCCAACAGGCATGGGGGCAGTTACAAAACTCTGACTGGCATAAGCAGAGCACAGTGATTTGCAGCCTGTGATCTGTACCCCTGAGGGTCCACAGATTACTTCTCAGCTACCCAGGAATGCTGAACAAGAAAAGCAAACTGAGGATCAAATAGTGCTCTGCATGTGAGCTCTACACCTCCTCTGGAAACCCCCTGGGCACCACAAAATGAGAAGAGGCTGAAAGCTGCTGGGAGGGTGTGGATGGCAGAGCACCCCACAGTGGAAGGGGGCTGGACGGGGCTGCCAGGCTGACAGAAAAACCTGCTGCACCCATCAGCAGAGACAGAGCACCACGTGCCAACCCCTGCTTCAGCCTGGGAGGGATGGGTGACATATCGATGCTGCAGCCTTCCCAGGGCGCATGCAGGAGCACGATCTTGGGGTCCTTCACTGACGTTCACTTAGAAAAGCTATGACAAGACCATGGACCCTTCCTGCCCCAGACAAGACAGGTTCCCTGCCCTTCAGGGCTGCATGTCCTCCTACCTTCACAGGTGCTGGCAGAGCTTGCTGAATATGATGGGTGCTTCACCCTTGCCTGTGCACAACCTGTCTCCATGCTCAGCTCTTTTCAGAGATGCTCTGTGCTCAGAAAAGCATGACACCTCCCTGAACCTACTGCTTTGCATCTTCCCAGCACACGTGCATCGCAGCCAGGCCCACGTGCATATGCAACAGGTACTTTTAAAGCTTCTACCAACCTCAGCATACCACTGTGTCCTCCCAGTGAAATCCTCTGCAAGAGGAACCCCCCAGCTACCTCTCCTGCCAACACAGCCTCGCAAACACAAACTGCTGTGAACACGCCCCGTGCTGGCACGCTTTCACCCAGATGTGCACTGCCTGGTGTACACAAGGTTATGTTTCCAAACACTTAAGCAAGGCAATACGAAGACACACGTTCTCTTCCTCGGAGACCCAGCGGCATAAATCCCACCCATTTTGCCCTCTTACAAACAGAGGTTACAAATGCAGCCCCCCCTCCGACGGGTACTTCACACACAGCCATTCACCCTCTCTTTCACACACACACACACACACACACACACAAGCCCCCTTGCTGTGAAGCATTTGCTTATTTATGGCTTGTTTTTGTCAAGCCGAGGCAGGACTGACAGCTCTCAGTGGTGGGGCTCTGTCTGTCTAACTCCGTAATAAGACGCATGATATCCATTCTGCTGCCAGCGGGGAGTGAATCACGCCAACCCCATCACCCCCTCCCCAGTTCTGACGGAGCCCCACTTCGCCTTGACGAACTCCACAGCTTGTTAGCATCACAATATTGGGAGCAAAATGTGACCCAGCGCTGCCATGCCCCCTCCTCCCTCGGTCTGAAAAGAGAGGGGGAAACACACACGCTCACATCTTGACACCAAGGGAAGGCACAAATCCCCCACAGAGCTTTAAAAGGACTTAAAACCATTTTAATAAACTAATTGGAGAGGAAACACCTCCCTTTGGGAAAGGGTCGCTGAGCAAATGCCAACACTGGCTCTGTCCTGCACTGGGGCACCAAGCAAGGGGCTTCCCTGGACCCTCTCCCTCCTGCAGTTGGCCCGAGAGCATCTGCCTCCCGCCCCCACTGCCTAACGGGACATGACAACAAGCATCCCAGCCGAGCGGGGTGAAGGAAAGCTACTGGGACCCATTTCCAGCTGCCAGCATCCCAGACTGGGCCAGGAGGAGTCACCGCAGGGGACAGTGCACTGGAGGACCCCGTTCTCCTTCCCCAGACCCCTCCAGTGACCGGGAGGGGAACTCCTACTTACAGCTTGTTCCCAGGAGATAAATAGACCTCAGTAAAAGGATTGCTACATCCTTTCAATAAAGATTTTTTCCTCTTTCCCAGACAGCTTGTGAAATGTTTTAAAAGCTTCTCACATTTCCAGTGAAACCCACAGAGAAGAATTTTGCTTGTTATCAGCCCTGGAAGCCCCTGATAGACGGATGATATTTTTCCCCCTCCTTTCTCTCTCTCACACTCTTTTTTTACAAGCTGAAAAGAGAGTCACAGTGTGTTTTATAACCGGCTCTCTGCATTTCAAAAGCTCAACGAGAGCTCTCTGCTAACCCCGATAAGCCCAGGGCTCTTAGTGTCTTAAATACCTTTGACAAGCTATACATTACAACGCTAATAATTTGCCAAATTTGCGCCCATAATATGATATCTGTAAAACGTCAAGGGTGGTAATGCGATTAGCGGCCTCAAATGAAATATCGAACATTCAGCGTTTAGGCCCTGAATAGGGGAGAAAGGAAAGGAAATCAATTTCAAAAGCAGGAGGGAAAGAAGCGATAAGCGTGTAATAAAAAGGGAGAGAGGGGAGCATGGACAGGCCAGGAGAAAGAGCATCTTGTTTTTCATTCTTCCCTTTTTAAGGCATTCAAGCCTTAAAAGGAAAAAAAAAAAAAAAGAGAGAGAGGCAAAAAGCAAACAAACATCTCTGAATTAAGTTGGTTGCAACTCTGCAAAATAACATTTGGCCACCCTAACAACCCCAGGGTTTGGTTGATGGTGAAGGTGGGGGAAGGACTCGCTGTTTGCTCTCTGATCCCCCCCATCCAACTCCCCGCCCAGAACAGTTCGGGTCCATAAAACACAGGATGTGAAATTACAAGTAGTCTGAGGGTGGGCTGCCCCCTCCTCTCTCCCCCACTCAAGGTGGGGGAATCATAATGTACTAATTATCTGAAACCACTCCGAGTAGAAAAGAAACTGTCACATACCAGGCTGTAGACTAAATAACAAACATCCCACACCTGCGGCTTTATGAGCGCTCGCTGCGCAAGGCGGGCAGGGGGAGGGAATTCCCTGCTCCCCACCGGCAGGGCGGACAGGCTCCTGCCAGGATGGGGTACCGGATGCTGCGACCCAGAGTTGAGCAGGAACCGGGCCCTGCGAGCAGCCCAAATCCGTAAGGGAATCTCATTGCTGCGGCTGTCATGGGCTTTGCATTTGGTTTGGTGTGAAAACCAATCTTCCGCCAGGGTCTGAATGGGAAGCGGGAGAGCACCAAGAAAACCCACCAAAAGAAGGCAACCCACAGCAGGGGCGGGAGGGGAGGAAGAGGGGGATGGTCAACAGTGTCAAGTCTGTCTTCCAGAAACAGTCAGATGTGGAGACTGTTGAGACAGCAAGTGTTGGAGCAGACTGCAGCAGACTCTCTAACCAGATCAACCAAGGAGAAAGTCCATGGAGGCACCGGAGGAGCCATCGGGCCATGACTGTGTCTCTCTATCCCTTCTCACCACAGTTGGAGCCCGGATAACATTGTGCCTGCACACAAAATGATTTGTGGGTACTCAGCTGTGGTACTTTACTATCTGAGGTTAAGAAAGACCGAAGCAGTGTGGCAGGGCCAGCACACAGCCAGCCCCACATACCTGGTGGGGTCAGCAGCAGTCTCAGGGGCTGCAGGAAAGTCAGGGTGCTTTGCATCGTGCCAGCTCTGTTCTCCTTGGCCTCTCTTGGGCTTCAGCTTCTGTGCCAAGGCTGACAACAGGAGGGAGAGCAGACTCCCTGCCACTGTGCACGTGCCACAGAAACTAGGTTGGGGCCCACCAAACCCCTCACATGGAAGATTAATGATGATACCAAGTCAGCAGCAGGCAACTTTCAGTCAAGGAAACTTTGTCTTAGATCTGCCATGAAGCTGGGATTTAAACTAAGTTTATTAGTGAGTGGGACAAGGGCTAGAGGGAATTTAACCCTAAACTGCCAGCTGCAGAGCACTTAAACTCTTGCTGGAGTACTGAGCTCTGCTCACAGTTGCAGAGAAGGTGCTGGATTAAACAGATCGCTAGTTTGCTTCCCAGCAGGACAAGTCCCACAGCAATTCACCTTTCTGACAGAGCTGAAAATGGCCAAAAGAGCAAGCCTGGCCAGATGTGGGGCTGACAGGATAGCCTAGGTCTCTACAAGCTGTGTGAAGGGTGCAAGGTCCAAAGCAGGGATCTTTCTGAATGGAGATCTGTGGGGATCTCCAGGGATGTCTGGCAGGGATGAGGGGGATAAATGCTGTCACTGCCTCTCAGCTGCACAGTAAGAAGGGTTGTGAGCACAGGGCCATGCTTGGGGGTGCTTGGTCCCATATGAGTTCCAGCAGGCAAGCCTGGTGCTAGTGTCCCGGGACTTGGCCACCCCTCATATAGGCAATGCAACACAGCATCCTCACTGAAAGCCCAGCTCTCAGGCAGTGAAACAGCCAGGACTGTTGCTCCAGGGTCAGGGTGCTCCCCTTCTCCTTCCCATTACAAGCAGCAGGTCCATGCTCAGACTCACACTCCTGGGTCTGCATCCACAGCCCAGCTTATCCAGCACCTCTGAATCCACCTCATGCAGGGTGAATTCACACTGGTCCGGTAGTGGTGATGGGTACAGCAGAGCCAGAACAAACACTTGGATGGCCACCAGAAGCACACCTTACTGCAACCTGCAAATCCCCCAGAGCCTTCCCGAAGGCCCTGGGGTCTCCAGGTGGCCCTGCCTGGGGCAGTTGGAGAGCGAAAGGTCCTGGTCCCCTGTGGGAATGAGAGAACACACCGCTGTGGGGGCAGAGCACGCGCCCCTTGGCCAAGCATGGAATGGCCATTACAGGGCCACTTCTTGCGGCATCACGAGTCATTAAAGCCAAGAGCGCTTGGGGAATCATCAGCACCAGTCAAACGACTTCCCCAGATGTGGCTCATTCTCAGGATATGGGAGCCCCCACGGACACCCACCTCCGATCCCAGCTTCTGCAGACAAAACATTCCCAGCGTTGGAGTCTCCACCCAGGACCCTGCTCACAGGAGCTTTCTAGGCCATTTAGCAGGAGGCACTGTTTGGTTTTGAACAGATGTTGCCTTCCCCCTGCCCCCAAGGTCCCCAGCAGCTCTGCTGCCTTTGAGCTGGGAAGGCAAACGAGTTTTGCACACTTGTTTAAGGTCAGTCAGGTGCATGCGCAAAAGCACGCACATTCACACACACACACACACACATACACGAACTTGACAGCATGGTAGGCAGAGAGGCACCCCAGAGTAAAGCAAAGCAAGCGCAGGGAAGAGTTATAGCTATGCTCAGCCTTGAGTGTTAAAAGGACTTCACTACCTCACAGTCAGCCAACCACACAGGCGTTCAGACTTTGCATTCCCATCTCTAAACTGGAGTTCAGCATATTCTCTGTCCCTGCTGGGAGATGTGAGGGACTGAGACAGCTGCAGAAGCTGGGCCAGGGAAAGGCCCTCTCCAGGCAGACTACAGCAGTAGGTGATCTGTGTGGGCTTGGTGGACAAGCGCAGATCTTCTGTGTTGTGACTCTCAGCTGTCTAGGTTGAAGAACAGACAACTGCCCCTAGCTTAGAGGAGAGATGCACTTATTTATTCCTAAAACATCACACCAAAATGGGCTACCTTGGGTCTGCAAATTCACCAAGCGTCCAATGAGCCCAGGTTACCCTCCCAGATCACGGCACACTACTTCCAGCCCAGCTACACAGGGAGTGGTGTTTAGTCATTTCTCTGCTCAATCTGGTCCAAATGACTATTGATCCCTTAACACAGAGGTGTAACAACAGCCCTCAGGCACTTTCACTGGGAGATCCTGCTTTAAGCTCCTTGTCTCTCAAACTGTACTACTGCAAATCTACTGGTTTTGTTTTGGTCAGAATTGGGACAAGACATCTCTACAAGCCCCTTTGGCCATTCGCATGGGATAAATGTGCATGCTGTGCATCCAAGCTGCCCCCTTGGGGTAAATCCATGAAGAATATTGCCCAACTTCTACCGGGTGATGGACATGAGGAGCTTTGAGCTTATTTACTAGACACACCTAAAGGTCCTAACGTCAGGAGACTGAAACAATTGGGACCTTTTCAACCAACAAACCAACATGAAGACATGCATGCCAGTTCAACACCTTTTTGTGCATAAGGCCAGCAGTCTTTTGTGCTAAATGCAGCTTGAAGACACAAGAATTTGTATCTCAATGCACTCTAGAAACATCTAAGTATCTTCTAGAATAGCTTTGTGATCCAAATTGCAGTGATGTAATTTGCTACTGAGATGTCACAACCATGCGTGTAATAAACACGTTTACACCACAATATGCACACATTTTGAGGGCTCCTGCAGGGTCTTGTACAAGTTTGAGTCCCTGTCCCAAGCAGTGTCTATAAAATCACACAGAAACATACACAAATGCCTGTGGTACTGCACTTCCAAGCTTCTGTTTGCAGTCACACCTCCAAGCCTGTGATCGCTTTCTGGCTAAGGGCCTCAGAGTGCAATCCTACAGTATACAGGCTTTCATTAGCGCTCACCGCTATTCCAAGGGAAAACAAGCTGACTGATATGTATCGAGCAAGAAAACGTGCAAGGGAAGCTGCAGCAGTAGGGAAGATCTGGGTGATTGTAGAGCACATCAAGCTGGACCTCAGCTTGCACTGTGAACTGGCAACACAAAACATGCAGTGTGGTCCAGGCCTGCAAAGGAATCAGAACTCAGACCAGCATTTTACTCTGGACAGTGCTGACAAGGCCATGTTGAAGAAAGGGTGTTGTTCCCTGGGACTGCAGTACAGGAGAGAGGCAGAGACGATCTGGAGCGCAGCAGCAGGAGATGCTGGGAGATGATCAAGGAGCTGACTAGGGCTGGAGGAGCTGTGGCTACATTCAAAGAAGGGAGATCATAGGGTCCGACGATGGGTGAGATATTGTGGACCTCTGCTCTCTGAATAGCAGAGCAAACATTAAAGGAAATGGAGTGTGCTGAGGGCTAAGGGGACAGCAGTGCAGCCTGCAGACACAGTGCTGCCCTTTCCCTGGCTTGCTGGACATACATCCCCTTTCACTGTCCTCCACATGCATGTTCTCCTACAGCCCCTACAAGGGGAGAATGAGAAAGTTAGAAGGGATCTCACTCAGTGGTATGGACAGCAGGGAGAAACAGATACCCCTGCCAACAGCCCCTCTCTGCTGCTCCGGCTTCTGCGCCGTGCTGTACTCCTCGCTTTCCTATAGCACCAACCTTGGCACAGCTGAGCCTCAGAGAAATCTCAGTGGGGTCCCCATGTCCCACCTCTCCTGAAGGAGACTTCAGCAGCGCTGGCTTTCAGCATCTGACCCGGCACTTTAAAAACCTGGGCACCGCGCAGAGGGCTCTCTTGTTCAGGGACCCGCATTCTGACTTTGATTAAGTGATGGACATGAAAACACACACAGACACAAACACAGTGGAGGCAACGTCCCCAGAGGAATGGGAAAAAAAGAGAGATAAAAACCAAACAGCCGTTTTCACCCCCCAAACCGTATAATTTTGTGTAAATTTTTACTTTAAACATCTCTTTTTTTCCTGAGCCGTGATATAGGCCCTGTCAAAACCAGGGCCAATTACTGCCATTAGGTTCCCATTATGTCACTGCTTCTCCCCCCATTATGAAGGTCTTCGGCACACAGAGCTATAATCTTCACTCACTCTCGCTCCATCACTCCCAGAAGGAACAAAATTGTTTAAAAAAAAATAAAGCCTTTATTTTGCCCCTGTCAACTCTGAAAAGGAAGGAAGGGAAAAAGAGAGAGAAAGAAACTGGTAAAGTTTTTAACTGTGAGGTTGCCAAAAGAACCGAGAGAAAGTGTTCAGCACAGCTGAGGCGTGTGAAAGCGGGGCTGGCAGGAGGACTCGGCAGGATCACCCAAATGCGTCGCTCTTCTTATCCCTCACTGGGGAGACATTTTCTTCCCTTCCCCCTTGCCAAAGCAGACCTGTGGTAAGTCTGACCCTGCCACTGGGAATAGAGAAACAGAGAATGACTGCTGGGAGCAGCACACATGCTGAAATTCATGTTCTCCATCACACTCCTCAGGTCACTGGTTACAGCAATCTGCTGCTAAAGCAACCACTGCGTCTGCTTCCGAATACTGACCAGCCTCTTCACCCAAAGTGCTGGCATTGAGCTTGGAAGTGATCTGAGAGCGTCCTTGGACACACATGGACCTGACATCTGCTGCCATCAAGCCAGAGACTGCAGGATCATGCCCAGGAAGGACGACTAGCTGTGAAGGGCTGAGACAATGAACAGGAACAAGAGCCCACAAGACCCACCAATGAATACATCTGGGAGCAGAGCTCAGCAAGGGTGTCAGACAGCTCACAAAGGATGATGAGGGGGCTGCTCGCTTGTCAAAGTAAGAGCAGTCCTTGTCCAGGGACTTGGGAGAATGTATCATCCCAAACACATTCTTGCCACAGCTGGCCAAGACCACATGCTTGGACATCAGAAGAGGGCTACTAGGCATGTCCTCAAAAGCTCTGCTGGTGCTCCCAAGTCCTGCTTCTCCCTGGGATGCTGAGAGAGGGAGTGCAGTGTCTACAGCTGTCTGCAGTATGCTCAGCTCTCAGGCACAAAGTGCAGTGGATGCCGGTTCCAGGAAGAGCAGCAAGAGGCTCTGCCCCATCGTGCCCATCGCTACATGTCCAAGCATCCTGTGTCTTCCTTGATGCTGTTCACTGCTTTTTCTTGATCCCGCTATTCTGCATTTCATGCAAGGTTCATGTGAAAGCCAAGGGATGAATCTACCCCAGCTTGCTATGAGAACTGGATATGATCAGAACAGCTCCAATAAAATGAACAACTAGAGACATTGAAATGCAATACCCAATCCTTCTCCCTTGGTGTCAGTTAATTCAGTCCTAAGGCTCCATTTTGGCCAAGAGTGGAGGTAGAAGCAGCACGGGAATCTGACGTGGTATCAAATAACAGCAGAAACTCAGACCAAAGCATCCAGAGAAAACCAGTGCTCAACAACTGCATGGAACTCATGGCCCCAAGATGTCAGGAAGGAGCAAGCACATGTCCTTTCCACCCAGCTGCACTTCTTCCCTGTGCCCTTGCTCACATGCAGTTCCTCAGACACTGACTACAAATCTTCCAAAACTTTCTCTGTTCCCCCTTGTATCTCTGCCTCCCACTGAAAAGTGCTAAAACCAGCAGCTCCCCTCCCAGAGACCTTCCTCTCCCCTCGTGGCTCTGCACCCCTCTCTGGGGACCCCCTGCAGATGACAGCATCTGGCAACTCTGGAGATGCAGAGAAGGGGCACTATTTGCCCCTAAACAAAGAAACATCATCTCTGCTAAAGCGATTTCCACCCTCAGTGAGACCTCACAGAGCCATCCTCCCTTTGAATGCAAAGGTCTCGCCCATTCCTCTGCAGAGAGAGGGAGGGAAAGAAAGGGAACAGCAAAAGAAAAGGCATGGGGGGGCCGGGGGGACACACAGTGACAGACACTTTGGCTTTCCCGAGCGAAAGGCCGAGCCAGTGCAATGAAAGCGCTCAACAGCGGCCCACTGAGCTGTCACTTATGTGAGCCTGTGTGTGCAAGACACAGAAGAGGGCCTGCGCCCGCCAATCGCCCCGCTTTCCACCAAGCCCCCTTTTGTTTTTGTTTAAATCAAATCAAGGGCTGCTTTAAGATGTGCAGCAAAGCAATTTGCTGAGTATTCTTCCCTCCTGTCATGCCAGCAGCAGCCCCTGGTAACTGGGAGGCTGCTTGCATGGAGGGGGAGACCGACAGGTTGCTCTCCCCGGGTAGCTGTGGGTTGAGGAGGGAGCCCTGCGAGGGGACACGGTGAACACAGGGCAAGCGGGCACTGGGGAGCTGCTTCAAGTGACAACTCTCCTTGCTTGTCCACTAGCCCAAGAAGTGACAAGCTCCAGCTGCAATGGAGGGCTTGGAGGGACCCGCACACACCAGTGACCTCTCGTCCTGGCCGCAGAAGTCAGTGGATTGGGGACACTGGCTCAGGGGGGACATTGTTTTGCTTTGCCTGGTCTTACCTAGCTGCATGAAACAGGCCTGAAGCAGAGATGCAAAGACTGCAGTGAAGCTATGGCTTTGCTGTTGCCCACAACACCATTGCCCCAGCTTCTGCAGAGTGGGACAAAGCAGCCTGGGTCCAGGGACCGCCTGGATTTGCTCAGGTGGGTAGCAAAGGTCCTACTTCCCCAGCCTCCAACCGACACGGCTGTGGATGGAGACCTGCAGTGTTCAACAGACAAGGACAAAGACTGGGCCCAGGCTCTACACCCACCCCTCTGCCAGCTCCATGCTCCCAGTATGAGCACTGGGAGGGGAAACAGGCATGGGGACATCCTCATGGGTCGTTCCCTGAGGTCACTGCTGGTGAAAAGTTGCTGCTGCTGTGCTGCAAGTGTGGGAGAAGAGAACTTCCTGAGGAGGAAGGCTGAGGAGGAGGAGGATGTGGAGATGTGAGGGCTCACAGAGGTTGATGAATTGCTTGAGGGGAGAGGCAAGAGATGAGCTGGAGGAGCGAGAGCCTGGGTGCCTCTGCCTCTGTGTGTGCACAGAACATAGGTTACAACAATTCAAGTTCCCAGGCCCAGGGAAGACACAAGTGAGGGGATGTGGGAATGACAGGGCTGGATATCCTCCTCAACACTGACAGCTCAACTCCACTAGAAACAGGGAGCAGCCTGGATTTTCAGCTTATGGACAATACTCAGCCATGACACTGGTCACCTGGTGGTACCTCTGGTGAGTCCCTTTTCTTCCTCACGCTTCATTTCTCCTTCAAAATAAAGTACTAACAAGGTTCATCTTCCTTGTGAAGTACTGGGAGTCCTACAGCTGTAAAAGGAGCTTATAAGAGCAAAATAGTACAAGGATTATTGCAACCCCTAAGCCAGAAGACTGAAGGGCAAAACATTGGTAATGTTTCTCAAAGAGGCCAAAAGATGGCCATGAGGATTCCAGATGAGCAAAGCCTTGCTTCAGTATCAGGCAATCTCTGGAAACACCAATAAAGACTGTATTCAGATGGCTGCGATTTAACACACCCCACCCAGGGAGCCTCCTGCAAAGGCAAATACTCTCTTCTCCATGAGAATTGTCCAAGTGCCTCAGCTCAACAACTGGCTGGCAAGTTTTTTGGGCTTTCTAAATGCCTTTGACAGAGGAGCTCACTAGTAGGACAGGTAGAGTCATCCATGGGAAAAAGGCAGGGTTCTCCCCCAAAAAAGCCACAGTAACCACAACCTGGGAGACATGTGCATGCATCAGCAGCCAGAAGCAGGGACGCTGTGTCCCACGACAGCTCTCACACCTCTGCTGCAAACAGGAGCGTTCACATGAACCACAGCCACCATCTGAGGTCAGGAGTGACCTTTTTCCCACAAAGAATGAAAATACTTTTTCTGCAGAGGACAAATAAAAATGGTCACAAAGGACATATACAAAACAGGGAGTGGAATAGCAGTAGTTTTAATAAAATAACACCTACTATGCCTCTCCTTGGGTAAAGGAAGAAGGAAATTAAATAAAGAAGTGAAGATGAATGGCAAAAAAACCTTACAACTGATAAAAAGGCAACAGTTATAGATAATGCAGGGTTAACCCCTGATACGCCTTGCCACAAGATAGCGCTGAGGCTACAGTCAGAGAGAAAAAAACCCACTTAAACAGGATAATGAAAACATCCTAGGTTATATCAACAAGAGTAAACAAAAACTGCCATTGTAATTTTTTAAAGGAGTACACACTCTTTTAACTGAGTAAGGAAAAGTTCCCCTGTGGCCCATTTATTCCAAAATTACTTGCCTTTCTGAACCATACCCTAACTCAGCCAGCATGTCCTGCCCCAGGCAGGTTGCTGGGCTTCACAGACACTGTCCTGATTCCAGGTGTGTGTTTTCACATGTGTCCTGCCCTCGCTGCCCCTGCAGCCGACATCCTCTGCATCCCAATGGCTTCCAAGGGGTTAAAATAAAACTTCTCCCCAAGAAGAAGAGGAAGAAAAAAGAGCCAGAGAGAGAAAGTTAATTGAAAATGCTGTTTAATTTTTCAGCTCCACTGGATTACACTGTGGCACAGATGGTTCATCAAGACAGTCTCTGTCTGTATCACTGTCCGTCCCAGCCTCTCCCCCCATCATGCAGAAGGGGAGGGGGAGGAAAAAAACACAGCAGGCAGTGGCTCAAAAAAAAAAAAAAGAAAAAAAAAAAGGCAACTTAACACAAAAGAGCATTCTGTGCAGCTCTTTTCAAGGCGCTGGGACAATGCTCCCAACTTGATCCTTTCATAAAGAAAACGTTTCGGGGTCAGAAAACAGGACACATTAAGCCCAGAGAAGCACATTGGCCATTTTACCGCTGACTTTCGTGGCTAGCGAGAGGGCTGCACTGGAATTGGGTTGTTTTAGTTGTTTTTAAAGGCGGCAGCCCTGTAGGAACAATCACATTTGGGGTTTGGGGTGGCCTCGGCTCTCACCCGCCTGCACCACCCCGTGCCTCAGAGCAGCTCACCCATCCCTCTCTGATGAGAAGAGTCTAACGGAGATGAAAGGCAGCCTCTTTAACTGGATTACCCTAACAAGCAACCAAACCAAAGAGACTAAGAAACAGCTAATTAAAGCTGTTCAGATACACAGAGCAAATCCTTCCTCCTGCTTGTCCTTCTCTTGCTCAGCCCAATTCATTCATATTTCCCCTTATGCCTTATTAATTACTTGGTCGCTGCTCTAGGGGACAAGGGGAGGGGGAAGGGAGGCAGGTGGGGAGTGTGAGAAAGGGGACCAAACCTATCCATGGGTCAGATTTTCAGCATTGATTTGGCTTTTGCCACGGCTACAACCCATTGATTCTTAAGCTTAAATTGATGATTAGCACTTTCTGATTGAAATAACTCCTGGATCCTTGCAAAGAAAAAAACCCCCTCTTTTGTGTAATAATTTGCTCTTCTAATCAAGCTATTTTCCAGAGGCTCAGGGAATGTAAAACTCATTTTTAATTCCTGACAAACATCGTGTCTCTAGTGGGAAGAGGGGGTAAAGCAAAAAGTTGAATTTTTGCACATACTAACTTCTCAGCTGGGTAGCTGTTGCATTTGGGGTAACAGCCAAATCTTAACTCCTGGGCAAAATTCAAACCAAAGCTTTTGCAAAGATGACATGTGTCTGGGGGATATTTTTGGTTGCATTTTCCATACCAGGTAGATAAGATATAGAAAGACCAAACCAGAAAGGTCTGATCTCAAACGAGAGAGATTCTGAACATTTCGGAAGACTCCCGGCCAGGCATCCAGGAGAAGGCTGTGGACTGTTTTACAATGAAACCCCCTTTCTCTGTTTCCTCCTAGTAAAACAAATATTGCCTTGGCCCCAACACTGCTACCAAGGGGTGGAGAAAGGGCTGATCACCTGCTCTGCATCAGGCCAACTCCCCTTCACCCTGTCCCATCACACCAGCACACACTGTATGACCAGGAAACTTCTGACTTTCCAACCGGAGGAGGTTTCTCCAACATGAAGGACACTCAGGAACTCCAGGGGAGTCCACAAGGCCATGTCAATAAGCAATGATTTCTGCACAGTCAGAGATAAGATGAGAAACTGCAACCTTCATTTCCACTGCCTCTGGACAGAGGAGAGATGGGAGACTCTGTAGCAAGATCTCTGTCCCTCTGGTACAGGACTTTCTGGATAGTTATTAAACAGAGACTCATAATCAGGCAGATTGAGAGCAACAGTGCCATTTCACAGCCTGGATCACTGAGGTCCTGGAAAATCAAGCAGCTTTGTCAAGGTCACAGGAGCAGCCCAGCACAGACTTGCAGTGCCACGCAGGAGCTGGGTTGGCACTCAGCTTCCCCTCCTCTGACAAAAATAAATCTCAGAATAAAGCAATTCAGAGGGTTCCATGCTGGGGTGGCGCGTATGGGTGGGAAAGAGTCAGGTCAACTACCAGGGCCCTGGCCTGACTGATGCACCCACCACAGCCGCCCTGCTCCAGGATGCTCCCATTGTCTGCAGTGCAAGCACAGCTGCCTTTCATGATTAAGAGGAGGGAAAGGGAAGCTCACCTTAGAAGGATCACAAATCCACATTTAATTACTCCTAACAAGGTAATTATCGTGTATGGCGGGATGACACAAACACTCCCCAGGCCCTAGCACCTTGGGAGCTGTGTTTTAAAAGCACACCTGCCTCCACGACCTGCTCCCTGCTGCCTCCTCCTCCTCCGCACATGCGGCGTGCGGGCAGCTGCCCTGCCGCTGCCGGCAGGCACAGGCACCCAGGAGCATCCTTAGCTGCTGTGTGCGTGGGTTTCATTAGGGCTATGGAAAAGCCATCATTATTCTTGGGTTGCGACACGTGCTTGGGATTTCAGGCTGAAGGACATGCCTGGCTTCATATAAGAAGGTACTTTCCACCGTTATATTTTTTTCTTTTCTTTTGAAGAGGACCTGCTGGCTTCCCGGCTCCCATCTCACCTGCCGTAAACAGGGTGCCGAGAGGTGGAAGAGCCAGAGCGGCCGAGAGGGAGAGGAGGCTGGAGGGGGAGGGGGAGCAGAGATGACTGGAGGGAGGTCGAGAGAGGAACGAAGAAAGAGGAAAGAAAAGAAAAACCCAGCAGTGCACCATGTTGCATTGTTCACGCTCAGACCTTCAATTTGCTCTCTGCATTCTCCTGCAGTGGGGAGAATGTTACGCTGGCTTAAGAGACAAATCGGACACAAAATAAAGACCAAGCACTCAGCAGTAAAGCAATTATCGCAACATTTTATGCCGGGCCTGTTCCTTTTGAAGGCAGCCTGGTGCTGCCCGCATGTACCTTAACCCGTTCCTAATAACCATAAAGTCACCATTATTTACGGTACAAGACATTAAATAAATAATGAAAAAGCTGCCGGCGACGGAGCGAGGCAAGTGGGGGTTGCAGGGAATCTCCCGAGACCAGAGCTGGCACTGGCTTAACCTGCGCTGCAGGAGGCAGAGGAAAACAACTTCACTGGACCTGGGGAAGGGAGGATGCATTTTTATTTTGGGGTGGCACCTCAGGCCCTGGGATCAGTCAGAGAGTAAAAATTAGATTGTGGGGTTTTTTTCAAAGAAGAGAAAAGCAAAACAGAGTTGCATGGGACTCATGGGCAAGCCACAAACCAAAAAGGCTCCTACAAGAAGAAGGAGGGGTGGCAAGGCCAGATTCTGACCTCTGCCATGCCGGCGTAAATCTTGGCATAATGCTACTGGAGCCAGGAGTTCCTGCAGGCTCGCAGGACATAACTGAGGCCAGAAGTGAGTCCCCTACAAGGAGATATCCACTCCCATCTCTCTTAAATTGAGAGGTCAATAGATAAAGATCAAATATGAACATAAATATGGGTCATGGCAGGAGTTCACACGGCCATGGTTCAGGTTAACGTACAAATAGAGGGAATATATCGTCCTTAACCTCCACCTCTCATCACCACATCCACGCAGCCCCATCAGGAGCCAACATCTGCCCTCAAAGATCTGCTAACTAGTTTCATACACAAACATCTCAATATCTCTGTTTTCAAGGTCTAGCTGCTTTCCCCCAAACCTGTTGTTCTTTTGAACCGCTCCCTCTCTTGACATTCTCCCTTCTCTGAGCAATGCTGGGTCATGCTCTGGGTGTGAGTGGGTTTTGCTGTGCCACCCTGGTACAGGCATCTCCTTTACTCTCAGACTCACATCAGCCCTGTGTCAACACCCTAGGGAACTTGCTCTGCGGTGGTACAGCAGCTTCTACACTCCACCTTGTGTTCTACAGGTGGTGACGGACACACGGTTGGAAAGCAGGACACTGTATGCTATCTTCCTCAGAACCCTGGGTCATTTCCAAAGTTCCTGATGATGAAGGATACAAAGAACCTGCAGCTGCTGGCAATGCCTGCCCAATGTAGGAGTAGACTGCTTTCTTTGCAGGCATGCCCTTGGGGTACGGTGAAGTTCCCAAAAGGGGTGGTGAGTGTTCGTCGTCCACCAATGCTTTCTTCTGACTGATTTCTATCACAGACCCTTACAGCTCAGTAAGGACTTTGTGAACATGGACACCTTCATACCAGACACCAGATGAAGGTGCTGGGCTTACATCAGAGACTGAAAGCAGGAAAAATTCAATCATGTCCTTCTGCACCAAGCATCACAGTGGCTCTGAGA
Source organism: Strix aluco (assembly GCF_031877795.1). Classification (NCBI taxonomy): domain Eukaryota; kingdom Metazoa; phylum Chordata; class Aves; order Strigiformes; family Strigidae; genus Strix; species Strix aluco. The sequence goes on from NC_133938.1 coordinate 11,925,727, forward strand.
AGCTGCTTTATGTCTCTCAAGGCAATCAATATGAATTTTGATACTGTTTTAAAGATGAAGAAAACTCCACACCAGGTAGAAAAGGCATATGACAAGACTACTCTAAGAAATATGATTTACATTGTGCGTTTTTAACTAGTGAATACTGTTCAGGGGCAAAGCTAAAGTATTCTTAGAAATGTACAAGCACAATATGGAAAGATAGAAGCACACCTCACCCATGCAGACTGTACTCTCACACAGCTGCTGGCATGCTGCTGGTGAGCTCTCCTGGGCTCTTCTCTGATGGGGTTTCATTTGGCTGCTCATATTTCTTAATACACTCAACTTTAAAACAGAAATTCGGGATGAAGTGAGACTCATTTAAAACCATTCTTTGTGTTGTGGAAATTCCTCCCTAATTATATTGAAATAAGGCTTGGGAAAAGGTGTTGACCCTGAGGCAGGACTGAAGTTCTGGATCTTCTGACTTTTGAGGAACAGAGATGGGTTCTTTGTATTTGTAGAACAGGAAACATCTCCATTTATAAGAGTTAAGACCTGCTCCTGACACCCTCTCATCCCCTTGCTCTGCTGCTTCTGAAGGATGCACCAGAGGAAGAGCTTATTTCACTGCCAAGGGCACACTGGTCTGGCAGCACACACACCTCTGGGACATAAAATGTTTCTGATCAAAACCCAAAGGTTGTTGGTTTTATTTTCTTTAAACCAGGAATGTCCCACTCTTTCTATGACCTAAGAATTGGGACCTATGATCTAGAATTCAGGATTTGCCTCAAAAATGGAAAATAATCGTGTGAAACCATATTCATTTTCTTTCCATGAGCTCTTCCACATTTTTTACTCCAAGTTTGTCCCACAAATAACTGCAGCAACCAGGAGAAGAGGGCAATGTTTGATTTTTAATATCGGAGGTGTGCATCTGAATGGTCCGTGTTAAGAAAGCTGAGATCTACTCTTGGAAGTGTGGGTTTGTGTTTTTCCTAAGTCTACTCAAAACAAAGGAAAATAAGCTCTTCTGCAGCTGAATGGGAGAGTCAAACGTGCCACACACAAAAGAGGAAGGGCCATCTGCACCATCTGATACAACCATGGAAGCTGGTACAGGTCCTCCCTACCACCAGGCAGACGGGGGACAAAAGCCACACAGCATTGCCACACGCAAGAAGGACACATTACTGAAAATGATGACAAGCTGGAATGAGTGATGCTCCTCTCCCCCACACCTCTCCCTGGCCAAGGCTGGCTGTGCAGAGGGTAATCCCCTGTTGCCTCTGCATCAGCAAGGGGGTGAGCGGGGTACAGAGGGAGATGAACCAGCTCATGGAGGTCACAGTATGCTGCCCTCACCCCGTCATGGTGCTGCGAGGTTGGAAATTGCATAGCACCCGACTGAGGGATGCCACAGCGTCTGGCTGAACAAGCCTTTTCAAAGCCTGTGCTGTGGTGGTAGCTGTGGCACTGCATAGGAAGAGCAGACCTGAGCCCGGCCTCTTGGGGGGCACCAGGCACCCCATGCCCCCCTTTCACCCCGGGGTTATAAAGCAGAGTGTGGGGCAGGCAGGCACGGGGGCAGAGGCAGCTGCTCCCTGTAAGATCTGCTCCATTACACCTCTCAGAAAAGGGGAGAAGGGGTGGGAAGGGAGGGAGGAGGCGGATTTCTAGGCATGGGTGGGTCCATTCTTCACCAGCTTACGCAAGTCAAAGCTGCCACCGAGGTGGGGGGGACAAGCTAGGCGGGGGGTGGCTGGTGCTTCGAGGGGACAAGCCATTCAGGCAGGCTTGTGTTTCACACCCAGCACTTCAGATGGACATGCCCTTCTCGGAGCTACTGAAAAAGCAGCCGCAGCACTGTCCCATCATCCCCCTGCAACACCCTCTCCATGTGCCTGCCAAATAAGCAGGCTCTGGGATGACACTTTTTTTTGGATGCCTAGCCCCAAAGCCAAACTGATGTCATTAAAGTGACTGCCCCCCGCCTCCCCCTCGCCTCCCCAGCGCCCATCCACCAGGCTCAGCTGAAATGTAAACCTCCCCTCCTCTCCCCGCAACAAAAGCCAAAGGCTTTCAAAGCCAAACCTGATTGAAATTCAAAAACTTTTTCAGCCCCTCTCCCTCCTCCCCACCTTGAAAAGAGAGTGTATAAAACAGGGAGACAAAAGCCTCCCCCAGCCCACCCTCTGCATTGTCTGCCTGGGGCGGGTTCGGGCCAGCGACAAGGGGCACCCAGCGCTGCGGGGGCCCTGCTCCCCGCTCCCGGCCGCTGCTCGCCCTCGGCCGGGGGGGCCCCGCGCGCCAAAACACACCCGCACGCACCAAAAGTAAAACACTCCCAGCCTTTGTGCGGTGCACAAAGAAGAGCCCGGCGGTGATGGAGCCGGGCGGCGTGATTTACTCACCTGCCTCTCCAGCCCCCCGTGGATTTCTATGGGCCGAGGGGGAGGGGAGGGCTGGCCTTTAGTTTTACACCCCCAGTCCCCCCGCTTTTGTTGCTGTCCCCCCTTCTCTTAAGCCAGCATCTTCTGGGTGATCCTTAACCTCGCGACTAGCTGTTGTCCCTCCCCTCCATACCAGTGCTGGGTGTCCCATTCAGTGCTGATGGTCTAGACACTGAGTCCTGCAGCTCTCTTCCCTTTGAGGGAGACACTTCAGGGTCCTCCCTTTGAGCTGAGCTCCCTTCTACACAATCTTCAGCTAAACGGTTGCTCTCTGTTTCCCTCTCAAGCGCTCTCCCTTGTTCTTTATTCCTCTCACAGAGAAGAGACGTCTTCTCTGTAAGCCCCACTCATGCCTGGTTGTGTAGGAAGCCAACTCCACTAGCTCATCCATCCCTTGCACCCAAGGCAGCACCTCTCAAAGGCTTTAAAACCACAACAACCCTAAAACAGCCCTGTTGGACTTCAAAGTCTCATGGTGCTGACCCACCTGGGCAGTCCCCATCAGCTGTCCCCATGTGGCCAGTGGGACAACTGAGATAGATAGGCTTTCATGCCCAAACTGCTCCACAGGGGTGCTCAGGTGTGTCTGATGCATTTGGTTACCTGCACCCAGTAGAAGAGCAAAACCGCACTGACTAAGCCGTGGTTGGTTTTCAGACATTAGCCACCAGCTTTTCTGGGATAACCTCCCACAGCAGTGCTTCTACCAAGGCCATTTCACAGGAGGAGGAAGAGGGCTTGACATTTCTACTGCTAAGTCTCTCCAAAACTTTCTCAGAGGCAGCAGAGGATCCAGTGACAAAACTTGTCCCTTCCCTTTACGGAATAAAGAAAAGATGCCAAGTAAGCATGAGTACAAAGGTTTCTTCTCAGTTCAACAGCAGGCTCTCACAGAGCATCTCTTGGGGAGGAGAGACAGGACAGCCTAACACACACTGACAGCAGCCCATCGATTCGGTCTTTGCTCCTACATGTTCCCCAGTACCTCTGCTGCTGCTCCATTATGACACTTCAAGCCTTTCCATTTTCCCTTTGATATGTTCCTGCTGCCTGTCTTCCCTCCTTAGACAGTAAGATCTTTGGAAGCAGCCTTCCTCCCTGCTCCCTGCTCTCCTGCAGAGGAGCCCTATTCCATAGCAGCAAGCCATGTGGGTACCATCACCATGACCTGGCTGCACATATTCCCAAGCTGTCATCCCTAAGTGACATTAAGTGGTCCTGTGCTCAAAGGTGACATACTCCCCCAAGATGTGACCTTAAAATGCAAGTTGCATCCCTCAGCAGAGACATGTCCTAGTTCAGATGCTGCTACTGTGTAATAATCCATTTTAATAAATCTTGAGAATGGCTGATGTGATGCATAAACAGGGATGAGGGAGTGCAGATGACAGGTTCTCCTCCACTACTAGTCACATCACCAGCCAACAGTTGATGCTTTTCCCTGAACCTCACTTTCCCCCATCAGTAAAAGGGAGGCAGTGAGGCAGTGATTCCAGCTCACACCTTTAAGCTGCTCTGAGAGCTTACAAGCGAAAAGAAGTAGGTGTGCAAAGTGGCAAGTAATAGCTCCGACTCCAGAGCTGGATGACAGACCCAGCTCCTGACTCAGCTGCCTGCCTGTACAGCTCCTTGGCTATCCAAGACAGACTACTAAATTATGCAAAACCTTTGAGTGAGCCTGACTTAATTAAGTCTTAATTTTAGTAAATTACCAGTGTGGGAGTGGTTGAATCTGTGCACCATTACTCCTGCTTGTTTTGGATTTTATTTGGAAATAAGATACTTCATTACATCTCTGTAAACAAGATCTACTCAGAAAGGAGGACTGCTGCAGGGGATCAATACAGAAGTGGGAAGAGGAGGTGAGGGGACAAGCAAGCCAGTCTGGAGAAGTGATTAACCCAGAGATTCAGGAAAAACTGTCCAAGGGCTGCCAGTGCTGCACTTGACTTCTCCTCAACCATCCAACATCAGCCTTCAAAATGCACTAGTCTCATCCTGAAACTTGCAGCACCATTGCCATCCATTGCAATGCTGTAGACTCGTGCATGATGGCACATCTGCCTGGGACATTTTGTCTTGAGGGGCCTCCTCGTCTTTACACCCCATGTCCTTGGAGCAAGAAGATGTGAACAGCACAGCACTGATGTCCCCACAGCTAAAACGGACTTGTAAAGCCCAGCAGGTCCATGACACCAGTACTACAATTACTGCCATGAGCTGATACTGCCCCTAACCCAGAAATCACTTTTTCCACTGAAATACCACCACCAGACAGAGGCAACACCTGGCAGTACTTGTGCATCTTCTGGCTGGCATGGGAGAAGCTTTGAGCAGCAATGGGACATAAACACAGGTTACACCCTGGGACCTGATCTTCTTTGCCCAGGACACCGGCTCTATCGTCCTAAGTGCCTAATTGGTTTAATAGCATGGTGATAGCCCATGGTACTGCAATACCTTCTGCTGTCACTGTCACTCCTGAGCCCACTGCTAACATCCACCACCAGCACAGGAGCTGGGTACAGCACAGAGGCCAATAAGCCAGGCGAGCAATGACTTACCCTTCCAAAAATCTGGTGTTTTGGATGCAAACCAGATATGCATTTTTACAAACAGGACCTATTCCCAAGGGAACAAATGTAAAAAGTGACTAATTTGCTGTGCCTGGTACTTCAGAAAGTTGTTGCTAAGATATTGTGTCTAATTTTTTAATTGGACACAGCTCAATATCTTGTTAGTCAAATATTACAGTGTTTATAACTTAAATATCCATCCAGAGAGAAATTATGATGCTTTTATAAATATCCCTCAATAGCTTAAGTTAAAAATAAACTAGCCAATCTATCAATCAGCCTTATTCATTCATCTCAGCTATTGTGAGAAGAAAAGAGCAACATATGCAAGAGAGAAGCAAATGGTCTGAGAAGAGGCAGCTGAACATATTGATCAGAGTTAAAAAAAAAAAAAATTTGTTAGAAAACCCAAGACACACGTCATTTGGTTTAATGCATCCCATACAAACAGCTCCAAAAGGCCACAGCTGCCCGCCTCAAGCTTTGCTCAAGTTGGTTGGTGCCTCTCACCCAAATGACAGCCCTCCAGAGCAGGCAAGACCTCTTACGGCTCCTACTACTTTAAAACTACTCTATCTTCCCCAGAATAAAAAAAAAATAAAATAAAAGTCAACATTGTATCCTTAGGGCACCAAAATAATAAATAAATAAGCAGGAATCCTTGCAACCCACAAAGTCTGACAGCTTAAAGTGTGCGCAAAGAAAAAAACAGTGGTGAAAGAGTGAAAGCCATCCTTTGAACTCCCGCGCCCAAGCACTCTCAGAGGCGACGGATTTATGCATCTGCTCTGGCATGCCAGTTCAGAGAGACCCTTTCTATACATCTCACCCTGATGGGGCTCTCAGAAGTCATTTGTGGCCTTCTCCCCCACTTTTGGCTTTTATGGTTTAAACTTTCACTGGTTTCCTGCAGATGAGAAAGGGGAGAGAATCACCTTACACTTCTCAGGTTATTTAAAAAAAAAAGGTAAAGAAAAAGAAAAAGATTCTTTTTCTCTCCTGAAAGGAATGGTTTCATATTATTTTGAATTTTAAATATTTTTTAATTATTTTTTTGGTTAAATAACCTGCCTGCGAAGGCCCCTGCCCCCTGGGCTGGAGAGGGAGCTTCCCATCTCTCTCAGCCTGTTGCATTCAGGCAAGGTGAAGAGGCACAACTCGTGTTAGGCCGATGGGAACAAATCTCCCCTTTTGTTCCTTGCAAAAGGCTTTGCTAATTGCCGTTGGCCCGACTCTGCCTTATCTACGATTGCTCCCAGAAGGGGAGGGCATAGGCAGGTTCAAAGAAAGGAAGAAAGAAGAAAAGAAAAAAGAGAAAGGAAGAGAAAACATGCCTTTTCTTTTCTCCATCAACAGTGCAAGGCAGAAAACCAGAGGGAAAGAAAGAAGAGGGAGCGTGAAAGAGAACAAAAAATAAATAAATGACCTGAGGCTGCTTGGAAGACCCTCTTTCTCTCCTATCAGCTTTTACAGGGGGCAATACATTTTATTCATTGCCAGGTCTGACTTATCGCAGCCTTGTTTTTAATGAGGTATAATAAGGGGAACATTTTGTAACAACACGGTTCCTCTATTTTATCCGACAAACAGCTGTGTCATGGCCGTCGCTGGGAGAATGAATCATATCTCCCTGCCTGCATATGCTAACTCCCATGTAATTACCCTCGCATCTTAAATAAAGCAGGCCCTAAACCTGTCGCTCAGATTACAAGCAAACGGTGCAGACCTCGTAACTGGGGCCTCTATCATTACAATTAATTTATCACAGGAGCGGCTGAGATTAGAGACTAGAATTAAAACACAGAGCAGGGAGGGTGCCACAGGACTGACAGGGAGAGAGGGAGAGGAGCTTTATTGCAGAGGCAAGGCAGGCTAATTCCTTAACTGGAGCAATCCTGGATAATTTTTTTTTTCCTTTAAGTTATTCGCTCAGTTATTTTACTGAGGCTACGGCAGGACATTTTTCTCCCTGAAATGTCAGGAAGTAGAAAGCAAAGGGAACTTTGCCCTGTATTAAGACCATTCAATAAACACAAATGTACAAAGGCCCCAGTCTGAGTGCGTGTATGTGTGTCCAGATATGTGCATGCATGCGATTTTATGGAAGACACACATGCTGTGCTTGTATTCGGATATGCCAATGTATACAAACATTACATGCATAGAGAACAGGCAGATATGCGAGAACATCTCTTTTTCACTGTTGTGCAGAATTGTTTGAAACATAAAGTTTTGTCTTTTCAAAACTCCTCTGCTTTAAATACAACTCGTCGAGTAGAACAGCCCATTCCTCCTTGAAACACCAGTGCAGCATGGGTTTGCTGCGTCATGAGCACATCTGCCACTGCAGGGCTACCCTTGCTGTCAGCACCCACACTCACTGGTATGGGCTTACACATCCACTCCAGGCTCCTAGCACTGCTCCTTCTTCTTCCTTGGAAGAAGGCAGAGGCAACCAAAGGTGCTGAAGAGAATTCATATATAGACCTTGCCTACAGAGAGCTCTGGTAGCAATACAACTGCTTTGTTTGGAAGGCACGTGTTTTGCCAAGACCACTCTATGAGTACCTCAGGTACCGCAGCTCTGCTGTGAACTCCCTGACACTTGCACAGCTCACTTTCCCCCTCCAGGATGCTCCTTTCAATCACTGAGCATGCTTCAGCGTCCGGCACAGCTACCCAAGCAGATGATTTATGGAGCTGCAGGACACCTCCAGCCAAGGGCTCCCCATCCCCACAGCCGTCCTTGCAGCCCGTCGGCACAGGCACAACGCTGCAGCGCACAGCAGCCTGCGTCCTGTGCGAGGCCATCCCCACTCCAGTGCGGCCCTTCCCAGTAGGACAGCCTGCCTTAGGGCCAAACCCTGAGCCATTTACTCATTTTTACTAATATATAGTGGGGTGAGGAAGGAAGGAAGGGGAAAAGCCTTTAAAATCAGTCCCTTTAAGTTCTTTTTGCATTAGAACAGCAATTTTTTCCTGATGCGAAGACTGTCCAATGCCCTCACTGTCAGAGCCCCTCCTGGCAGCATACAATCTTTGGCATGAAAGCCACTCCTCCTTAGCCATGGTCTATCGCTGATAACTTACAATATCCAGCAAAATAGAAAACACAAACAAATCTGATGAACAACTATATGTCCACGTCAGCCCCACGCACTCCTGCACAAGGCATCTCGCAGTGTCCTGCTTTTTTCCCTGCACCTCTCTCCCCAGAAGGTCGCAGACCCTGCAGTGCTCGCCCTACCTGTGGACAGGCTTCTTCAAGCAGCAGAAGACTATTTCATCCCAAGACATCAACTCTGCAGCTAGATGTACAGAGGAAAAACTCTACAGACAGCAAAGGCTTCCTGGAATCAGAGGAAGAAGGTGATTCTCAATCAGATGCATCCAAAGTAGATCTAACTGTAGGACTGGGATGAATTCAGTAAAATCATGCAGAAACATACTTAGATTAAAATCATATGTATTTATTTTAAAATAATCTTTTTTTTTTTTTTTAAACTTCTGTGATTGTTGCACTGGGAAGAAACATAAAAATCTAGTTTACTTTCTACTGTCAGGAATTTGGGCACTTTTATCAGTCTGCATATTGAAAACAGCTTTCCTGTCCTCACTTTTGCTTCCAGTAGCTCTGCAGTGCCTTATCTTTCAGAGTTTTGTGCAAAAGCTGAATACTGCAAGGCCTGAGCTCCAAGATGAACAGATGGAAGGGAAGGAGGAAAGCTAGTTTTTAAAGGATTGGTGTACATACTTATTTCAAATTACTGTTTGTTTGCGTTTTTGGGGTTTTTTTTGAGGTTTTGTAAACATTGTTTCTTACCGAAAAATGAATCTGAGACCAAATGACATAGACACATTATAGAAAAAGCTAAACCACTTAAATCAAAGCATGTGGGTCTGTCAGCAGCACACTCCAGCCAGCAGGAAGGTTACAGTTTTATGGGCACCAGAGCTGTCACTTGTGGGCAGCAGAAGTGACCTGTGGTCCTTCCAGCCCAGTGTGGTGTCTCCAGCAAAGGCCAGACCAGATGCTTCTGTGAAAGATCAAACGAAAGAAGACAAAAGGAAGACACCACTGTAAACAGTTACAGGGCAGCCTCAATTCAAGGGAAGTTTCCTCCCCAGAAGCCGGCCACTGGCATATGCTCTGTTCTCATGGCAGAAGGCATTTAGCAACATCTTATAGGATTAAGCCCTAAAACTTCACTCTCCAGTATCAATGGGACTGGAAAGCTGGAATCTTTTTTTTGTTGTTATTATTGTTTAAAAGCACAGCTTTTTGCTTCTCTTTTCTACCTGCTGGTGCTTGTTTTTATGATGTGTTTGCTAATCAGGTCCTGGAAATACAGATCTTTTGGGCTGAAACCCTCTGCTGCTTACTCTGCTGAGTGAGCCAGCACGGCCAATTTAATGCATATACTGAATATACATCTATATAATATCTCAAAGCACACTCTGCCCATCCTGCCAGTATTTCCTTCTTCCCCAAAACTCCATCGTGCGATGGAGCCCTCTGGCACGGGCAGATGGGTGAATGGCACCACCCGCTTCCTCTCCCGCAGCACTGGCTTGGCCACCGCTGTGCGGTGCTGGGGGGATGCAGCCCTGAAGGCAGGCGGAGGACATGCTGCTTTCTATTTTCTGCTCACAATTGGCAGTTTCCTCCACCCACCCAAACAGACCCTGCAATGTTTTTTAAAATGCAGTCAGCAGCTGGAAACTAAGGCAACTTCTGTCTCCTATTGAAAGTCTCCCAGCAAAGCCGCAGCCTTCCCTGGACCACCCTGGGTCATGTAAATTCAGCAGATTATCCATCCCTAACTCTCCTCATCTATCACCCGCCTCTGTTATCGATCTGCTCCTCTGAGTAAGTGGGGCCCGGGCTGTCCGTTGCTGAGTCCTGCAAATCTGGCCAGACGCACGTGTGACTGCCTGGGAGAGCGAGGAGGACAGGTTCAATAATGCCGGGTTACTGCCACCGCACAGCCTGAGCCAAGCTGATCTATGGGCTCGGCAAAGAGAGGATTCAAAAGCAGAACAAGACTTGGCCATAATGCCACAGGACTCAATCTAATCCCATGACACTCAGCTTTAAAGGCAATATTGCCAGCCGCCAGCTGCCAGCCGAGGCTGGGAAGTCACTTCCACCGCCCAGTGGAACAGATTAAATGCCTTCTTTCCATCCATAAGATACCGACAGCACCTCAACTAACCGTCTGCTCCTCCATTTTGCAGATGAAGGCTGGGAAGTGCCTATCTCCCCAAGTCCTGTTCAAGCTCTTTGCCAGAATCACATAAAATCCCAAGATACAGGACCATAAAACTTCCCCATTTCAAACCCAGCTGACTTACAGCTGAGCTCAATTCCTCTCTCAGTTTCACCCAGGCAAGCCCTGCAACGGCAGTCTAGCTGCAAAGCTCAGCAGAACTCAGCCCTCCACCTAGGGCCAAAGCCTTATTACACATGTGCCACCTGCACTGCCAATCTTAATTTTCATTAAGAATAAGTTCCTGTGCTTTCATTTATAGATAAAACTGAGAGATGAACCAACTGTAATCACACTGGCGGTGTGTTCCTCCCCCTGTAAAGATCTTGCTATAGCTGCACGAAGAGGTCTGCCGTAGTCAACTCACCCCAGTGGGGTGCTAATTCTGGGACCTGGAGATAACCATTGAAATGGGAATACTGTTAACAATTTCACTGCTGATCTTCCAGCAAATATAAGTATCTATGATGCTTATTCATAATTTCAAACTGCTCTCCACGCGTCCCAAAGAGGTGACAAAAACCTTACATGTCTATCCAGCTGCCAAAACCTCCCACTTCCCCCTGCTTCTACAATGCAGCTGAGTATTGTTAATATGAAAATCTTTGGCCTATTGATCACTCAAAATATGAGGGCGACAAAAATGCATTGAATTTAACATAAAAATAAACAACTCATGGCTGCTGTATTGACTGTATTATTCATATTATGTTTTAATTCATTCGCCTTTCACACAGCAGCTGCAGATTTTCACCATCTGTGTCAGACCACTTCCGAAGCCCAGACCTGGGAGTCCTCACTTGCTGAAAGCAATTGCATCTCCACTCCAATGCCATCAGAGCAAAGACATTATAGATGGAGAACACCACCCCTCACAGTGCTAAAACTTGAAGCAGCATGTGGTGGTGCTTCCTTTTGGACACTAACCAGTGTTATGGGACATGGCTAAGCCTAACTTGGTTTCAAAGTCTGAAAGAATGAGGAAGCTAATCTATGCTTTGGAAGGATATTCAACAGCCTCTCAGGCCTCAGGTCAACTAACCCAACCCTAACCCCACACTGACGGTTTGGCTAGCCATTTACAGCATGCTCAACATACTTGTACCTCAGCCTGGATTTCCCCAGACTCCATACCACGACTATGCAGCACACACCAGATCATCTTTCTCCCTGCTAGTCCAACAGGCCAAAAGCTCTGTGCACATTAGAGGTCCCAAAACTCGCCTGTGGATGAGGTGAACACAGAAAACTCTGCACCATCTCCAGTTCTTCTCAAGGCACTGGAACAGCAGGGCCCTGGGGAAGAAAGGCCTGAATTTAAATGGAAAGACAGGGTTGGGACCCCACCCCATGTCACACCAAGCACCACTAAAACCAAACCAAACCAGGCAGCCCCATAAGTCGTAAGAATTAAAGGCACGATTCCCCCTTTCTAACGATGCTTTTACAGAAACCGTTCCACTGTAAAACTTTATGATTTGAATCTTTATAGCCGCCAGCAGAGCACATGTTCACTGCCTTAAATTATAACTTAATCTCAACAGAATTTGTGCTTTCCAGTACTCTGTGGATAGAGTGAAAGACGAGAGGCAGAACTTCGTGCCTGCTGCCCACCTGCCTCCTTGCACCACAATGTCCGAAGGTACTACGTGCTGGGGTACAACTGCAAGTCCTCATACCAGCTCCCATCTGGAGACGCTCTGCAGCACCTTACAGCACAGGGATAGAGGTGCCCACAGGGAACTGTTACAGTGCTGTTTATCACCATGATTGCTAAAACACTAAAATGGATGAAGGCAGGTATCAATAAACACGGCAAAGAGGCCGGTGAAGATATGACAGCAGCATCCCTGCCACGCTTTGTGGAGCCAACACATCCTCCTTGGCAGAATCGCACATGTCCACTGTTAGTGGAAAGTACCTGGGGCAGTGAGGAACCCTTCACTCATTCAAAGAGTAGAAGAGGACCAAATCTGAAACTGCTGCTGTCATAGATTCAGTGTATAGCAGTTCCCCAAAGTACACCACCTTCCAGTGGATTAATGTACATGGCGATGTACATGTCTGCTAACACATTTGCTCCCAGCTCTGCTCTCTGCAACAGAAGTAGTGCTGGCAAGGCCGTACTTAGACTACAGTAAAGCAGAGCATCCTGCTGTGGTCTCTGACCTGCTTTCCCCACATAAACACTCAAAAAAATCACACTGGTTTTGCTCAGAAAAATCACACTGGTTATTGTTAGCTTTTTTAAAACCTTGCTGCACATATCCTGAAGTTGCACCAGCAGAAATATAAAGCAGTGTGCAGATATGAGTTTCACGCATATCATGTAATCCTGGAAGAAGCCAGTGCCTTGTGCGCATGTTTGCACATAGCAAGATGGTAGCAGAGGAAAATGCTGGAAGGAATCTGCCAGCCATCTGTAGAGAAGAGTACTCCAGTTTTGTGGGGGAATCAGGAACATTTTTCTCAATTCCTTCTCATCTTCAGCAACAAGGCATAAAAGACCAGTCAATCAATACAACAGTAAAATTTGTAACCCAGGTAACCTTTAAACACTAAACAATGTCATACTAAACTAAAACAAACTACACAAAATCCCAGTTAGGCATCAAAATTGCCCTGGGTCAGCCAGACCAAGAAAACAGAGATAAAAGACGTCAGCATCCTGCTCTACTGAGCACTGGCGTCCTCTCTGCTGAGACCTGGGTGCCTATGAATGGGTGGTCCTCCTTGGGCAGCCACACACTGCAGCTTTGATTTTGTGAGTTCTCTGGACAGGTGACCCCATTAGATGGCTGGGGTCACCGTACTCCTGCAGCTCCTAGACTTGAAAGATATAAGGGCCATCTCTCTAGCTGCACTCCCCAGTTCCAATCCCTGCACAATTTGTTCACAACTTTCCCCTTGGCATCTTCTTTCCTGTTCTTCTAGTGGGGGAACTGCTTTCTCCCTTCTTCCAGCTGACCATGTGCTGATACACTTATGTGGAACCATTTTTGCTGCCAGCTGCTGATCCTGCACTTTACTCTTCTATGTCTCTTGTTTATTAAAGCATCTCCCCACCCAACAGGTTACCTCAGTATTGAGCTCCCACAGAAACTGAAGTGCATTTCTAGGAGAGCACCCAATGCTCCACACCTTGTGTCTGCACAACAGTGGGAACCTGATACCTGGAGAATCACAAAATCATGCAGAAGAGGAAGGGTGAATGAGACATTATCTGCTTGTTTCTGTCCAAAAGCTAAAATAGCTAAATTTAACACATTCCTGAAATAATTCTGCTTAATTTGCTCTTGAAACCTAACAGTGCTCCCCACTCCCTAGACAGCCTATTTGCATTGCTTTGTCACCCCCATGCTAGAAAACAACAGCTGACAGAAAGGCTTCAGTTTAAGCTTCATACTTCTTGCTTTAACTGCAGTTGGCACATCTTCCTACTACTCAACCTGTAACGTCTGACGCACCATCCTCAAATGAGGGTGGATTTCTTTTCCACCCTCCTAAGGAGAGACTGATCTGACCACCATCACCACCTCTGTTTTAGGTAGGCTATAGCTGAAATGGACATCAGCAAGAAGACATAAGAAAGGGAACAGCCCTCCATTTTCTGCAGGACTGTAAAGAATTTATGAATGAACCTGGCAAGCCTTTTAATTTTTTTCCCTTCCTCTAATCTTCTTATTTTTTCTAGGGGAGGGGGATTCAGAGCTCCCGTAGGCAGGATAAGAGACTGCTCTTTGAGAGCTGAAGTTTGTCTGTTCAAACTGGACATCTACTACCTGGCAGACCTCACCTTTCACAGAGCCACATGTGACTAAGAGCTTCCCTTTGATGCTTTCTCCTCTGGTTCTTTTAGGCTGCGGTCCAGTAACTTTCCTTCTTTAAAGGAAGGCCAAGGCGATTTTGTTTCCTGACTTTTGAAGAGCTTTTCCTCTTCTTTCTTTGATCTGTGTAGTGAATTTGATCTCCCAGAAGAGCAGGATGAGTGTGTCTCCTTGCAGCCCAGTTCCAGACAGTCAGGATTTGATTCATTGATTCGTTTATTTTTGTTTGGCCTTTGTATTTGGCAAGTTGAATATGGGGTTCCAAGCAAGGTTCTTTCTTTAGGTCCAGGAGAGGAAGGTGTTTCCCTGAACCTGGCTGAGTCTTTGCTTCCCAGGCTGTGGGCTGGATGCCAGGGCATCTCTGGAGGCACTTCTACTGTCTTCTCAGGGAAGTAGGGAAAGAAGCTCACCTCTCCCTCCTGCTCCATCATGGAACTGGACATCTAAACAGTGTGTGCTAATAAGATATCTGAGTCATCGAGGGAATACCCTACAAGCAGCATCTTGTTTTGTGGCAGGGTCTGGGACAGGCCTCTGCTGACCATTCATGCTCTCTGCTGGCCTGGCAGCCAGAGGAGGGATGAAGAGGAGTAAAGGAAGGGCCCTAGCCTCTTTGGGGATGAAGAGAAGGCTGTAACAGACCAGGCACTCCACAAAATCACCCTACTGAAGGATAAGCTGAAGCTCTTTGAGGGCCTTTATCTCAGTGATGGCCCTCTGGGACTCCAGCACTAGTCTGAATGCTTCTTCCAAACAGCCATGCATGGTGAACCCAACAGCAAACCTCTCCCACACCTCCTGACACCTTTCCATCCCAAGCGGAAGAGATGGAGGTCCTGATATGCCCAGACCAGTTCCTGTCTGGAAGTTTAGAAGACCTGTCCTAGTTACGAATCAAAAAGGCTGGGAAAAATAACCACTTAGAAAAGGTGCTCTGAGCTGAGGTGAGCAAGGAGGACAGAGCCAGTCCAACTGGTTAGAGCGCTCCTCCAAGGAGACCACCAGCAGAGCATCCTCAGCTGCGTGCCAAGACACAGTTCCTGCCCACATCCCCGAGCGCTCAAGCCAGCATGGGACAATTCCTGCTCCTGGGCTGCTGCCAGGGCAGTGGATCAGGAGTCCTGCTTGCAGCCTAGCCCACAGCTTGAACCCATCATTGGGAATCAACTCATGGCTGCACCGAGATTAAGAGCAAAACAAATGTTTGTGTGGGTATTACTGAAGTTTTCAAGCCTCCTGACTGACCACTGTCGGAGCTGGGCTAAGGTCAGGAGCCCCTCACTCCCAACCCTGAGACAGACAGCAATGCTGTATATTCAATAAATAACTGGGGTATTTACTCAAATGAATGACTCTGAACCTGTTCCAAGGAGTTAATTTAGTGCTAACTGACTGGATGAAAATGAAAAGGTCTCATTTTACATTAAGAATGATCACCTGACAGTTTTACTGAATATATTATGACAGGATTTATATGGCTATATAATTTTAGGGTATATTTGGAAGATTATTATCCTGATTTAAATAAACACGATCTCAAGAAGATCAACATGGAGTCAGGAACTTTTCACACAAGAAAAAAGGCAAGAAACTGGCTCAGAAGTGAACCTCAGTTGTTGTATCTTCTGCCTTCCACCAGCTGCTGCTTTGTAAACAGCGGGATCCCAGAGTTCATAGTAAGTGGCAAAAATCTCAAAGAAGTCCTCAATTCTGCTAACTTACACATCACAAATGAATACAGTGCAAACTTCTTCCCCCAAATGTCTTACCTCTGCATCAGAAGGGGAGCAGAGCGGGAACCTGGCAGATTGTGTGGGCTGGAGGGAGGAGGGGGTGGAAGGAAGGAGGAAGAAGAGGCTTGGGTGTCAGAAGTGCCCCTTAAAAAAAGTGTTGCTTAAAGAGTATTCTGCAAGGAAAAAGAAAAAACTAAGGAATCAAAAGCAAATATATTGTTGACTTCAGTAAAGGCATCACTTTCATGCATCCTATTTTCCATGGGATGTTCCCATTCTTCAAATAGAAATGGGGCACAAAGGAGGCTTTCGGGCACTTTTGTCTCTTGTGCTCAGGGGCAGCTGGCAGGCTGCAGGCTTCTGGTTCACACAAGAGCAGCCCTAAAATGAGGCTAAAATATGTCCCACTGCACATAACCCATGGGATGGAGAAAAGGCTGCGTGACACAGCACACTCCTGTCGTGTTCCCAGCGGGTCTGCAATGCGCTGACGTCTGCAGCAGGTGTCGGTGCAAAGCCCGTTGGCCAAACCCAGGTTGGTGGGGCACCAGGGTTACTTTCCACGAGGCTTTGCCCATCTCCTTTCCAGCTTCCATAGGCTGCAGTGGCTTGCATGAAGGCAGCCTTGGTGCAAATAAGTGTCTAGGACACTACTAGCTACCTCTTTCAGCCTCCCCAGGTTCTGAATCCCTTTCCTTCTGATCCTATGTCTCTAAGTGCAATAGTATACAAGAAAACCCCTCTCCAGGCTTGTTCTGTTTTACAGACTGCCTGATGGGATTATCTTTCTTGTCATTTTGAAGCTTGTATAAGTGTGCGACTTACACCACTCAAGCTAAATCACACTCAAGGCACTTTGTCTAAATTGTTTTGAGGACCAAGGCATTTATTTACAGATCATGTTATTTATTTAGTAAAAAATAAATTTTAGAAAAGAATTCTAAATGAAATATAAGAAATGGGTAATAAGGACATCGCAGTCAAGTAGCAATATCCTGTGGAGCAGATAAGTGCCAAATAGAAATGATCTTAAATACGCTGAAAACTGCACTCTCTGGTCTCAGACTACACAAAGAAAAGGCAACTTATTTGGTCAGGAAGAGTCTTCCTGGGACATAACACTCACTTAGATATTATAGTGATGATAGGCAGCCTAGACATATCCAAGACAGGTAGATCGATTATTCCTGTAGCAGTAACCTTGGAGCAATATTTGTCTGTCATAACCCCAAAGCAGATCAACTAACATTTAGGGACTAATCTGATGCCCAGTCCAGTCAGTGCAAATTTTCCCATTTATTTACTTCCACAGCTGCTGGCTCAGACCTTTTGGGACTGCAAAATATCATACAAGCTCCTCTTGCCACTGGAAGAGCTATAAATGTACAAAGAGCAGAAGTCAGGAACAGCCAGGTAGAATCTGGTCATGGGTTTATTAAGTAACAGAAACGTCACCCAGAGCTGGAGGGTGTCAGTGCCCAGAGGGGGGATCAGTGGCACACACAAGCCCCTTCATGCGCTTGCTTTGTGCACGGTGAGTGCATGCTTGCTACAGGAAGGCACCTAGGAGCAAGTCAGGTATGGAAGCACATCTCCACCTCCACACTGGGAAACTGGTGGCAGTCCCAGGCCACAGGGGTCACCCGGAACATCACCACCCCACAGCTACAAGCAGGGATGTCTTCCAAAGAGCAGCTAGATGAGGCCAAAGTCTGCAGGCATTCCCTCCAGTATGGATCCAAGTGCCAAAGCTGACTTTCTGGGGTTTACTCTGGATTTTAAGTGGGTGTTAAAAAGCAAAAAAAAAAAAAAAGACTCATCATGGAGGGGACTGGTGCTTTAAAGTCCTGCAGAAGGCTCTGAGAGTCCACTTATTTCTGAGTGAAGATGGATACCTCAAGAGGTTCTCCTCACCAGTAAATAATTCATAAAAAACAAACAAGCCCGGGTCTGTTTGAATTAGAACAAAATATTTCTTTAGAAAAGTGAAGTGATTAAGCACAGGAGGAGCTGGAGATGACAGCTGGTGTCTGCAGCTCCGGATGAGTCACCTTCACTCGCCAAGGCCCCTCTCTCCGGGAAGTGCTGCTGCTTTTTTTTTAACCCTTTGAGATTCCCAGGAATGATTTGTCACCGAGGTTATTAGCATTTCTCCCTTGATATCGACAGCTTGTCTTTCCTCCTTCTAACCAGTGAGTGATTTCTTCACACGCTCGCCAAATATAGCCAAATCACCATGGTAAACGTATCGACAGAATCATATTAACAGCTGCTGAGCATTTACAGGGCTGTAAGTTATACAAAAAAAGAAGGAAGGAAAACACACATGGAAATAAACCAACTCTGATCAGCAGTGACAAGCATTTATTTAGGAGTCATTCGATGGAAATATTTTTTATGCTTTAATTGCTAATTATAGGCTCCTACAGAGGGTGGCTTTGGACAAAATGATCTCTTTAAACCAGAGCATTAAGCCCAGCATTGAGCACACCCTACCTGGATGTATCTTAGGGAAGCAGGAGAAGAAGGATTTGTTTTTAAAGTGCTGTCCTTGTTTAAATCAAGCCCAAAGTTTGCAAGCAAAATTTATATATCTCCTGACTTACTAAGCAAGTTTAAAGTCCAGGTAAGAGCTGAAAACACACCTATATAGAGAAAGGGAGGCCTTTTCAAATCCATTTGCTGAGGACGCCTGAGCCCTGGTCCTCCTCTCCCAGCTGGACACTGCTGGGCTGAGTCTTGCCAGCCACCCTTGATCTAAAGCAGTGCTTCTCTGAGTGCGGGTCGCGACCTATTGGGGGTCACAAAACGGCCCAAAGGGGCCACCAGGTAGCAGGCAGCAGACAGCAGTATCCTCCCGCTCGCAGTCACTCAGGCCTCTGGGCAGAGCCTGGCCAGCCACCGCCACAGCCAGTGACACCCACATTCAGGCAGAGAACTGCAAACTTCATCAGTCACCAGCACCAGGCCAGGCCCTCCCACCTGGGGCTGAGCACGGCTGTGCAGCTGATCATCATCACCCCTCTGCCCTGCAGAAAAGAGACGATGCTAACTCAGAGGGCTGCTCTAAGTCAGACTAGCCATAGAGGGAGAAGACAACCTTTCTTCTCCTGCTCGCCTTTCTCAGCACGTTCAGGACACACTCACCATCCCCTACCTGTCTCCTCATTTGGGGGGTACAGCTTTATTAGGGACATACAACAGATAAGTGTAGGACTCTCAATACTTCCTTTGAGCCACGAAAAGTCCAGGATTGTTTCTGAAAACAATCTCAGGCTGCGACAGCAGTCCCCCCAACATCCTAGCCCTTTCATCCCTGCTCCCATTTCCTATATACACTCCCACCACCTCTGAGGCTCCAGCACCCAACCCCAATGTCCTGAGCTGCTCTTGTTTTGCAAGCTGTAGGAATTAAGTCCTTTCCGTTTTCCCCGCAGGCTGCTGTTCCTGGTTTTCTCTGCACTGTTAATATCTTTAGGTATAAAGGCAGTGTCTCATGGGACAGAAGAGCAGTTTGTTTCTCATCCCCATGTCATGAACAGTGAGACAGTTGCTGGTGACAACATGGAGCACTGCGAATTCATTTAACATAAATCAGCCTGGTTTTGTACACCTGCAGCATCTTGGGCTAATGCTCTCTCCTGACTGGTGAATGAGGGGAGGGGGATAAAGAGAAGGGGAAGATCACACAAGGTACACTCAGAAGTGTCAGGTTTTTTTAACCCTTTGAGATTCCAGGAATTCCTCAGGAGCCAAAGTGTTTCACTCCAAACCTCTGATAACTGGTGGGAATTACTGAGGAGAAACCAGCACCCCCTAAAGCTGCCTCCACATCACCCTACACAGGACCTGCTCTGCTCCCAGGGGAGCCACCAACCTCCCTTTGGGGCTCATAAGAATAAAACTAACTTTCTGTACAACATCAAACACGTAAGGAGGGCTGCTTGTCTTGAGCAAAGAGCAGAGACCTGCAGGGAACTCACTCTCAAGAAACCCATATGTAGAATAAAGATGCTGCTGTAGCCAGGCTCTCAAACAGCAGGTATCTGCTGGGCTGTGGATTTGGGACCGCAAGGGAAGAGAGGAAGAGGAGATGGAGCATTTCTGCTGCATGGGGACATTCATAGTACTTCAGGCATTTCACCAAGGTGCCTGTGTGTGCGATGCCATGGAACTTCATGATCAGCAGCGACAATCTGGATTGTGGTTGCATTGCTCACTGGAAGGGTGCAGGCTGCCCATAAGCTACATAAGGAGGATAGGGCTGAGACCCTCTTCACCGAGCAGCACCCTCAGCTGCAGGGCAGCTTGGGGAGCAGGACTTTCCTTGCACCAACCACTCCCATGTAATGCATCTGCATCCAGCACGCAGGCTGACCGAGCCTGAGATAATGCACTTCAGTCAACAGTCACAACCCAGTCTGCATCCACAGCCATGAGACAAGCATCAAACCAACACTGGCATCATTTTTAAATGCATAATTTGGGCATCTAGACCTCTCATTGAAAGAGTTTACATCTAATAGCTGCTACTTCAGGATTCACAAGGACTGGTCTGCCACTCTAGTATTTGGGAAGCAGCCCTGAAGGACAGCCCATTGAGCTGTCTCATTGCTTCCTAGAGTTAACAGACTTCTTTAAAGCTAACTGTTACAGTAATGGGTTGTATTTTCTAATCACACTTGGACAGTGCCTCGTGGAGTTGAGTTTCATGAGACTTGTACTCAACTGTGCGGCTTCCTTCTGTCAAAGACAAAAACAGGATGGGGTGAGACCTGGGCACTATTAACATGCAGAGACATTTGCTGAGACCCCAAAGCTGCATGTGCCTACTCATCCTGCTCTCTCTCTCACAGTATCCCCTAACCTCATTAGAAGCCCAGGCGGAAGATCCTTGCAATTAGCTGCTTACCAGAATCTCCTCGTGCCAACTTGGAAAAGGGAAGGATGGAGGCTCAGGTACGATTTGCTAGCTAGCAAAGCAAGGACAGAGGGATGGGGGAAGGAACAGGCATCATCTGAAACACAGAGAGAAGTCATTCCTAGGAAAAGTGCTTATTCCAATCCCACCTACTTTCCTCCAGCATTTTTCAAGCCAAATTGGGGGCTTGAATCAAAGTAACTTCTCCTGCCTCTGCTGCTCACACTTCTTGCCCTCTCTAGAAAAAACACAGAACACACTACAAGCTGAAGACACAAAAAGTTAGCACAAAGCCTTTCTTTAAAAATTAGATGAAAAAGGTGCTTTAGTTCTCCATTTCTTCCCTCCAACCACCTTCCCCATTCAGCTCCTTACCCTCACACATGCCCTTTCCTTCCCCAAACTCCTTCGTTCAACAAAAAAATAACCAACAAAAAGAAAGGTACCCACAGGAAAATATGTGCTGTCCTACTCCATTTCTCCTTAATTTCTCTCCCAGCTTTGCCTCTCTGCAGCCTGCTTTTAAAGCATCCCAACCATCGGACAGTGGGGCTGCAGAAGGGTCACCCCAACCCTGCATGCCAAGGTCAATGTTATCTGAAAGGCTGAATTCAGCTCTCCATGAACTCCACTATAAAAACCCTTTGGAGAGACTCCGCCAGCATCTTTCTGCTTTCTCCTGCTGAAACTCTGGCCTTTCTGTTTTCTGCACCTAGGCTCCTTGTCCTCCTTTCGAGCTGTTAGTCAGTAGGTCCACAGAGCTGGGGAGGGGCAGGGTAGGTCAGTGAGGGCACAAGTGAGACAAAAAAGCTCATTAAGCAACAACCAGCCCTTGCCCTGAGGAGCAGTGGCTGGGGGGCCACCAGTGCCAGTGACACCACTGCACGACATCTCTGCCACCCTCCCAGCGATGCCCGTGTGAAGAGCCGAGGCACTGATGACATCATGGCTCTCAGCAAGCAGCGTGCTGGAGGGGAAAGGACCCCTGTCCGCCTTCTCCACCCCAGCTCCATGCCCAGCTTAATAAAATAAACTCCTTAAGACAGGGATTGTAAAAAAGAGAGGAACCCACTCCATCCCCTGGACTGTTAAACCTGTCAGAAGTTAGAATGGGAAGGCAGACAGACAGACAGACAAACTGTGCCAAGCGGCATAGGAAGGCCCCAGGAAGAGATTGGGCTGTGACTGGGAAAGCCTGCTCTGGCTGGCGGGATGGATATCAGCTCCCAGCTTTTCTCAGCCATGCTCCACGCAAGTATGGCCAGGCTGGACAAACCTCTCCTTTCTGCTTTTTGGGGTGGTTCTTTTTTCACCTGGGACTGGCACAGTGCCAGTGGCAGGGTGGCTGCCCTAGGGAGAGAGGCTCCCCAACAAAGACGCCACCAACTCCCAGCAGTGAGAGTGCCATCCTCCTGCCGCTTGCCAGGGCAAACACAGCCACCATGGGGACCTGGACTGCCAGGGGATGGGATGGAGGAACAAGGCAGCATCACCACTCTGGATCCCTCCAGCTTGGCCCCAGCACCATCAAGCTGTCCCTTTGGGCCTACCGTTCCTAGATAGGAACTTTCTGGACCCTCAAAAGTATTTCACAGTCCTGCTTTTCTTCAGTCCTCTTTTTAAATGATGTCTCGGGCACAGTCAGCTCTCTTAGACCTCTGCCTCAGTACTTCAGCAAGTTTGTCTTTCACTCCATTAAATCAGTGAGTGGCCTGGAGATACAGAGCTATGATCACTGCTTCTGGAGAGCCACATCCCCTCTGCCCTGCTGTGGTGGGTACACAAGGCTACAAGCTCCCTGACAGCTCATTCATGCCTCTCACTGATGTGTTGCAGTGTCCAGAGACAGGCTGCCCTGGAGTCCCAAGGAACCGGACTCTCCTCCAGCCCCAGATGTGAACTCCCACAATGACCAGGAGCAGGACCCGTGGGATTTAAAGGACCCACACCAGGTCAGAGCTGGACTTGTCTGTGTACTGAGGAAGCACCCTTGCATCATCCGTGTCACCTCCCACCTCCAGCATCATCAAGCTTCCAGGAAAGGAAATATCATTTCATCTAACCCCAAAATATCACAGCTTTATATTCAGACAGCTGGACCTACCCTGAGGAGGACAGAGGGATATGAAGCCATTTAAAAGGAGAGACCCAAAGGGAGTAACTGAGCCACCCCAGACCAGCACATAAATATCTCCTTAGTGAATCAGCCCACTAACAACACCCTCAGCAGCCAACAAAAGACCGTTCCTCACTGAGGAGCCCTTCCTCCTCATGGCAGAGCAGGGAGCAGGTGCCTGGCACCCCAACAGCCATGACTCATCTGTGAGGTGTGGTGGTGCTACCGGGAGCAGGAAAAATAGAAGAAATGCTATCACCAGAAGAAATCTCCATTAACTTCCACAAGAAGCAACCTCTGGAGACAGAGCAAGGCTCCCACTCAGGCCCCTCCACAGCTGAGAGTGCAGAAGTTACCCACAGGACTTCTTCAACCCTCCGTACAACATCCCAGGGAAATGTGGTACCCAGAAGCACAAGCTGAGGATGCAGGAGGCAGAACTTTGCTGAAGATACACAACAGTAAAAGCTGTTCAGGCAGACTGTGCCAGTAGTCTCATTCTTTATGTAAGAGAGCTCCCTCTAGGTTGAACACTCGGGTATTTCAGAAGCCATTGCTCATTTTGGAGTCCACGCTCTGCCTTGATGCCTTTATCTCCAGAGAAGTGTCTGTCAGTCAGAAAGCCTGCAGGTACCCCAGAAGACATGGGGTTTGCTTTCCACTTGCAACCCGGCCCGCCCAGTGCAGGCATCGACTAACCACGATGATGTGCGTTACATGTACATGTATGTGTGATGCACACACGTGTGTGATGCATGTGTCCTCACATGTGGACATAACCACAGGTCCTCAGTATTTCACCCATCAGAGCTACTCTGATATGTTCAGCTGGAGCTACACCAGGGAAGGAGCCAACTTGTAATTTCTCCAGCCCCAAACCCAATCTTTACCCTGATTTGAAACACTTATGAATTATTCCACAAACTGATGAGCAGGGATTGTTCAGCAGAGGCTTTCAAATTCACAGAACTAGAAAAATCAGATGGAAAAGACTTAATGCCAGAAAATGCAGGACCATTCCCTGCAGTGGGATCCCAGGAGCTTTGTGCAAACTAGTTTTAAACCTTGAAGTCTTTAATACAACTTCTTGTTTTATTTTTATTTTACCTAGACTGGTATTTACTAATAAATATGCAGCTTGCTGTATACAGAACAGCAGGTAGCTCCCATTTACAGCTGTATATAACTGACTGCAATATTCAACACCCTTACTCTGCTATGCAGTATAATACTCACAATAAAACACATACCGTATTTGCAACTGTGTCCATGCTACTATTCTTGTACGTGACACACATTAAGAAACAAATTCAGAACATAGAAAAGAATTTACCATTTACACAAAAAAGATGCGTTGGGATTTTCAATAAGTTCTAGCATAATACAGTATCATTTTTATATCTTGTCTGCTCCCTTGGTCTTGCTGATTTAATATGTCTTTTCTCTCTATAACCATAAACCTATAGGTTGTATATAGATTTTTTTAAAACATAATATATGGTGCCAGTGCGTATTTATAAAACTTTACCATAGAAATGTAAGAATTGTCAGAAGGAATCAGTCCAAGGGCCATCCAGGCCAATATCATATCTCCAACATTTTTTCCCATTAATATGGATTAGGCAGACAATACAGTTTACTACAACCTCATTTTATAACCATGTTAGTGATAATAATACTGTTTTGTGTATAAATGCTTATAGAGCACAGTGGACAGGGAAAGAGCATCATTCCCACAGAGAGGGAAACTGAGGCAGGGGAGATAGAGATTTTATGTTTATATATATATATTTCTATTTATATATTATATTTTTTAATATATATATAAAACTTATTTTTATATATAAGACTTGATGGAGATTATATATGACAAGGAGCCATCAAGAGTCCTGGATAGCACCAACCCCTGCTCCAGCCCTTGCACCCCACCATGCAGCCCTGCCAGGCACCAAAAGATGTGCCACAAGCCAGGGGGATGCTGCCCTGGGAAGAGTTAATGGTGGAGGTCTCAAGTCTGAGCGCTGCAGGTGTCTGCTTTTAATTCTTTGCTGCTCTTCTCCCAAACAGCCCAAGGATTTCCACCCTCCCTCCTTCTCCTTTACAAATGAGTGTTTAGCATAAGAAGAGAGGCAAGAGGAGCCAGGGCAGCAGGGAGATCTCCTACAGCCCTTTCTAGACAACCTGAGCAGGCGGGAAAAGGCAGCTGGCTGGAGCCCAGCGAGAGAGCGGGGACCATGGGACGAGTCTTTTCACATCTGGTTAAGTACTGCTAAACCCTCCGACGAGCTGCCTAATTATTACAACACTTCTGCCGAAAAATTAACGTGCTTGGCTGGCTGCACTGGGGCAGAAAGGGTAGGAAAGCAGCTGTCAGGATGCAGGCAGCGATGGGAGCACCAAGAAAAGAGGTTTGCGGCACAAGGTAAGGGCAGGGAAGCTCTGCCTGCAGGGATTCTGCTGAGAAAACAGTCTCCTCCCTGCTTTTTTTGCTGCATGGCCCCCACGAGAAGACAGTGCCAACAGACTTGTTACTCTAGCAAGGGCAGCCCTTGCAAAGAGCTCGACAGAGATGCCCTGCCTACCAAAATCAACAGAACGACCTGCCAGCATCGCCAAAAACATATGATTATTCTGAGGACCCAAGAGCAGGGCCAGGAACAGGACCTGGGGCACTGGGCTTCCCTGAGCCAGACCTCTGCTCACTTCTCCTTCTTGCTGAACCCTCATTTCAGTAACTTCCACAAAATCCAGGCGTGGCACCTTATTTCTGTAGGTCTCTATAGGCCCTGTAGGTACCACTGAGAGAGCATCATTCATATGTACATCTCCCTGCAAAACCCACTTTAAAAGGGCTGCAGAAAGGATACCAGTAGCTCATGGATAGTGCTCCCCCAGGGCAGCCGTCTCCATGTCAGGTTATCACCAGCTGCTGGTGGGTAAGCCCCTTTCTGCTACAGCTGCAGTGGGATTAATCTCTCTCCCTAGACAAAAAGGTGGGCTTATTTCCCAAGAGGTGTCCAAGTACACCCAGAGAGCTCAGCAAAAGTAGCAGCCCGCTGTGTGCCTTTTACCCTCAGACATTTGATGAAATTAATGACACAAAAGTAAGTATAAAGGCTAAGACAAATAGAACTGGCAACAACTTGAACCTTTGGCCTGTCCTTTGAAAGTCTCTGGCAAGTCTCAAATCTTCTTGATCTGCTCACTAAAGGGATGACTGTCCCACAATTATTTTCCAAGCATTTGTTGGCAAGTTGTAGGAGGAAAAAGGCATTTCACTGAAGCTGTTAGTACAAAAGCTCAGCTCCAGCCAGGGCCCTGGACTCCACTTCAAATTATAATATTTTAAGTACCTGAAAATAAATATTTTGTCAGCTGCTGAGAATTAAGAAGTAGCTTCGACCTTTCAGAGAGGGGAACCCTGTGGAGAGCGGCGAGCCTCAGAGAGTTAGTTGCAAAACAAGCTTTGCCCAAGCCATTCAACCTGTCTAGCACACACACAGCCTCCCTTCCCGTGCTCCTGGCTCCTTGCAAGCTGCCCAGAGCCTCCTGGGGCACCACAGGCTCTCATGCACCCAGCAGCTCCTTCCCAGCTGGGAAGTGTGCTAATGAAAGACACTGGAGCAGCACTTGGCTATAAACTGGATGCTATGAGGAAGACGCGCGTCCCTGAGACAGAAAGAGTGGCGTGTCAAGGTTTTCTACTAAGAGTTGCCAGTCCACTCCCGTGTTGCTTATTGGTGCTGTTGTTTCATGCTGTACCATGCACAGTCCAATGAATTTTATCCACAAGGATTAAAAATACTCACTTTTGTTTTATAACATCTGACTATGACCAAACACCTGGATAGATGTACCCATCACCTCTCAGACCTCTGAGCCACTGTTCGTGCTCCAGCGATGGCAAAAGGAACCCACACAGAGCAGATCTCTCGTTTTCCATCAGAGCTCGAAGAGTTAAATCCCTCTCCCTTCCCCCCAATCTTTCTGCTTTTGGCCTTTAGATCAGCCCTGGTTGCCAATGAGGACTCATCGAAACACCACGAGGCTGGGCCTGTCAGGAAGGAAACCAGCGCGTCCAGAGTTTTGTTGTTCTAAAGACTTTTTTTTTATTTTATTTTACTGCTCAGGAAGGAAGCCAGAGCCTGCGCTTCGACTCCAAGAATGTCGATTACTCATCCTTCCCTGCATTATTTCTTTTATCTCTCACTTTTATCTACCTTACTCCAAATTTTTCCCTCTGGTTCTTTCTCTACTATTCCTAGCCACTGCTTTCAGCTGTTCGTCCAAGTTTCATCAAAAAAACTATCTGGTGACTGTTTCTTCAGAATAAAATCCCACTGATAATGTTTATTAAAAGAGCCTTCATCCCCCCGCCCCCCCCAGCCTTTTCAATCCTGGTGTAACCATCCAGGTACCACGGTTATAACCACTGCCCTAGGACCTGAGCACCTCTGAAACATGAACACAACCACCCTCAGCGTACAGCTGTGCTGCAAGTATATCATAACCCCTGTTTAAAGACGAGCGATGAGAAATTACTCTGCTTGTCCAAGGTCAATAGAGTCCACAGCACAAGCACAACCCACGCTCAGGGCTTTGCCCAGGCAGCCCTTCCCTCTTCCTGCTCTGCATGGATGTGAGGAGAAGGCACGCTCAGCTCTGCCAATAAATGTGCCCTTCATCTTCAATACCCCCATGCTAGCCAAGCTAGAAATGTGCAACAAAAGTAAAATAATTGGTATGTGACAAGTTGATGACACATTTCCTTAGCTGTGAAAAAACGTGGGTCCTGGATCACCCGAACGTCAGTGAGCCACCTGAGTACATAGCAGAGAGACTATCAGCAAGTGGTGTCTAACTGCCTTCTCCTCCCAGGGTCTGCAAAATCCATCACACCTCCTGGAGATTTCCTTTTCTTCTTTGCCCAGGTGCAGCTAACAACCCAGACACAACTGGCAACATCTGGGAGAACACAGACCCAGATGTTTCTCATTGACATTGTAACCTTCCCCAGCCTTTGCCAGGGCCTGCCTGCTCCCTGGCGTGGGTGCCTGTGTGGGAGATGCACATGCTCAAGGGCAGACTTGGGTCCTTACAGTGTTCCTGAAGAGATGACCAAAGGTGAAGCATTTTTTTTCAGTTTAAGGCCCCTTCTTCCTTGAGATGTGCCATAAACCTGGGGCCTGACACGGACCACACCATACACAGCTTCCCCAGGCTACAACACCCACAATATCTCAGTTACACGCAAGTGAGGCCAATTCTCTTTGCCCAGCTCTGTCTTGGTCTAACACAATCCTCCCCTGTTTCCACAGTTAACGTGTTGTTTTCATTTTAAGAGGGGAAAATAATGAGATGGTGGGAACATTACTTCTGGCTAATGGAGACGGAGATCTGCAAACTTTCACAGCTTAGTTTTTCCAGTATATCCCAGTCCTGATCCAAATATCATCATACTTATTTCAGTCCTGGACCCAACATGGGACTGGACACAACACATTGGCCAAATTAAGACAGAAATAACTTGCAGCACTTTTCTACTTCACACTCTCTCAAAGACCTCTTGCTGACATTAAATTTCTGGTTTGCAGACTCCCTGCTTCCCCCACTACCAAATCTCCAGGCGCCTTCAACACAGCTTCCCTGAACATGTTAGCCCCAAACCTTGAGTGAAGGCAGGCTACTGATCACCATGCCTCTTCTGTAACCAGAACAACTCTTGGAGAGCAACACTTCTGCATGTGAACCCAAATATGCAGAAAGGAAGGAATAGCACAGATAGTGGCAACCAGCCCCAGGAGCAGAGACAGCAGGAGCAACACCAGCAGTCCTGTACAGGGCTGCGCACTGAGTAAAGTGCAAAACTGAGGGTGAAGAAGCAGGGTTATAAGAGTTTAGCTGCTCATTCTTCCCTTCTCCTGTCTAAGGGGCACCTCCTGATGTATGAGTCCACTCAGGCTGGCAACTTTTTGATTGTGACCATTAAGTTCCTCTGCTCGTGCTCTGCGCAGGGTTACCCAGGTCACTGATTGCTCCTTCATCTCCCCAGTAAAAAAAAAAGGTCAGTGGTCAAACTGCCTCCTCGCGGAGGCTGAAGACAAGTGCTCAGGAGGGAAAAGCTGTCACCCTGGCTAAGAACTTTGCTGGAGGCTCACCTCCGACCTATAGTGCTGGCAATGGGAATTGAGACTGGTTTGCAAGGAGGAGAATAAACAAGAGAAGGAAGCGAGCTTCTGCAGCCCCCTTGATGGTGCTGCAGCATTTGTCCTGGATCCCTCTGACCTGCCCTGATACTCAATGCCCAAGATGGCACTTCCCACCCATCCACAGCCATCAGGATCCTCCACACTGCAAACAGCAACAAGGAGACAAGGTTCCCTCTAGCCTGCGTGGGCCAAAGGTTGGCCTGGGTGTGGGGTGGCTCTGCCGCGGCCACCCTGATAAGGTTTTCACTCACCCAGCCCGAGGTGCAGCACCCAGGAGGCCGTTCGCCTCCATGAGCCCTCCTCCCCACTCGCTCACAAACACCCTCCCATCACCTCTGGCACAGCATGGGGGCTTGGGTGGAGGCCCCCAGTAGGGAATTCTGTGGAGTGTCCCCCCAGACAGGACTGGGACAGAAAACTCTGAAAGAAATCTTCAGCATTGGAAGCAAGGTTGGAGGAGAAGGCGGAGCTGTAATCTGGTACGAGGTGTTTTCCCAGCAACACAACTGCCAAAGCAGGCTCTCTGAGATGAGGGATTGTTATCCTATGTCTCCTTATAGCGAGGGATGTTACAGGACAGACAATTTCACATACTAAATGGCTTTGCAAGTTGTTTCCTAAAGTGCGGGGAAACAATATAAAAATCAGATGAAAAGGTTGAGTCCTTTTTAATTAAAAAGATCTTAATTTAAATCAAAGTACCAAAAATCCCAATAGAAAGAAATGGATCCTTCAGGGCAGTCCCCTGTGTTTTACTTTTTGCTCTGTTTACAAACCCTATTGCATTTGGTGAGGCTGTCACAGGGAGCCTTTACCCCAGCAGCACGTTACTCGCCGCTGACTGACGCCCCAGCGCTTTCTGTTTTAGTTTTCACACAGGAGCCACAAAGCTCTCCACCTCCCTTCCAAGGAATGAGCCTGCAGTTGAGAAACCAGCCATGCCAGCAAGCCCAGCATCTGCAGCTGAATGCATCCTGCCGTTCTCACCCCACTCGGGGCTGCAGCATCTCAGCAAGGCTGCAGGATTGTACTAGCAAAAATCTCATGCATGAAAGCTCTTGGGTCTTTCCAAATTAAAAACTTGACGTTGTTACTCTGGCAAGAGCCAGTTACTACGAATTGGTGCTGCTGGGGGAAAGCAAGGACGCAGTTTCCAGCTCTTCCTTTTAGGGGTATCCAGAGACACTTAGTGCCTTCCTTTTCCCACTGCAGAACAGCCTGGTATTCACAAGAAAAAGTACAAAACATGTTATCGCTCTGCAATTCAGTGAGAAAGCAGATCTCAGCTTCAAGCTACCAAAAAGAGGAAGGTTTTAAAACAATACTGACTAGAAACAATGTCCCAAGTGAGGAAAAATACGATGGAAGTGTCCCACACCTGAACTCAACGAGCAGTTTCGCTGTCACCAGGACTGCCTGCCCACGTTATCTGCATTTAAAACAATAAATCTCTCTTTGCCTTGCTCCTTCCCAATATTGCTTTTCCCCCTCTTCTGTTGCTCAGGGTACTGCTGCAATTCAAGATGCCAGCAAATGGTCGAAGGAGAGGAGAAAGTGATGGCTGGAGAAGAACGCCCAGCGTATCACAACCACCATCCATGTTTTAAAAAGACAAAGATGAAGAGGACAGACACAGATAGTACCAAACCCCACAGTACTTCTTCAGCCAGAGCTTTCATTGACTTGAGGACTAGGTCCCAGAGAAGGACTGCCAATCTGGCCAACAAATACCCAATACCCAGTAAAATACTTCAGCATTAAGGTGTAAAGAAAACTGAATTCAGGGCCATGAATTTGCCCCAAATGTCTGTAACCTGCAAGATTATATATATACACAGGGATCGCTCAGGCCAGCAGAGCCAAGCAGGCAAACAGCGAGGTTGCATAAAAAGGGAGAAAGATACATATACAGATTACATGTGTAGACCTACAAAAAAAAATACACATGCCCTTTTTCAGGGGACGCTGTGTAGGAATCTGATCCCACATTAAATTTTCCAAATAGAAATCCATTATTCCTGAAGAATTTCAATTGCCTTGCATAGCTGAAAAATGTCCTCAGAAGTCCCCAAATCTGCTACTCCATCCTCAAAAGAGGTGAAAAATTCATAGGCTATCAAACAAACTGACATGATCAAAGACCACCAGTGACATGAACCGTGGGATAAAAATCATCACAATTTGCTTTCAATGGCTGCTTTTCTTGGAATGTGGTATTAAAAGAAAACAACTTTGCCCCCACTATGAATTAGCATTAGAAATCCATAGTAAAAATAAAGCTTAATATTATACAAATGGGTACAGTTCTCTATAGTGCTCCTGATGCAGATTAAGGTTAGACAGATTTTAGATGACAGTTATTTACCTCAGTCTAACACCATGTATGTACAAATGGAATTTATTTTATAGCTGCAGATATTAGCCAGAAAAAAAGAGATGAGAGGAAATCTTACAGTCTCACGTAAAATATAATTATGTCTGTTTTCTGCTCCTTGGAAAGCAAACAAAGAGGGAAAAATGAATCTGCTGCTAGCATTTAATGGGACTTGTCTAAATGATATCAAACAAATAACAACCAGCAACAATTCACAAACACCTTCATTCTTTTTTTTTTTCATGGGTGAATTCCAGAAGATCTAAGACCTCATTGCCTTGAACACTTTCACTCTTACAGAGCAGGATTAGGCCCACACCCGAGTATGTCTCTTTCCTTTGACACCTTCAAATTATCAAAGAAAGAGAAGAAAAAAAAAACCACGGAGGCACTAATGCTTATTCTCTCCCTCCTGAAATGTATGCCTGTTCCTCCCCGCTTCTCCCAATTCCTTACGCAATTGCCACCGATCAACCAGGAAACTGTTGCTAACTCCTGATTTTTGCAAGTTAGCAAGTAAAATAATAAAACAATGTTTTAACTGTCAGAGATCCTGGCTCGCAAAGTGCACTTTGGTCATTTCCTTTAATAACTGTAGTTTAGCGGTAATGATTTATAATAGTTCATAATATTCTACTAACTGTACTATATTAATAATACTAATACTTTGCCCTTGCCTAGTGTCTTCTGTCAGAAGATATCAAAGCGACACACGCCGCTGTGAGGGAGGTATCGCCATTCCCCCGTTAGGGATTGGGAAACTGTGACTCCGAGCCATGCCCAAGGTCAGGATTCCCGATCCCCAACCCAGTACAGCAGCCACCAAGTCTGCCTTCACTTCTCCTGCCACAATTTTGTGACAGCAGTCAAGCCTGATCGATGGGGCTGAAGATTTAATGTGATTAAATCCTTCTCAAAAAGCAAGGTTTGGCCAGTCATGTGGGGGCCATGGTTTTGATAGGGAATACCAAGCAAGATGGGGAGTTTGCCCTGAAATTGTGTAACAAATACCCTCACGCCAGCATTCAGACACATGGGGTAAAAGAGGAGTGATAAATATTTGCTGCATCCATGCCCATGTCTCCAGCAGGAGATGGATAAATATGACATTTAGGTGTTGCTCGGCACTCCAAGGATGGTGGTTACGAGCCCTGACACCAACTCCTGGGGAGTCCAAAAAGGAAGAGAAAGGGGACGAGGCATCGCTGGCATGGCTGAGATGACAAGAAAGCTGGCCGGATGGCAGCGGCTGCGCGGGGAAACATTTTGGAGGAGAAAACAGCCCCAGCCCTCCCCCTCAAACGATCAATTAAAAGCCATCCTTCTGCCGAGAGCCGGGCGAGGACAGCAAATGAGGGCTGTGAGCAGAACAGCCGCCCGGCCGGGCTCTGCATGACAATTGATGGGAAGGGGAGGCCGGAGGGGGCTGCCGGAGCCCTGTCCCTCCTCTCACCATGGTGATTAGGTATTCCGAGTGCGCCAGATAGCCCCAAATAACAGAAAGAGAAATATAAACTGGAGACCGACAGATCCAAGGCAGGCCAGATGGCCCCGCAGCCGGCAGGGGCTGCTCCCATCCAGTCCTTCCCCACTTTAACTGTTCAAACATTTCTTTATCCCGACAAGACAATTAAGCCGAACAGCATGGAAAGGAGTCTCGGCAACAGTTTGCAGAGGGAGCAGGGAGGTTGTTGCCAGAAAAGCAGAAAAAGGAGGCAATTGCTGCATACTCCAAGATCTCCCTCCATGCAGCACCCCTAGCTCCACAAGGATGGTGCATTTTGGGTGGTGTTACAGGGATGGATGCATGGCCTTCATCTCTGCTACTGTTCATCTGCCTGCCCACCCCTTCGGAAAATCCACTGTTGCTCCTTCACTCCTCCTACATCATGCAGGGCACTGCACAACGGAAAGCAAACGTTCCACTTGATTTATTTCATTCTTTCATAAGCAATGTTAAGCTTGCAATTTCTCATGGTCACGGCTGATTATTATTAGCAACAAAGCATCACTTCACGTTAGACCCCAAATTTTACTGGCCTTGGAAGCGGTGCATCCCAGCAGGAAGAGTCATGAGCAATGGATGTGTGCATGGGTGCATTCCCCCTCCAACCCATTGTTCTGCCACAGAATATAAGAAGACAAACCTTCTTCCCCCTAGCACACGTACATATGTACACACACAGCTCTCTATGTAGGTCCCAGCCTGTAAACACAAAGCCCAAGACACATGTCTGACCGAGTGGGTGACTGTAAAGACAATCCTTGGTTTGATTTCCAAAGCATTACGTTACTGAGGAATTCAAGCTGTGGTCATCATAGCCATGATGTTCATCACCTGAAGTGCAATTTACATTTGATCAATAAGGAACCAGTTGTTTCAAAAGGAAAACTAACTCCATGCTAGAGATGTTCTTTAAGACCCTAAAGTGGAACAAAGAGCTCACTAACATGGTGCACAACCTCCCTTGCAGGGGAGGAACTGGTTGCAGGACAAACTGACTGTGTCCAGATAACCAAGGTTAAATTATAAAAAAATAATAATCAAAATAATTTTAATAAAACCACCCCCTCTTTACCCACCAGTCCCAAGAGATGAGTAAGGATTTCAGTGTGCTCACCAACTCAATCACTCATCCCCAGGATGCACCGGGAGCTGGGCAAGACCCACCAGCAGTAGCCAGGAAACGGAGGCTAGGAGAGCCAGTGGCCAGAATGCAGAAGGTCACCTTGACACATCAGGCTCTGCTCCACAAGAATTCACAGACAACACATGATGAAGACCAAGCAGCAACAGGAAACGGTCTTCTGTGGTCCCAGGGAGGCTGGGGACACAGGCAGCCTCGCAGGGACGGCAGAGGTGTCCACTCTGACAAGGTCCAGCTCTTTGCCAAGAGATCCCAGCTTTGGCATGGACCTCCGCCTGTCACTTTGTGGGAAAGTGATGCCATGGTGACTGGTACAGAAGGCCACTGACAGATTTTATTAGAAACAAAAAATAAAACCAGGGATCATCTTCTTTTTTTCTATTTTAAAACAGGGTTATAGATCTCTTTTGCAGAAAGGAACATGCCATTTATTTCCACTCCTTCTAGGAATCTCAACTATTGTACGCTTATTAAAGGAAACCCATAAAATATGTCTCCCAGTGTCTTTAACACATGCTTTACAAGAAGCCCCTAAACTCTTAACAAACGGCATTATTTTTCTCAGTAAGTGCCTAAGAGAACAGGCCCATCCCGTACACATTACATCTGCTTCTCCCTGGAAAGGTTTCGCTTTTCTACGTGCTCCCTGTACGCTACATCTCTCCGGATGTTCCGAGTACCTGCATTTTACAGCAAGAGACAACTTAACCAAACGCAGACATCTCAGCCCGATTTATTGAGTAACAGGGAGCACAATCCCACCCAGATGCACCCCAGAGGAGATGCTCTCCCTTCGTGGGATGCACGGGCATGGGCATCGCTGGCAAGCAACACCCTACTTTAAAAGTAAGGAAAGGTTCACCAGAAAGACTGAGCAATCTCTACTGCACAAATATGTATCTTATAGGGCCAGGTGCTAATCTGGGTTACATCAGCACATATCCCAAATAATTTTACTGAATTCTGTGAATTTCCTACACTGGTGAAAAAAGAGGATGAGACTACTCCCATGATGCAGAGGACTAAATAGAGCAAATTCTGAACACTCCTTGAGATGAAAATGACTGACTTTGGATTCTCATTTTGCTGCAAAGTATCTCAAGTGTAAACCTATTTTTCAAGAAAATTAAACCTCAGTGCATTGAATTCCCCTTTTTTTTTAAAAAAAAAAAAAAAGAAAAAGAGTGTTTCTTAGAAAATCACCATTTAAACTAGGGATAAAACAAACATTTTAATGAGCTATTCAAAAAAGGTTCTTGTGCAGTGGTACAGAAGTATATGCAGTGCAATCATAGTAATTCACCGTCCATGCAACACAAACACTTTCAGGAATCTGGAAAATACAACTAAAGGATTGAGCTCTGCAAATCTGAAAAGCACCCGTTAGACACGTAAAGGTCTTGCTGATCCAAGAAAATTTTACCATTTTTGTTCGTTGTTGTAGAAAAGCCTTAATATATTTTTGCCTAGAATCTACAGCCACCTACCTGCAACAGATTCTCCATCAGGAGCACAAGTAGGCAATTTTTACAAAGGGTTATATGTAACAATTACACAAAGAATCCACAAAACTTCTCAGGGGCCAATAATAAGAGAGAACAACCCCCCCCAAGTATGCATTTATATAGAAACTTCGAATATATATATGCAAATGTCAATGCAAAATAGGATCACGATTATATCTGCAAACTGTGATCTCTCGAATTTCTCACTGCGGAAGTTTTTCTTTCCTAATGGTCAACATCAAAGATCATTAGGATCCTCTAAAAAGCTCCGCCGCTCGCTCTCTCGGCCTCCAGCAAACACACCCATACGTGCGTATGCACACACCAAATAAACTCGCTGTGTTAATGGAGCGAAGTTTCCATGGTGCAGTATCTATATGTGATGGGAATATGATACAGAGCCAACAGACATATTTAGCGTACGCTGTCCTGGTAGTTACAGAAGAATTTTAATGTCGATGAAGTATCAGGGATGTTGCATTTGCTTGGCTCTACCACGCAGCAAAGCATCTTAAAGAAATTTAACAATATGGGTAAGAAAAACAACAAAGCAAAACACCTTCCACTTCTGCCCAAGTTTTCCAAGCTGGCTACAAAGTTTTTATTCTGCTTCCTTTCGCCGGCAAGTCCCCTGCCGCAGCGCTGGCAGCAGCGCCTGGAGCCGGGTGTCACCATGCCTGCCTCTCACACACGCCTGTGCAAAGCCCCGTCTGTGCCCAGAAAGGAGAGGACCCACGTTCAGCACACGCTGTTGGCAAAGGCAAGGCACGGTGGTGGATATAGATGCGTCTGTCTGTCCGCAGCTGCGCTTCATGTGGTCTAATTCATTTAAGAGATTTACTTCTTCAAATGGAGTATCTGACAGGATTTTGCTAGCAAGATCCATAGCAGCTGATGCGCTCTAAATTCATTTATCTAGCGGACCCGCTCCTCCGCCGCTATCTCCCAGAGTATTCTTTCGAGCAAGCTTCATTTCCACAGCCACATTATATTGATAAGGGAAAGAGCATTGACAAAGATGTCTCTAAGCCTTGCCATCTCACCTGCCTCCCCCCCAGGATAATTATATTACCAGCTTACACACATACACATCCCACCTACAGCCGCTTCCCCTACAGACCTAAAAGAAGGGAGAGGAGATGCTGAACAATGATGGGAGCTTACGGCACAAAAAGTAGCATGCTCAGGGGTGGATCAGAAGGAGAGGGGGGAGATAGATAAGAAATCACATTTGTAGTGCACGGAATACACAGCTTCTGCCTTCAGTGGGAATCGTCCTACCCTCGCAAACGCCGACATAAAAGACACTTGCAGCATATTTCAAAACCAAAGAGCGATGGATTTACAAGGCAGGTTGATTTTATGATGACTTTTATTGAAAAGGTACGCTGGGTTTAGGCAGATGCCTTTTAGCACTGGTAAGTTAGCACAGTGCCTAATTCAAGGAGACAGCCTGAGGAAGCAGCGCCGACAGGGGAGAAAGAGCCACAATGTCTCTATTACTCTCCTCGGCATCATAAAGGGGAGAAGAAAAATCACGTCTGAAAGGGAGAGGAAGGAGCGGAGCAGCAGGTTTTTGTTGAAAAAAAAATAGTAATAATAATAAAAACAACAATAATAAAATTGTTTTCTAGGAAGAAAATTCAACAGAACAAAGGAGCTCATGTGAAAAGCAAACCACTCGCTCCTTGGTCTATACGTCTGGGTTTACAGGAAAACTCTAATCATAAGTTACCACTCTTCTTTGGAGTACCACGCTCTGCTGCCCCCAGACCACTCCCTATCATGGATCACATCCCAGCTCAGCAGAGCTGGAAGCCTGCCCTTCCCGGAGGACAGCTCTGCCCCTCTGTGTTGGCAACACCACAAGGGACAAGGTGATGGGGGAGCAGGGAGTTACAGTCATGAGCGTGTGGAATGGTTTCCTTCAGTCCAACCACCGAGCTGTGAAAGGGCACGTCACCTTTCAACAGGCACCAAAGAGGGGAAACACTCAGAGAAATCACCTAGTGCGACAGCTTATTGAATTGTAAGAACAGATTCGGGTTTATGTCTCAAAGAGGGAGCTCAGTGACCAGAAATATTCTTAAGTTAGTCAGAGGAAAAGGTACTTTTGTCCTAACCCGAGGCACGAATCCTGAAGGTGATACATTTGCTATAAGAACAGTGTGTGTGAAGAAAAGCTCAGAAAGAAATACCTGAAGAAACAGGGGATACGTATTTGCTGCAAACTCTGGGAAAGTTTCTGGCTACACACTCCAGCTGCAACCCTGTTTACACACATATATGTACCAGCATCCACAGCCTCGCACTGGGGCACGGACAGCTTTCTGCTTGGTCAACGCTGTCTCTCCAGCTGTGTGCTGGAAGACAAGTTTCCTTCAAGAGCACCTCACCTTGAAATCTGTCAATGTCTATTTAGAAGAGACAAGGCAATACTGCGTGGCTGAGCTTGGCAGCCAGGAAAGGCTGGTTTTCCTCTGCCTTCAGCAAGAACCACAGCACTGCGGGACAATCACCTGTTGAGTATCTCAACGAGGCGCAACTGAAGAAGAACCAACAAGTCAACAGAGGTACTTACATCTGTCACTTCGGTCTTCAGGACTGGATGAGGTCTCCCGGTCAGAAATGAGGCCAGAAACAGCAAAGATCTTCTTCCCCGTATCATCAACTTTGAGGGAGCCGGGGGAGCTGGAGGGGAGCTGCGTGCCAAACTCGTACTCCTTCCCATCAGCATCCGAGAAGCGCAGATGGGGCGAGTCAGTGTCATGGCAGTTTTTCAGGCGCTTGGCCGGAGTAAAGGCTGACTGGTAGCTCTCCCGGTCTTCAGTAGATGCAAAGGGGCGGAAAGCCCCAACGCCGCTGTGGTTCAACATACTGATCGGGGTGCAGTCCAGGTTGGGGGGTGCAAACTGGGGATGGAGATGAAGCAAGGATGGAGGAAAGTCACGGTTTGCAAACGCTCCTGGCACCCCACCTTGCCGATGATACATGGAGGCAAAAGTATATGAGCCATTGGTAAAGGGAATATGCACGTCCTTATCTGCTGACACTGGGACCCCAAAAGGCCTCGGCTGCTGGCAGGGAATGGAAGCATCACGGCTGGCTTCAGCGGTGGAGGCGAGAACCATCAGTGCTGGGGAGGCCAGCGGGTTGGGGAGATAGGGTGAGTTCTCCATCTTGAATGCTGCCCGGTGTAAGTCCATCGGAGTTTCTTTCCTCAGCAGGATCACAAGCAGAATGATCTTCCCTGGATGGAAAGCAAAGCGATGCCTGGGAATGGAGCGGGGAAAATTACTGGAGCATCATCACCCTCTGAACGCTGCAAGGAAACAGAAAAGAAAAGAAAACACAACTGGTTAGGTTTCTGCACTCATCTCTCTGGGACACTCCAGCAGCAGGGTGGCCACACGTGTTACAACCCACCAGCCAGAGACCCGCCACTGTTCTCATTCAAGAAAATCAATAGACAACTTCACACACTAGTGGAATCAGCTCTGGCCCTCCAGGTTAAAGGGTATCATTCAGTGCAGATGAATGAAACCAAGCATAATAACATGTAGATTTAATAACCCACTAATAAACAAGGTTCGGTCTAAAATTAAGATAGTAACTCCAAATTATAATTGGAATTTTATATGGCAAGGGGCATGTACATATAATTGCAATAAACTTGAGAAAGCCCACACATACACACATCGCTATTTGCTTGGGGGGGTGTGCATGACACCAACGTAAAAATATCTATTGTACATAGTTACCCAAATAAACCAGCATACATGGTTATACTGTACACGATGCCTAAGACATATATAACAGAGATGTATTTTCTCTTGCTCTCACAGTAGATATGGATAGGTAAGTACTTGCACACACAGTACTTGATACCATCATATATATATATACACACACACACCCCCCACTGGAATGTAGGAATGTGACTGTGTATGGGTGCGTGTGTGTAATACACAAACACCCACGCGTGCACACACAGTCCCTGTTAGCCAAAGGAGAAGAGACTTCCCCCGTAAAATGCCTGGCGTCTCTGACAATATTTAAAATCATAATGGGTGCTTCTGCCATCTGATCTCTGCAAGCGTCTGCCTTTCGGGTCGGGGACAAGAGAGAATGGATCAGTAATTTTAGTTCCTAATGCACTCACTCTTAAGTAGATTTGTAAACTGCCCTGAATGTGCCATTAACATTTAGAGGAAAATGTTAACAAAATTTCTGCCTTGCATCTTGCTGAGCCTCCTAGGTTGGCTGCAGCCACCCAGCCAGCCACAACCCCCTCCCAGGGTGAAAGAAGGGAAAATGCTCCTTTCTGTATCTCCCCCAGTTCGCTCTGTCTTTTTGTGTTGTTATTTTCTCCCCCAATCAATCTCGTGTCTTTTCTTTTAAGCTTCCGCTGCCTGCCATTCAGGCCCCACAGCCCAGCTTAAAATACAAGGACTATAACTTTGAAACAATATACTAGCCGCTGGAGCTCAAAGGGCCAGAAAAATCATATAATAATAAAAAGCTGTTACAAATTGTGCCTCTTAAATCCAGAGGGTCAAACATCTCAAATAAAACTTAGTGAAAGAGTGTCTCCCTAATGGAGTGCCTTTTGTACTCCATGAATGAGGGAGCCTAGGTTAACAAAGTGTATGAAATCCAGTCTGTGGCTTTAATGCAGTTCAGTGATAACATTTCCTCTCTCCCATCCTGTACCCAGCCACTCCACTGACTGTTATTAATTGTGAAGATGAGTGGACATCATCTCTCTGCTTCCTCATTTGGCACCCGTCCTTACAGACATCATTGCTAAATTACCAGATTATGTATCTCGCATTAACGGATTTGCTCTCTTCCAAATTTTAAATAACTTTCCTGTCGAGTTCTTGCCATGGAGAGCGAGGGGGAGAGGGAGAGCGAGGGATGCCAAGGGCATCCTGGTCAGCGCTGCAGTCCTGGGTACACTCGCCCTGCTGCTTCACGCGAGGCTGAGCGAAAACTGGAGGTCAGGAAACTGCAGCCGCTGGCAAATGTGGAGTTGCTGGGGGCTTATGCAACTGTGTAAATATATATATACGCACACACGATTAGATATCTAAAGAGATGCATGCAAATAAGCCACCGTTCCCAGAAATAAACAATCATTAACATGGAAGTGAAACTGAGCAACCATGGGAAAACACGGATTTCCAGGGAAAAAAAAAGCAACCACCTCTGTCTCCTTTTCTATTTTTACTTGTGCTTTCATCCCATTACGTTAAATGTATTTCATAAATTAGTAATCTGGCCGCAACACTTGACACTCCTGTAGGATACTGTGAATCACTACGGCCGTTTATTCGTTTGCAAACTTCATTACACCAGGAATAAATCAACACATTACAATATCTCAGCCAGCCAAATTTAATTTTTTTTCAGCTCCCACTTCCTTTTTCGTTCTCTCTCGCTCCCTTCTTGCCTAGCACCTCCCCACCCCCAGCAACACGGACAGATTAGACTGCAGCGGACCAGTCATTATGAAAATCTATCGTTAATACACTCCCAATGTCAAAATGTCATAGGTTTAAATACAGAACCCAAAAATAAGAAAACTAACTGACCTTCTTAATTAAAAAAATATGGATTGCAGGGTAATCAGCTGGAGGGAACATTTGGGTGCCGGGAAGGCAGTGGGCACAGGTGGAGTGAGGAACTGCTACTTTTCTGCCTCTATGCTGATTTTTTTTAATTTAGCACCTCGCGCAAATCCAGATTAAAATAACTCCAGCTATTGATCCGAGCAGTGGAATTGACATTAATTTTAGTTCACTTCTCACTTTGCAAAGGGATCAATAGGAAGTAATAACAGCTGACATCCCCGCTGAAAGGAGGAGAAAAGACGGGCTAGAGACAGAAATCGAAAAGCAACCAAATAAATCAGCAGCTACTTTTCCACGGCATCAGACAAACTCCAAACAGATTGCAAAAAGTCTTTGTTGAATTAACTAAACAAGGAGTAGAGGGAGGGGGAGCGGAGATCAATCTAGGAAGCTACATAAACTGTCTACTAAGTATGAAGGTTAGGCGGACAGACTGAAAATAAAATCTAATTTTTTTATTATTATTTTGTTCATGGCTACCTATATGCATAGTTATTGGATTTTAGAGCTACCCTGTTTAAGGTGTACACAAATTACCTGTGTAATCGTGTATGTTACTAATAACAAGGCTAAACATGCCACAACCAAGACAAATTGAATCAACAGCCTTTAGCTCTGAACCATAAAAAAAAAAATCTCTCACCAAGGAACAAGTTGTAATCAGTTATCTCTGGCTCAGTTTTGGTTCCTCTGCTTACAAAGGTTGTAGCACTGTGCTGAATTAGTTAAGAGGAAAGTCTGATAAAAGTAGGAGAAGCCATGACAGCGCTGGATTTAGCAGACATCACAAACACCCAGCAAGTGGAGAAAGCAGCAGTGACCACTGGTTATAAGCGTAAAACCCACTTGCTAATCAGCCTGCAAAGAAACATGCACATATGCAAGCACATGCACACCCCATACGCAGCCACCAGATCTGCAAGTCTTTTACTAAAATGTTACTCAGAGTTCCTATGGCTAAATCACCTCTCTGCTATCGATTAAAATAAATAAAACACACCACTCTGGTTTCTACAACAGGTTGCATTTTTGTGGTCTCTCAACCATTTCCAAATGCTAGAGATTAAAATAATGGGGCAAATTAACATTTTTCTCCCTCCAGAAACAAAGTTTTCTTGAGGAAAAAAAATTAATTAACAAGCTATGGGGAAAACAAAAAAAAAAGATTAAAACAATAGGAAATCCAGGAAAATTGATGATGCATGTAAATTAGGAAAGACCCCGGAAAAAAAAATCAGTATATCCATTTACATTAAAAAGTTTTTTCCCCATAAATGTCAAGTAGGAATTTAGAAATATGCTCTGTGCAGAAAAGCCAAAGATTATAAAACAAAATAATGCCAGCTGTTTGGGGATTTAAGTGCTCAAATGGATTATATATTTGAACCAAACTGGATTTCCTTATAATAAATAAAACAAATGCAAGCTCGAAAGCCAACAAAGGAGAGCTCTCATCACTGGATTAAGATACAAAGGAAAAACAGTTAATTTTTTTCCAACGCGTGAAATATGCCAACTGCAGCCGCACACCCGGGCAGCTGCTGTGAAAACCGGTTTGAGGGAAAAGAAAAAAAAAAAATAAATAGGAGAGCGGGGAGCGGAGGACCCGGCGGCTGGGACGGCCGGAGCGGCTGGTCCCGGTCCCGGTCCCGGTCCCGGCCCCGGCCCCGGCCCCGGGCGGCTCCGCCGGGCAGGGCAGCCCGGCCTCTGCCCCCTCGCCCCGCACTGCGCGCTCGCTTTTGTTTTGCTGCAAACTTCTTCCTCCCCCCCCCCCCGCCAAAAAATATTTTTAAGAAAAAAAGGAGGGGGGAGGGGGGGGAAGCCCCCGGGCGGAGAGGGTGCTCCCCGCGGCGGAGGGCTGCAGGAGGGAGGAAGCGCCGGGGGTTTGGCAAAAGAAAAAAAAAAAAAAAAAAAAAAAAAAAAGAGGGAAAGAAGAAAAAACCCCCACAACCTACCAAGGGTTTTGCGGGCCGCTTGGCCCCCGGCCCGCGCCCCCCGGCCCCGCTCCCAACTTGGTGAAATCCGAACGAAAATCGCGGGCGGCGTCGCGCCGGGGGAAGCCCCGCTCCGCCGGGCAGCGGGCGCGCCCCGGCCCCGGGCAACCGGCCCCCGGTCCCGGGCACCGGCTCCGGCCCCCTCCGCAGCGCTCGCCTCGGCGCGGGAAGCCAACCGGGCTGGCACCCGCCGGCCGCCCCCTTTCCCTCCCGCTATTTTTTCTCCCCCGCCCCGGAGGGGGGGCTGTTAAATAAACCCAAATAAAATAAAATAAGAAGCGGGCGAGCCCCGGGCTGGAGCCTACCGACGCCGCCAAGCCCCGTCGCTCCGCTCTCCCCGCCGGCAAATTAAACAGGTGTTTGGCTGCCCGGGGGGCCGGGGCTGCGGGCACGGCCCGGTACGGCCCGGTACGGCCCCGCACGGTCCCGCCGGGAAGCGGCAGTCGGGACGCAGCCAGGGCGGCTCCTCTCCTGCCTTCCCGGGAATTGGCCGCTCCCGGGGAGGCGACGGGAGGGGGCTCCGC
Organism: Strix aluco; assembly: GCF_031877795.1. Taxonomy (NCBI): domain Eukaryota; kingdom Metazoa; phylum Chordata; class Aves; order Strigiformes; family Strigidae; genus Strix; species Strix aluco. The sequence goes on from NC_133938.1 coordinate 11,969,498, forward strand.
CGGTCCGGTCCGTACAGCCCGTTAAGTCGCCTTTTCCCCCCCACTTCTTCCTCCTCCTTGAACCCCAAGTCACAAAGATCATCAGACGCGAGGATGACCGGAGTTGTTTGGATTTATTGCAACAATCACTTACCATACACATTTCCTGTGTGGAAGGATAAGCATTCAATACAACTCTTTAAGTAGACAGTTCCTAATGATTTCATTGTGGTCAACCAGATGGTTTTTATGTATTTAGATCTGAAGGTGAAGAATTATTTTCCATGCTTCCAACCTATTTACAGACTTCCCTGGTCTAGAGCTGGGGTTGTTGGTTAAAAGAAAGAAAATTCTGCGATTTCTCGATCGCATCGCTGGATGATCCAGAAAGTTTTCTAAAGGACCTAAAGCGAAAACAGGGATAATTCCTTTCACCTCTTCTGGCTTTCCAAGCTACACAATTCACATGTGGAGTAATTTTAGCTCATTCGTTGAATAACGCTGACAATTTAAACCGCCTCTCTACCTTTGTTTTATCTGCAATAATAAAACCAGAACAACACCGCATGTGAGATCCAGGCGTTTAGTTCCTACCTGAAAGCAGTCGGGGGCAAGGGCGGCAATCGTTTAGGGATGAAGGACCCGAGGAGGGGCGAGGATGTTGGACAAACTTCAGCCTCGTCCAAAATTAAGCTAAGTGGCGACTTAACAACGTGCGTTTTAAAAAAAATAATTCGGTCTTCAAGCGGGGATCGCGCATTTTTGGTACGGCTTAAAACTAAAGTTCACACGGGGACTGCACGATTGCAAAAATGAAAGCTTCGGAGTAAATAAAATTACTGGCTGTTCAGTGTTTCTTGAGCGCACAGAAACCCTGGCGGGATTTTTTGCAGATACTTTTATTGCAAAATAAAAGCCTTAGTTTGTGTATTTGAAAAAAAAAAAAAAAAAAAAAAAACCAAACACCAAAACCCTTGGGTGGGTGGGTGCGTGGATCTGCTTATTTCCTTTGAAAAAAGTTTTTGTTTTGCAGCCGCTGGGAACTGAAATTGTCGCTGCCCAGAGCGACCGTGGAGAGAGCGAGGTCCTGGGCGCCCGGCGGGAAGCGAGGAAATAACTCCCTGGCTTGCCCCACCAAAAAAATAAAGGGGGGGAAAAAAAAAAAAAAAAGAGTTAAAAAAATAATATCTATTTCGGAGTGAGCGATCTGTGCCGGCCTCTGGGTCCGGCCGGGCCCCCCCCGCCGTGCGCCGTCCCCAGCCGGGCTGCCGCGGCGGTCCCCGGCACCTGATCCCCCGGTGGCTACCGGTCCCCCCCGGAAAGGCACCGGCGGGGGGGAGGATCCGAGCAGTTCGGGGCTCGCCGAGGGTGCGGGGAGGCGGGGGGGGGGGTCCCCTTTTATCTGCCTTTCCCCTCGGCATTACCATGCCGATCCCCACCCACCCGGCCCTCCCGGCTGTCCGCCGCCGCCGAGCCGCCCGGCTTCCCCGGAGCTGGGGAGGGAGAAGGGGGAAGGGGGAAAGGGCACGGGGGTTGGGGTGGAGGTAGGAGGAAGGAGCGGGGGGTGAGGGGGTGGGGGGTGGGGGGAGAAACTTGCCCTGCAAAGTTTGCGTGTGGCCGGGCGGCCCCGGTGGCCGGTACTCACGGTGCGGCTGCCGGCGGGCGCTGCGCGGAGCTGGCGGCGTGCGGGGAGCGGGGGAGTCCCGGGCGTGCTGGCCCCGCTGCGCGCCCGCGGCTCGCATGTAGCAGAGCGGGAGGCGCCGGGGGTGCGAGGGAAGGAGCAGTGCTGCCTCTCAGTGCCGGCTCTCATCAGTGAATGAGCCTCCACTCTCCGAGGGACTCCCGGCTGCACACACACACACACACACACACACACGCACACGCACACACACACACACTCTCACACACACACTCGCACACGGAGCCGGGCTGAGCACTGCATACATTAGGGCACTCGGGCAGTATGGGAAATGCAGTCCAGGACCGGGCGCCCACCCGCCGGCCGGCAGCCAGGCACAGCCCCCGGAGTTGCCCAAATGGGGCGTCGGGGGGCTGCTCCCCTCCCAGGGGCGCCGCTTCTCCCCCAGCCCCTCCGCACCGGCGTCGCCCACCCGCCGTTACTTCCTGGCACTGGTCATATTTTCCACCGTTCTGCTCCTTCCGAAATTGCAGTGGGACCCCACAGGGTCCCCCGCAGCAGTCCCGTACCCCTCCAGCCCTGGGGCAGCCGGTACCCCTCATGGGCACGCAGCCTTCCCCATGCACCCTGCTGCGTCTCCTGGCACTCGGGGGTGCCCAGGGATGGGCAGATCTAACAACATCCCCAAATTCGCCTTGGACAGCAGAGCCAGAGAGCAAATTAGGGACTTCACACTCCCAGTGTTATTCCAACTGCAGCAGGCACGCACGGCACGCACGTTGCTATTTTAATGTTTCCTGGATGCACGTCGCAGCTCTGCACGAACCCTCCCGCACACACGCTCCACCTCGGCCGCAGGCGACTCCGGCCCCAGGATTGTCCTGAGCAAAAACTGTCAGGTGTAGGAAATGGAAGAGGCAGTTTTAGATGGGGGCTTAGATGAAACACTTCTCATTTTTCTGGTGAAGTACACCAGCGATTGATCCGAGAGACTTATTTAGTTCACCCGGGGGGAACTGTTTTGTGTTTTTCTCCAACTGCTAAATAATTTCAGGTGGTTCTTAAAAATAGAGTATGGGCAGCATTTTTTGGCTCTTATCTAACTCTGTACTGGCATTCTCAAAATATGACCGTGCTATACAACATACATCAAAAAAATAAGCCCTCTCCATCAGCATCATCAACCACTTGGGCTATATCTATGTGTGTGTGTGTGAGAGTAAGAGGGATTATGTGCTTATGTCATCCAACAACTTCTGTGTAAGCAGTGACTCATCACTAAGATATACAGTTTTGCCTGTTACTCCTTGGTACTCTGCGGGATCTCTGAATGCGCCAACCCCTGTAAAAGTGTCCACAGGCACAGTAAAAAACTAAAAAACATGGCCCCAGGCCTCAACTGAGTGCACTGCGCAGACCATAACAGTTGGCTTCTCCGCTGGGCTGAAGCTCAGCCATCCTTTCTACAACATTTCAGAGACAGATCTTACGCAGTCAGATTGCTTGCATGCCTTGTGAATGGTAAAATCTTTGGAAACAGTAGTAAATGTAGCCAAAAAAAAAAAAAGGCTTTCTCATTTTCGCACTTAAATCTCAAAATAAGATGACGTGGCATTTTATTTTGAAAGCACCTGGGTGAAGGAGCCTCATGTACTTTCTTTCCATAACCATCACTAGGTCTGTTCCCTGCGCTGACCTGCTGCTCAGCCATACAGAGGCTGATGATACTCAACAAAAAGAGCATGCTTCCTCTTCAAGGCATCTGCTCCACTGCTGCTTTCCTGCGCACCCTGTGCAGGAACGAGGAGGCTGGCAGGGCAGGCAGCAAGCGCTGCCTTCTTCCATGGATCAGCTGTAGCACGACGGTAAACATGGGCTCAGATTCCTGAGGTCCTTTTCTGCTTGGTGTAAAAACTGGCATTTAGATATTCCAGGTAAAAATGTCTCACAATTGTGAGCAGACATTATTTTGCATATATTCTGATCATTAATAACATCTTGCAGTTACCCCTTGATTAACCAAAGTTATGTTTTTTGGGGGTTGGGCATTTCTAACACCTCCTCGGAAATAGCTGCCCCCCCAGGCTGCACATACAGATGTGCCCCAACACATGAGTCCTGCTGGTTTGTGTGGGGATGCTGAATTAATTGGCACCACACGCATTTCCAAGGCACTCATCCTGCAGCATGCTCGACACAGGCAGGACCAACCAGCTGAGGACTTCGATAAATATTCTGTAGGTCTGTATAGATGAGCCAGATTTTAAATAACATCAGAGTTTTGACACACTTCAGGAAGCCACATTAAAAACCAGCCCTTATCTCCCAGGGATCTTGGGGAAAACATTCAGCCTGTGAACTGGCACAGCCCAATTCTGCTCCAGCTTCACAGTCACAATTACACAATTCTGGTTAAAAAAGTGCTCTTATTATAAAGCTGTGTTTTCAGTACTTAAATCATGAAATATGATCCCTCAGATTTAAACTTCTTTCTTTTGTTCTCAGTCAAAAAGCAATTTATTTATTTATTTTTACCTTTTCAGTTCCTTAGTATGGAAAAAGAGATCTGAATCCTGCACCGGTGTCCAATTTATGCTAGCTGAGAATCAAGCTCCGTGTTTTGAGGCTTGAAAAAAAATTATGCAGCTTTATTTAACTTTATGTTACTGCACTGTTACACAAGAACTTAATACAGTTTGGATTCAGGGAACAAGTCTGGCATTTAGCTAGCTTCCGTGAGCAATGTCTTCAGAGGAAAACAAGAAGATACACTCAAGTTATTTATATTTGTAATTACCATTAATCTGTATTACTAATGAGGGTTTTGATCCTGAAAATGGATCCATAAACATGGACTCCTGCACCACTATGGAGCTGTGATATGCACAGAGGCCCATAGGAAAAATTTCCACCGAAATATATTCTACACTGATAATTTGGACCCTAAAATAACTTTGAACATCTGATTTAACTTCATGTGTATTGCTCATCTCTAAGACTAATAGGGGACACCTCAATTTCTTTTTTTTTTTTTTCACTTAATAGTAAAACAAAATTTGAGATTGTTATGGGCTATCACAGTGCTGTACCTTCTCATTGCAAATGCTGTTCTAAATACTGAAGTCTAAATTAAATTAATATATACAATCCTCAACCTACAGAGTTGATTAGATGCACTTAACTTTATGCATACAGATTTCAATAGGATTACCAATAATACATAAAGTCAAGGGTATGTGTAAATTCCACCAAGAATAGTGCCTCTGACTATAAACCTGCTGGATTCTTACAATACCAACATATAATTCTTAAAACAAGAGACCCTTCACTCATCATTATGTCCCCTCACTGCTATCTTATAAAATAAGAGTGAGAAATATGATAAATTATAGCAGCAACTGCAGAAGGCAGGGGGCAAAACTGTATCGCCCACGTACCAGCAGCACATTGGGGTGCCATCACAGTGCGCTGCATTTAACTGCCCTGCTGGGATGCTGTGGGTCCCCTGAAAAGTGACGCTCAGAGAAAGTGCCAAAATTCTGCGGGTATGGAAAAAACATCCTGGAGTCACTGGCACCGCCACCTCCGCTAGACCCAGGCCATCCCTTGCATCCTTTCATCTGCAGTATGGGTCGAGGAGGGGAAACCGGCAAAATAATGAATTAATTAAATAAGACTAAACTTTTTATCGCAATTAGGCTCCAACACAGCTGTCGCTTCCAGCGAGGTGTGGGTGGCTGGCGTGTGTAATCTCCATGCCCTCTGCTGGCTACAGCCAGTGTGTCTCAGCAGCGTGCCACCACCACCCTGCCCTCCCGCCTGCGAGGAGGGCCACTCGTCCCCTCCTGGGAGAGATGCTGGGAAGTGCTGCCGGTGATGGTAGTCCCCACTGCCCAAATGTTTTGGTTGCCTGGTTTTATCAGAGATGTGGCCCTGGTTTAAGCATCAATAAGCTGGTGGCCACACTCCAGGAGGACAGGATCTTGAAGCCTCTGCAGTCAGCCATGTCTCACTCTCTGATGCTGTTAGCAAGGACATCTGAGATGAAGACTGACCTATGAGTTTGGGAGTATTGTGGTCTGAGCATCTGATCTGGGCTTCACTCTAGTGATTGGGGTAAGGATTGTCCCATAGCTCAGAAGAGTTAATATGGAATCTCTTCATCTTCTGAGTCATCTGTGACTGCCCTCTACCAGTCCTCTCTCTCTTGCAGAGGAAGAATCTGGCAGAGGCAGGGTTGAAATCATACTATCTGCCAGAATTTTGAAATTTAGAGCTAGCTTACACTCAGTGACTAGTCCTCCCAGAATGAGAAAACAGTCCTTTAAATGACTTGTTGACTCATAGGACTGGTAGTGAGAAAATTTCCTTCAGCCTAGTAAAATTTTCTATGGCTGACAGATACGCACGTCCCTTTTTCACCATCACCATCACTATCACCTAGACCTCTTCCAAAATCTGCTGAGTAACACAGGAGAGCAAGGAGAACCTCCTGGTTCTGCTTCTCAGGGCATGCTGCAAGATGTCACTTTACTTTTAAATCCTTCTCATCACCAAATCTCGACAGCAAGGTGGAGACCATGCCCAGGATTTCAGAAATGAGTGATAGGTGTTCTTTATAAGCCATTGTCTTGTGGTACTATTTCCTGTATGACCTTCCCCTTGAAAAATTCTTTCTCCAAAAAGGAGGCTGCAGACTGGGTGGCAGAGCCTGAGAAGTAACTGTATCACCTGTTTCAGGAACACTGTTCACAAGTGAACAGCCATATTACCATTTCCAGAGCTGAGGCCCGACCCAGATGCTTAGGATAAGATGTCCAGAGCCCTAAATGAGGCAATTCTAGGACTTTCTGCTCCTGAGGACAGTTCTCTCCAAAACTCTGTTAGCCAAAGTTGTGTGATTTAAGCACATGCAACATGCAACATCTTTTCCTAGTGTTTATTCCTAACATTTGCTGTTACAGCACTGGATACTTGTTTTCTGTACAAGCATCCCCTCTTTTTTCAGGGCTTTTTTGAATCCCTCTCTGAGCAATATCCTGTTGCTATGAGTTCCACAGGCTAATGGTGTGGAAAAATATTTCCCTGTGACAAGAGTTACACCTGTCCAACCCCCCTTCTGTGCACCATCCATCATGCTGACAGCATAGGTAACTTGCCCGGGATCATGTCAAAGCGTGAAATAGCTATAAAGGCAAAGCATATGTGTTTGTCATTTTTGTCATTAATGGGATCAAGTAAAACTGAGGCAAAGCTATTGAACTGTGCCTTGGAAGCCAGGGGAAGCTGGAGCCATGTCCAAGAGCATCTTGGAGCAGTGGCTCCTGCTTTGGCCCACGGAAAGTGCACGGGGTGAGCAATGCTTTGCTCTTCTTATTTATTTTTTTGTGTTTGCTGTGACTGCACCTCAGGGAGCATGTTGGCTTTGCTTTCAGGGCCCAAACAGGCTGCACAGCCTAGTGCAGGCGCAGCACTACCTCCACAGCCTGGAGGGACACTAGGCTGCACCTATCTGAGACATGGGGCTCCTCAGTTCAACGGGGAACCCCAGTTCAGCAGGACCTGGAAACAACCTCCACCTTCCCTTTTAGCCAGGCAAGTAAACCTGAGCAGGACAGATCTAGTGAGCTTTTAAGGCAGCTCTCTGGTGTGATTAGTTAGAGCCTAACATGAGATAAAATCAATTGGAAACTTGTGTGAGTTAGGACTGCTCTCATCAGTCAGAGTTTGCAGCAGCCAAGTGCAGCATGATTGTTATTAATATCTGCTACAGATATATAAGCTGAAATGGGGCTTTACAGTAAAAAGAAAGACAAGTTGCTCTTTCCCAAGAACATACAGGTTGCAGATCTAATTCAGAGCCATGCTGAGCATCCCGCACATCTATAGTAATAGGAACTGTCTGTTCTTAGGAGAAAATACACTGGTGCCTCATATGCATGTGCATTTTCTCATGGTACTATATAACATAGAGGGACGCTGTTTAGGAGTTCAAAGTGCTGAGTGTTATGATGTTTGTGGTCCAGCCCAGGAACTGCATTAGATATTAGCCAGCTCACACGCCATAGGTGACTTAAGACAAGCCTATGCTTTGTACTTGCCTTCTTTCAAAGGAAAATGCTTTGTGCCAATGCAGTTAGTCCTGCGTAAGGCTGGACCTCAGCATCAGCTGTAGTGCTCACTACTGTGACTGCTGTGATAATTCCCATGCTGTGATACGAATGGGATTGCACCATAAACCCACACACCTTAGCCGCACTGATGGCCAAGCCTACATAATAGCCCAATGCATTGGTGCTAATGATCCAGTGTTTATGGTGGCCCACAGCACCGTTGTCATGCCAACCAGATGGTATTCCTCCCTAGAAAAAATAATAATAACCAAATAAATAAATACTTTCTTTCTCTAGACTGATCTGTCTGTTTAATAGGAGTTGGAGGTTAAATCTGAAGGGGGAAAAATCTAGGTTGAAATAACACACCAGCCTCTGTTCAGATGAGAGCAGAGTGAAATGTCTTTCACCCTCTACTTCCCCTCTGCTCTTCGCAGAAGACTGTGTGCAAAACCTCCGCTCCAGTGAAGTAAACCCCTCTTGCAGCCTCATCAGTCCCTCCCTGGGGATTTGGGTCAGGCCAAGGACTTCCATGCTGAACCCCCCCTATCCTGGTCCTACAGCAGCGTGGCCCCAGCAGAATCATGGCCACAGGGAAAGTTTGTCCCTATTGCTGCCACTGCACGGGAGTGCCCAGCAGCCTGCCCAGGCTGCTTTCCGCTCTGCTCCAGCACATCTGGCAGAGATTTCAGACTCTGACATACCCATCAGGGTACTCGCATGAGGGAGGGTGCCACTACAGACCCAACCGAGCCTCGCTCCTCCTTGGGATCCTCCCTTCCCTTTTTGAGAGGGGAATGTGCTCCAGAGCTCCAGCTCTTCCTTAGCTCAGTCACTGAATCTGGCTTCAGAGACCATTTTCACAATCTCTACTTACAACTTTGGAAAATTTTTGGTTTCATACTGAGATACACTCCTGCTGCTGATTTCCAGGACTTTGTGACTGGTTCTCACTATTTCCCTCCTGGGAAATTACCCATCTTCCTCTGAGAAACACATGTCTTCTTTCTACCAGCCTTTTTCACGAGTCACTTCTCACCTGCATTTCCCATTCCTTTTTCTTGCTCCTCTCTTGTCCTTTAATCCAGCGCACATTACTCTAGCAGTAAATTATTTAAAGCAGGCAAATACGTGCAACAAGCTAGCTTTCTGTCAGACACGAGCCTGTTCAGAAACTGATACACTCAAAATTTCTTTATCTTGTCCCAGCTTTATCTTTAGATAGCATTTTCTGCCATCCAGTGCCAATGCTCCATATCCCATCATCCAGTCCCAGTGCCCCACATCTCACAACCCTTCAGATGCCTGCCTTGATTGTTGGAGGAACATCTCACTGCATCTGCAGTTTTCCTGTGGACCTCAACCCCACCAAGGGATCAATAAGGCAGAATTTACTGGAAATCACAAAATTATTCAGATAAGAAGAATAGCTTGTATCTTAACAGCAAATAAAAACAATAAACCTTGGAAGGGGCATAAACCCTTATGCTACAGGTTGCACCAGTAGCTGACTTGAGGGGGAAACTGGCCCAGGGAATAGCTTGTCCTGCCAGTGTAGTCTCCCCTTGCAAGGTTTCTTGCATGCCTGCTGTGCCTTCTGGCAGTGCCCCTACCAGCAGGGGCAAGACATGGAGTAGGCGAGCTCTAGGTCGGATCCATCTCCAAACTCCTGTGGTTTTGACTCTGTCCTGGTTTCAGCTGGCATAGAGCTAATTTTTTCCTCTTAGTAGCTAGAATAATGCTCTGTTTTCAATTCAGTATGGGATTTGGTATGAGAATAATGCTGATAATATACTGATGGGGTTTTTTTAGTTGTTGCTAAGAAATCAAGGAATTTTCAACTTCCCATGTCCTGCTAGTGCACAGGTACACAAGAAGCTGGGAAGAAGCATAGCCAGGGCAACAGACCCAAACTGGCCAATGCAATATTCCATATCATGCAACATCATGCTCACTATACAGATGAGGGCTGACTGGGAAGCTCAGTCTCATTTCCAGGACTGTGGTTTCAGGAAATTCTCTTCTCTGGGATCACTAGCCAGGAACAGGTTGGACATTGGTCAGCAGGTGGTGAATAATCACATTATGCATTATTCATTTGTATTTTCTATCATTGCTATTATTATTATCATAGTTATTATTTTAATTCTACTTTATTTCAATTATTAAATTGTTTTTATCTCAACCTACAAGTCTCCTTACCTTTACCCCTCCAATTCTCTTCCCCGTTTCCTGGGGTGGGGAGGGTGAGCGAGCAGCTGCATGGTGTTTGAATGCCGGCTGGGTTTAAACCACGACAGACTCTAGTCAAAATTGAAGGGAATGAGGGATACTCAGGATTCAAAAATTCAATGACAACACCCCAAATTAGGCACTTCAGAGTTGAGAACCATCACCTGCACACACCATCTCACCCACTTTCCTTTGTTAGCACTGAGACAGTGAGTTACCTAAGGCAGACATACCAATTCCCACGTGCCTGCAATGCATCATGCATAGCTAGTGATATCCTTCTATCAGCCCATCAAGCCACCTACACACAGCATTCTTCTCCCTCCCTTGAGGCTGTGCCAGTGAGAAACAATTGTAGGGTTTGACCAAGAGATGTTAAATAGACCTGACAATCTGTGTGCTCTTGTAGGAAATCTTGAGCTTCAGTAGCATCTGGGTCTTTCTCCCATTGATGTTCTTGAAGCTGAGTCAGGTTTGAATTGTCCTGGAAATGTTCAGAGTCTCTCTCTTATGTCTTCAGAATGTGTGGGTAGTTGACCCTGTTGAGTAATGTCATCTCATTAGACAGAAACACATGTCCATTGAGATAAGGATGAGGTGCCTTCCATCAGGAGCAAGAGGTTTGAAATCAGATCTCAGCTGGTCTTTCTCTTACATGTTCAATTGGTGTGACACACACACCCCTCCCCTGAAATCCTGCAGGGATATATTTCAGTGGGCTAATTATAAATTCCCTCTGTCTTGCATTAGCTGGATACAGCATGCCTGGTGGCATGAACCTCCCCTCCTTCATTCGTGTTGTGCACCTCTCTTGCTGCAGGCAAAAGTAATTTCCCCAGCCTGGAAATGTGATTTAATTTGACCTTGTTCACACAGGTTCTGCATCTTTTACGTTCCCACCCCCAATGATAAAACAGGATCAGAGGAAATTGCTATGATTCACAGTGATGCTCTGTCTCAGCCTCCAATGCTTCTCATTCCTTCCTCTCCCCCCATCCCCTGCTCTGCCTACCCACCACAGCTGTTTTCCTTGCAGGGTACTTTTGACTGTAGGTGAAGGATGTAAGACGGATGTGAAGATGTGAAACCACATGCTTGTGTCATATCTCCACTGCCAGGAGAGGCAAACTGCTGTCTTTCCTCATGAGAGGTTTCAGGAGAGGAAGAAAAAGAAACAGAGAGTGAGTGTGAAAAGGGAATATTAACAGAAACAAGGGGAGTGCTCTAGCACTCTGTTCCTCAATGGTTTTTGTAGCAGAGCCTTACCTGAAAGAATCCCCCGTGGTCCCTGCCTGAGGGGATCCAGTCCTTCAGCCCTCCACTGCCCGCCCCAAGACTGCTGTGGGGTGCTCACCTGCATCCTCCCACTGCCCAGGGGCTGCTGCCCCCTGACCTTCCCACTTGCTCTTCTTCCAGTGCTGCTGGTGGTGAGAACAAGTTGTCTAACTGAAACACCTTAGCCTTGGGCTCCCCAATGGTCCCATTTAGAGGACCATCTGTGGAGAACCTTGCACTCTCCTTGCACAAATTCAGAGTATCTTTGTGGGACTCCCTCTTCCTTGTCCTGTATTTGATCCTCAACAGTAAGACTCAACAGTGAGCTTCTCTAGTGAAGACTGTCTCTTAAGCTGTGCCAGAGGAGTATTTGTAATACAGTTGCTTCTTTGCAGAATCCCAAAGTATACAAGATGCTTGGAGAGACACACTCTGGCTGTGCATCGTCTGTCTCCACCAGTAAACTCGGGCATGGGAACAGCAAGCCATTTCACATCAGCTCACAAAAGCCGTAAGCCATGACAGGAAACACTGGCTATCTGTAGCAATAAGCTGCAGAACGCTATGGAAGCATGCTTACAATATTTTCCCAGTAATGGGGATGGCATCAATTGTCAGCGAAGCAGACAATCTGGCTGCACGTGTCATTCAGACTTGTTAATGCTCTGCTTCTCATCTGCTGGCTTTCTCTTTTGTGATGAACTGTTACTAGAGCCTTGGAAAATCTGCTGGGTTCAGTGCCAAATTGTGTGGATCCTTTCCCTCCAAACGCAGAAGATTTTCACCTCATTTTAGGTGTGTGGGATTGTTATTCTTTACAGCAAGTTTATGAAAGGGATGAGAAATGTTTGAGATCCCTTAAGAAGAGATCAGAGCTATATTCAGTATTGCAATAGCTTTATCTATAGAAGGTCATACTTGCTCTTTCTATCTTTACTTCACTTCAGCAGTTCACTTCAAACGGAATACGGTCTAACCAGGTTATGTCCAACCCCAGGTTGTATCAGGGTAGCTTGGCCAGACAAGAAGGACCTCAAGTGGTCTCTAAAGGACTAGTAACTGCAAGTGTTGAGCTTTTGCACTGAGAAGAGAGTGGGAAGGGGCAGGATGGAGGAGGAGAATATGTCCTCTCATCAGTACTCTGTGCTGCTGGGGAACAGCTGCCAGAGCTGGACATCACAGTGGATAAAGGACAAAGCACTTGCATCAATGTTTTGCCCCTAGTTTGTACAGATTTAGAAAGAGCAGGAGGCTTTTGGCCTGGGGAAGCTGGGTGAGGTGTTCCAGAGAGTAGACTCCAAGGCCAGAAGGTTCAATTGTGAGCATGGGGTGGGTTGTCTGCATGCTGACGGGCTGAGCAGTGCATCAGTCCAGAGGTCCAGAGGGTGGAAAGCTTTGTTTGCTCTCCATCAGCTTGACCCTTTCTCTGTTAACCAAAGCAAGATACTTTGTTCCCTGGAGCGCCCAAATGATGACTGGTGCCTCTCACATGGAGACAAAGGTCCACTTGAAGCAGCCTGGTCTGAAAACCTACCAGTCTGGCTTTAAGAAATGGCAGTAGGAGCTCATTCCTAGTGAACTGGATGTTTGCAGAGCGCAGTGCAAGACTGCCTATGACTCAGTGAGATCCAAGCACTGCCCACTGCCTAGTAATATTTTTGTGAGTAAGAGACTCATATGAGCCATCCACGGTTTCTAGTCATTTTCCACCACCCCCCCAGGCAGCTTGTGTGAAGCTGAGCAAGACGCTTGCTCTCTCTGGCTGGATCTAAACTCATCTTCTTTATTGCACATTTTGGCTCGCTTTCATCCTCTCCTCTTCTATCGCGAGGAGTTTGCCTTCATCCCTCATCTTCCAGCAGGCATGAGCATGCTGATGCTCCCCTCCATCCTCTCACTGTCTCTTGTCTATTTAAACTGTAATGTTTTAGGAGCAGGGACATTAACCCTCATCTGGATTAGCATCACTCTAATGTAAATAATATTAGTTACATTATAGATGTTTCCGTAATTAGAGTTCCTATTTCTATAGGCATTTAAACACCTCGTCTCCTCATTTGACAGTTATGTTATTTGATTTGTGTTCTCCTGATGTGGAGATCGGTACAGAAACCTTTTTATCTCTTCTGATGAACGGGTTTAGACTATGATTGGATTTGATTTTTTTAGAACTGTGTGTAGGGAGGAGCCCACAGATACCAGGTACGATTTGTGTAAGGTGAGATACTGCCACAGAATTTGAATGGAGTTTAAATAATGTGGGAAGAAGCAGGGTTTTAATCAGTGGGTTTTTTTCAAGGAGTATGAGGTAAGGACAAACCCTTTCAAAAGCGGGGGAAAAGAAGAGCTGGCCTAGGTGGTGAAGCCTCAGAAGAAAACCCGTCCTCCCTGCCCCCGTTTGCCTGCCTTTTGAATGGGACACATCAGTATTTGCCAGTACTCTGAGGGAAGCCCACTCATGAAAAGGTTTACCAGAGATGATTTTATCAGAGAAGCTTGTCTTGGCAGATGGCTGTATGTTTTAAATTTAAACAGAGAGGCATAAATAGTAGAAAAGAAAAGAGGGTAATAAGAAAAATATTAAACTGCCCAGTGCAAATCCTTGGGGAACTCCTATTGCAATAACTGACCTCCCATATAGCACCATTTATTTCATACGCTGGCAGCTTTATAGGTGCTTGTACAGCTACAGACGAACACCAATTTGCCAGTGCAGTTTGTTTTGATAACTGTTGTTTTCAATAAATCTATATTAAAATCAAAAGGAAAATTAAATAGACCGAAGTCAGTGGCACTAGAGATAAGGTAGCACATTACTACACTGGCCCCTTCAGCTGGAGGAGCTGTCTCTACCTCCAGCGTGGGTCACAGGTGTGATGAATTTCAGTGGTCTCAGCTGTGCTTTTTGATGTTAGCCAACATAAGTCACAATATTTGGCGGGGGAAAGGAATTTTGATATTTCAAAGCTCAGCTACTTCAGGGCTGTAGCAAAAGAGGAGGTCCAGGCGAGGATGCACTGCTCACTCTCACAGGCTGTTTCTCTTGTGTTTCAGAGGACACTTGCAAGCACAGAAGCCAAGGTCTCCAACCTTTGGACCTGTCTGCACTGTCTTCCAGAACCCCTTAGGCATTCTCACCCCTACATGCCAATCCACACAGCTCGTACCTGCAGACTGAAAGCAGAAGGAGATGCAGGAGCTGCAACAGGTCCCTAGGCAAGTGGGAAGTCTGTGTCTCAGGCTTGTCTGGACATGGCACATCCTTCTCCTCCCTACCCCTGGCAGACTAGGTGCCTCTGGTGGCAGAAGGGGAAGTCCTGGTGGAAAAGAGGAAGGAGGGAAGAGAGAATAGAAACTCCAGGGAGAGAGCTGAGAAGAAAGGAAAGAAGAAAGAAAGGAAGGAAGGAGCGAGCTGGGGGAAATGATGGGAGGAAGAGAGAGGCTGGAAAAGGAAAGAGGGTCTCCAAACACTGGAGAGGAAAGACAAAGAGGCAGAAAATAGAATAAACAGAAGGGGAGACGATGGTGAAATTAAAGCAGTGTAGACAGAAGGTATGTGAGAGCAAGGGTCTGACTCTCAGCCCCTCACACCAGGGAGTAATCCCTTACGTGCCTCCCTCCTGGTGAATTTAGCTGTGCTTTTGAGGTGCATGTTTCTGGAGAGAGAGGCAAGACCTTAAGTCTGGTGAAAGGAGACGCTTTGGCCAGGCATTGAGAAAATACTCTAAAGACGTGGCCTCTGGATGCTTGGAGCAGCAGTGGCTAGTGTTAGCCAGGTAATTATTTAGTTTCTACGGGGCAGTTTAGAGGATTTTTGGATCCAGAAAGCTTTGCATAGAACTGAGCATCACAGTTGAATCCAAATAAATAATGAACATAAGAGATTTCATGGTAGAGTGCGTCAATTTTTCTCCAGCAGACCAGTTTTCTACTAGAAAACGCTTATTGGAGTAACTGGAAACACTTCCTAGGATGTATCAACATTATCCGAGCTTTTACTGAGAAATTAGCCAAAGTGTTTATATGGTTTTTTTCTCAGCTCCTCCTGATAATATTGTTTTACTCCTGTGTTATACATTTATATCCCCTTTGGTTCAAGTGCTCAGCAAAAAACATGGGGTCTCCTGAGCTGAGGGGGAGCCAGGTGCTCTCTGGGTACAATATTTTTCTTTTGCAAAGTTTCGCTTCCCTGACCACAGCAAGAATCAAACCACCAGTGTTGATGGGCTTGTGCCAGGCCATTTTCCTGCCAGCCACCAGCCCAAGAGCTAGTTCAGGTTTTTTCAATAGCCATGTTCCCTGGTATAGTGGGTTTGTGTGGCAAGGTTTTGGTGATGGGGGTCTACAGGGGTGGCTTCTGTGAGAAGCTATTGGAAGTTTCCCCTATGTCCGATGGAGTCAACATCAGCCAGCTCCAAGACGGACCCGCTGCTGGCCATGGCTGAGCCCATCAGCGACGGTGGCAGCATCTCTGGGATAACATATTTAAGGAAGGGGGAAAAGAAACTGTGGGACAGTAATTGAAACCAGAGAGAGGAGTGAGAATATGTCAGAGAAACAACTCAGCAGACACCAAGGTCAGTGAGGAAGGAGGGGGAGGAGATGCTCCAGGCACCAGAGCAGGGATTCCCCGGCAGCCCGTGGTGCAGCCCATGGTGAGGCAGCTGTGCCCTGCACCCATGGAGGTTAATGCTGGAGCAGAGATCCACCTGCAGCACGGGGAGGACCCCATGCCAGAGCAGGTGGATGCACCTGAAGGAGACTGTGACCCCGTGGGAAGCCCACGCTGGATCAGGCTCCTGGCAGGACCTGTGGCCCCGTGGAGAGAGGAGCCCACGCTGGAGCAGGTTTGCTGGCAGGACTGGTGACCCCATGGGGGACCCACACGGGAACAGTTCATGAAGACCTGCAGCCCATGGGAAGGACTCACATTGGAGAAGTTCATGGAGAACTGTGTCCTGTGGGAAGGACCCTATGCTGGAGCAGGGGAAGAGTGTGAGGAGTCCTCCACCTGAGGAGGAAGGAGCAGCAGAGACAACGGGTGATGAAGTGACCACAACCTCCATTCCCCGTCCCCCTGTGCCACTGTCAGGAAGGAGGTAGAGAAATTGGGAGTGAAGTTAAGCCCAAGAAGAAGGGAGGGGTGAGGGGGAGGTGTTTTAAGATTTGTTTTATTTCTCATTACCCAACTCTGATTTGATTGTCAATAAATTAAGTTACTTTTCCCAAGCTGAGTCTGTTTTGACTGTGATGGTAATTGGTGAATGATGTCTCCCTGTCCTTATCTCCACCCACAAGCCTTTCGTTATATTTTGTCTCCCATGTCCTGTTGAGGAGGGGGAGTGATATAACGGCTTTGGTGGGCATCTGGTGTCTAGCCAGGGTCAAACCACCACACCTGGGCTTGTTCAGATTGTGCTGGGTGCTTCTCTTCTTCCCAGCTGCTCTAGTCTCTTATGTCCATTTTTTTTTCTTTTCCAGGAAGCACATTTGAAAAATATTCATCAAAACCCATCATCCTGTCTTGGGGCAGAGATCCTTGTTGTTCCTGGTATTCAGTTTCATGGAGAAACTTAGCTGGTTTAATAGGGATCTTAAAAAAGGGTGGAGATTATGCCTGTCGATGTAATGTAGAGTATAAGGAAACGTAACAGCATGGTGTAATGGATGGTTTGGACTTCTAGAATTATGTAATAATAAAAGAAAAGAAATGTCAAAGTGGTAAAGTGAAAAGAAATATACTATTTTTATTTGGGAATATGTCATTAAATGAAAAAAATCAGTGAGCTAAACTTTTTGTCCCAGCTTAGGTCAAAAATCATATTTTTTGAAACCTCAGAATTTCCCAAGGGACACAAATTCCTTTATTATTATTTTTGGCCAGCTGTCTTCCATATGACTGCCCGTGAAAAGTATTTTATCTCAAGTTAAAATCCCACACATAAAAATGTCTCTCTACCTTCCAGCAGGTGTGCTTGTCCTATGGGAAGATTTGCTTTATCAGCAATTTGTTCCTCCAGGAGAAACGCTTAATTTTAGATGTTTTTTCCATTTACACTTAGAGTTCAAGACACTTGAGCAGCGGCTCAGTATTGGGTGGCCTGTGCAGGCGTCAGAACCCTTCCTTTATACACTGGAACCCTATTAGCTAAAATACTGGCAAAGAGATTTTGGTGAAGTGGGTTTTTTTAATGTCCCATTAAAAATGTTTAAAATGTTTAAAAATGTCCCATTTCACTGCTGTTGATGCCCTCACTTTGAAATACAGCTTTCCCATGACGACATAGCTGTAAAACACATTCAACTTTTTATTTTTTTTAATTTTTTTTTACTAGTTAGCAATGGAGTTTTGCTATAGCCATTAAAATATAAAGAATAAACTGCACCCAACTGTACAATATTTTTTTACCAGCATTTATAGTGACAATATAAACTGTGAGGGTTAAGCCTGAATTTTTTTGTGGATGGCATTGGAATATCAAGATTAAGTATACAGTGCAAGCACAACGGTTTTATGACATACAATAATGTAAAAAAGGTTGTATTTCTTTAGCAAATTGACATCACTGTTTGTCCTTCTTTCTTTGTACTTCTTGGGTCTGATTTTTAGGAGCAAGAGTTGGAAAAGGCATGGTAGATGATTCAGTGCAGCTTCCTTGAACCGGAATCGGGTTGGCACCAACGGGATGTTTTACGGTGCTGTTAAGTGGCTGGTTTCATGGTTCCCACCGCTCCTCTTGGGAGGTGATCCCACAATTTAATGCATCGTAGCCTCAGGAAATTTCTCCTGATGTTCAGCCTATGTTTTCCTTCAGTCAAACATCTTGTAGAAATGCTCTGGTGAGTGGTTGTTTTATTTTGTGCTTTGGTGCTGACATCTTCCTGACACACGTAGGTAGTTTTTCTGCTCATCCCACATTCAAAATGGGGGTAAGGGGCAAAAGCTGGATTCACTGGGCACTTTCTAGCCTCCTTCCTACCCAAAACACCTACCCAGGTGTGCCCCTGCTTTCTGAACCACGCACATTGGTGGTAGTTTCCTGTGTGCCTGGGGCCGTTGCACTGGACCCATGCAGAGGGGAACCTTGGTGGTGTGCAGCCCAAACTACACAGTTGTTTGCATTTGCTTTGCATTTCATTGCATCCTCTTTCACTTTGGAGACACGACCAGCCCATCTGGCCAGTTTTGTACAGCACCTTGCATGTTCAGTCAATGTGAGGTCCAGATGGGACCATTGTGTCCAACTCAGCATAGGCTACAAAAATGTGATGCTCCTATGTATCAAACCCCAGAGCTTTGCCCAAATCCAAGCTCCAGCAGATCTTCTACAGACGTCCCGTCCTGATCTGAAATGTCCAAGGCTCCCCGGTCCTCTGTGAATACTGCCCAGTCACTAGCCATTTTCTGATGTCCTGCTATGTTTTTCTAATACACTTTATTTCCTAGCCTGCCAAAGTGTCCCTCTCACCTCTGTTTTAACTGGAAAAGGATTTCCACCCCATGGCCCTGATTCCTGCTGAATTAATGGTTTTTGAACTGAATCAGCACATTTGAAGTTAAAACAGATCCCCACTGAGTCTGTACATTTTTATTACTGTGCAAGGAGTGCTTAGGAAAATAAAAGGAACAAGAAAGCCCTGAGAGTGGACCACCCTGTTGAGGGGGGAAACACAGAAATCAAGCATGTTTATATGAGTGATATTTATAGGGTCAAGTGACAAATATTGTACAAGGCCTTGGAGCCCAGCTCAGGAATACCACGTACCAGTCTGGGCGCTCGTGCTCAAGGAAATTTAATTGAAACTGGAGCAGGTGCAGAGGAGGTCTACTAAGATGGTATGGGAAATGGAAAGCCAAAGTGGTGAGGAGACACGAGAATTATGTAGTTTGTTTAGCCCAGCAAAACAAAGATGACAAAGATGATGGGGACCTGAGAGCTGCCTACAGGTACATCAGGGGAGGGAAAAAAAAAACCAAGTTAAAGCTAAGGACCATTTTGCCAGAGTGTAAAGTAGCTGTGAATACATTTAATCTGGGAATTAGAGGAAGTTTCCCATCTATCAGACAGAGAAGACCTGAAGAAGACTTCGACTCAGGTTAGCATGGGCAAGTAAACAAACATATTTGAAGATGGAGGTTGGTAAATTTACTGGGATGTTGGATGGGAAATTATATTACAAGATGGAGGGGAACAGTTCAATATCCCCGGGACTCCTTTCCTGATCTATGCTCCCACACGTGGATTGCTTTTATGATCTGAAATCCTCTTTTGCCTTTCCTTTGCTAAGGACACCACCACCTTTAAAATCTCCTGTCCTTATCACCCAAGAGCCCTGTGCTGCATCTGCAAACCTCCTGGCCCCACAGAGCTGCAGTTGCTGCTGCTCCCAAATTCATCAAGGGGGTCACTGTCAAACAATGAGACACACTTACTCCCACCGGGGTTGAACGAGCTGCTTTCTTTCAAAACACCCTTTAATTGACAGCTAGGAAGAGCTTTCCATGATGACAAGCTGTCATTAATATCATTCACCAGAATGATACCCCAGTGATAGTATATGTGTTTAGAAGAAAAGGGAGAGAGAAATCCTCTGCAAACAAATGTTTCAACAGAATACATGAACTGATCTGTGATTTCAAGAATGACAACATGAATATAAAAATGTACATTGTGAATATTAGTATTCCCTTAAATATGTGTTCACGTTGGTTAATGAGTCCCACCGGTGGCGTTAGTAACTGAAGGATTTGGGTTGGCACGTTATTAACTTGTTAAGTAGAAAACAGTGATACAAGACTACTTGTCATGTGTATTATAAGACATTTAAAAGTTTCATTCAGCATAAGCATCTGAACAGAACTAAAGGAGTCTCCTTTAAAATGAGGTGATGTTTCTGTGTGCTGTAATCATGCAAAATCCCATTGCTTTTAAAGGAGCTGTGCCCCATGGGCCCTGGGGAAGGAGGGACAGGGAGCAGGGCTGGGGAGGCGGTGGGTGGGAGCCCTCCCTCCTCCTCTCTGCTGACCCAGCAGCAAGCAGCGACCTGATACTTCATCTTCGGCTGGGATGGGCTCAGCCCGTTATTCACACGGAGGATCCCCTGGAGCTGCCACGTGGGGTCAGGGGCTTTATTCTGTATTTTCTGCCTTAACCTGCCCCACTGATTTGCTGCCTTCTCGTAAAGCCCTGTCCATCCGCCAGCCCAGAGGTGACTGCACATCTGTGCTGAATGAAATGATGCTTTGTTAAGAAACTGATGGGGTTTTAAAACAAATAAAACTTGTAGGTAACTGTAGACCAGACTGCTACATCTGCTGGCAGCAGCACAGGGGATCCAGCTATAGGAAAGGGCTGCACATCTGGAAGCTTCGAGCTGCTCTTTCCGCCCAGGGTTCGAAGATAGTCCTTAGTGTAAATCAGGACAGCCCAGACACCGCCCCAGCATGGACCCTATTTCCTATGGGCTGCTTCTAGCCATCCCAAAATCTCTAAAGTAGGACAAAAAATTAAGACACGAGAGCTGCTCCTGAAACACACTTGCTCTCAGTCTCACAGAGGGTTGATTCTGTCGGTCCTGAGGCAATGGGGTAGCAGGACTGGTATGGGCTGTGCTATCAGGAATAAATAAGGTGACCCTGATCAGCAACTATCAGTCAGCCCTTTTGGCCACTTTTCCCCATCTGCATGACCCAGTTTCTCAGCATTGCTTGCCCAGGGCCCCATGGTAGTTGTCCACCTTCACATTTCCCAGCTCTGCCACTGACTGAGTCCCTTGGAGAGGGGAGCTGTTTCCAGCAAGGATGCTACAGGGGCCATGTGCGTTGATGGGGAGGCCACAGCCTATCTATTGATCATCCTCGTTCATTTTTCCAGAAGCCTGGAGTAAGCCAGATTAATCTGTAAGTGACATTTTCAGTGGCCTGCAGTGTTCATTTGAGACATGCACAGGCTCAGATACAAACACTACAGAAACAGTGACAGTATTTAATGAAACATGGCTCTCCTCAAACTGCTTTGGGTGCCTTCTTTGGCAACTGATAGCTGTGCCAGACAAAAAGACCTCTTTGAAAGTGCTGTTGCTGAAGGGAATCACACCGCTCTCCTGCAGTCTTTGGAGGACCAACTTGTACAGATCTCACAAGGGTCACTGAGGCTGGCAGAAGCCAGCATGTGGCCCCTGGTTATTGCAGATGCCCGGCTGGGAAAAGGGGTTCCCCCTCAAAAAAATGGGCAGGAGGAAATCTCCTGCTTGCTGTGCTGCCTGACAAACCTGGGAAACAGCACAAGGCTTGGCTGATGAAAAAAGGACATGCACACATCTATGAGCCATTCATTGTTTGTCTAGACTGAGAAAAAAAATATTTTTTACTGCTAGATGCAGAGGTCAGCAGTGAAAAGGCCTCCTCTCTCTCATCCTCCTAGAAACACAGGCAGGCTGTGAGCCCTAAATTTCAAGCTTTGGAGTTGCAGCATAATTTCAAGCACATCTCAGCCAGTTTCCATCCCTGATAAGGAGGGGTAGGGACAGATCACTCAAAGAATGCCACAGTGCAAAGGCCCTCAATTTGCTCTCCTGGGCTCCTGGCAAACCATACGTCAGTCACCAAAGGCTTGACAAATCACAGCGATACAGCTAAGCTTAGAAGTAAAACTTCACATTATCCTTGCTTATGTGGGTGGGAGGCTGAGAGATGCCAAATCTAAGAGGGCTAAAGGAACTCTTTCTATTATTAAATGGTTTGCTGTTGGTATTTTTATAGTTCTGACATGGTACTTTCATGATTCAGGCCTCCCAAGTTCAAGGCTGCATACAAACAGAACAAAAAGATAAATCCAGCCTCCAGAGTCAGCAATGCAATTAAAGGCAGGGGCACCAGGCAGATTTGGCCAGGCAGCCAGGAAAGCACAAGCAGCCCGCCTTGTGTGGAGCGGCAGTCAGTGATATCTGCACT
Organism: Strix aluco; assembly: GCF_031877795.1. NCBI lineage: Eukaryota > Metazoa > Chordata > Aves > Strigiformes > Strigidae > Strix > Strix aluco. The sequence goes on from NC_133938.1 coordinate 11,991,690, forward strand.
CTGGCGCTTACCTTTGTCCAATATGTTAAGGCATGGTGCCAGAGAAAGGCTTAAGGGATGATTTGAAGAGGACAGCAAGATGACAGAGAGGTAAGACTGTTCCTGCCTGTGGGCAGAGGATGGGTGAGGTGACCTCTAGGATCCCTTGCAGTCCTCTTTGTGAGAGTCGGTGACTCTGAGTTTGCTCTTCGCACACATGTGGAGTATCAGGGACGGTGCAAAGGAGCTGCTGACTTGAGATGTGTAGGCATGAGTTAATGTGGGGAGCAAGGAAGGAAGCAAAGCAGGGAATGGCCCTAGCTAGTACACTTGTCAGTGCAGCTGTGCTTTCCAAGGATTACAGACGTGGCAGTAGGCTAAAGATTAGGTATCACTGAAGATAAGATGGGAGTGTCCTGGCTGAGGGTGCCAGCCACATGCGTGGAGAGGAGATGCCACAGCTTCGGGGTGTCTAGTGGAGACTGGGCAAGGTCCAGACACAGGTTTAGGATCAGAGAGCTGCATGAACACAGAAGAACTGGAAGCCTGTGACTGATGTCCAAGTGAGGAGGAGAAAAGCCAGTCCCAGGCTTGCTGAGGGACTTTGACTTAATCCAAATCAAACAGAGGGAGGAAACACTGGCCAGCATCGGCTGTGGTTACTGGTGCAGCCCTACCTGGGCACTGTTAAGACCGACAAAGAGTCAGCAGTGTCAGCAGCATCGACGTGATCCAGAATGAAGTGAAGTAGTGCCGTGAGCCAGGCAGCAGTGGGGGTGAGGGGAGACCCCTGCAGAGGTGTCCCCCATGAGACCCACACCCACAGGCAGCACTGCCCCGGCACAGGGGTGTCCTGGGTTTGAGTGAGTTGCAGGAGGTTTTGGTAGTGGGGGAGGGGGCTACAGTGGTGCACCCTTGTGAGGAGCTTCTCGAAGCTCCCCTGGCTCCAAGACAGACCTGCCTTTGCACCAAGGCTGGGCTGATGAGCTGCACCTCTGCAATAACGTATTTAAGAAGGGAAACCTGAGAGGAGGAGTTGGAGTTGTGAGAAGGAGTTTCAAGAACAACATCTGTGTGAACACCGAGGTCAGTGGAAGAAAGGAGGAGAAGCGGAGGGACATGTTGCAGAGTCCCCCTGCAGCCCGTGGTGAGAGGGCAGGGCTGCCCCCCATGCCACCCATGGAGGTCACTGGTGGAGCAGATGTGGCCTGTGGGGGGCTCCATGCTAAAGCAGGTGACTGCGCCCAAAGAAGTCCGGGACCCTGGGGGAAGAAGAAGCCCCCGCTGTTGTAGTTCAGCACTGCGATGATTGCAACATGCGGGGGTGTCCCATGCCAGAGCAGCTTGGGAAACGCTGTGGCCCATGGGAGGGACTCATGTTGAAGAGTTTGTGGAGGACTGTCTCCTGTGAGACGGGGACCACAGTGGAGCAAGGGGAGAATGCCAGATGTTCCCCCCTGCCCAAGGTGGAAGAAGCAGCAGGACTGACTGCACCCCCTCGCCGTTGGAAGTGAGGAGGTACAGAACTCAGGAGCAAAGCTGAGCCTGGGAAGAAGGGGGGGGTTGGGGGAAGGTGTTTTCAAGATGTGTTAATGCTTGTCATCGTCCTACTCTGTCTCTTAAGTGTTGTTGTTAGTGTCTGTATTAAATTTATGTTCTTTTTTTATTCCCCTAATGAGTCTGTCTTTTGCCTGTGACTATAATGGGCGAGTCATCCCTCTCTGTCCTTATCTCGATTCCTGAGACTTTTACTTTATTTTCTCCTTCCCAGCGCTGGGGAGGGGGAAAGGGGGAGCGAGCGGCTGCGTGGTGCTCAGTTGTCCTCTGGGCTCAAAGCGCGACAGGGGGCCGTAGTCTCTCTCTGCTGCAGCCGTGGCGAAGTCCACACACGTATGATCTTACATTTACAGCTGACACTGGGTTTGCTGAAGGCCGGAGTTGCTGGAATCAGGGCTGAGCAGAGAGGGGAGGCCTCAGGGGACAGGGGGAGATGGCGCTGGGGGACATGAAGGGGTGACCCCGGGGGACACACGGGGAGAAAAGGGCGGTCCCGGGAGACACGAGAGAGTGAGCCGGTGGGGAGGGGAAGGGGCGGCCACCGCGGGCGCGGCGGCGGCGTCGACACGCGGCCACGCGGCGATGCAGGGCGAGGGGGCGGTGCGGCGGCGCCGAACTACAGGCCCCAGCGTGCCCCGCGCGGCGGCGGGCCGTGTGCGCCTGCGCGAGGGGGCGCGGCGGGGAGGAAGCCCCGCCCCCGGCGGCGGCAGGCGGCGCTGCGGTTGGCCGGCGGCGCTGCCGCTCAGAGCGGGGTCGGGGGTCAGAGTGCGCGGAGGTGAGTGGCGGTGTTGGGGACTCGTGGTGCGGAGCGTGTGCGGGGCGGGGGGGGCAGGGCCGGCCCCGGGCGGCCCCCGCCGCGGGGGGGGTGCGGTGGGGGCACGGCGCCGCTGGGCAGCGGGCGGCGGCACGGCCGTGGCGGGGCCCGGCCGGCGCGGGGGCCCGGCAGGCCTGGCGGAGGCGTGGGGCCGCCGTGGCCCGGGGTGGGGGGTGGAGGCCTGGCCTGGAGCGGAGAGGGGGGGGGAGGGCGCGGCCTGGCCCCCACCCCCCCCCCCACCCCCCCCGCGGCGGCGGGGCCTGCGCCGGGGCGGCGGCCCGCGGCCGGGGGGTGTGGGGTGGCGAGCCGGGCTGCGGGCCGGGGCGGGGCGGCGGCGGGGGTGTGGGGAGGCCGTTGGGGACGGGGGGGGCGGCCCCGGCCCGAGGGGAGGGCGCGGGGCGGTGGCGGGCAGGCGTGGCGGCGCCTCGCCCGCTCGACGCCGAGCCCCGGCTTCTCTCTGCCAGGGTTCAGGGCTGCCGGGCCCTCCGCTCCCCGGGCTCTGCCTTGGGTGGAAGTCTCGAGGGTGGCGGTGGCAGCGGTCCCCCAGGTCCCAGCTGGAGCGGGATCAGTCGGTGTTAGAGCTTGAGGAAGGGAAAAGCCCTGTCTGTCCAGGGAGCGGGGGGCATGCGCGGGATGAGCAGGAGGCTGCAGCAACGAGGATTTTTCATGTTCCTCTTGGGATGTGGAGGTTCATAGACGGAGGTGATGGGGGAGTAGGAGGTTTGATTTTTTTTTTTTTCTATATTTTTATCCTGTGAGATTAAATTGGTCACCAGTCTCAGATCTTGAGATTGAAGTAAACTTGTGAAGGCTTAGAAGTGCAGGATCTGTATACTTGTTTCCTGACTGGCAGTAGGAATTTCTTCTTCTGTTCTTTTCTTGCTGTTGTACTGTTACAGGTGTTTCTTCTAAGCTGAGACGTATGAAAAGGTGTTGTCATTTACTCCTCATGTGCTGTCTTTTACAAGTCCTGTGTCTGGTGGATTTACATGGTCATTTGCTAATAAGGCTGACATTTGTTTTACTACTTTACTTACCTCTTTTCCTTATTGAGCTTTGGTTTCAGAAATTGGTGGATTGACAGCTGCTGCTTAGTCTGAACTCTTAATAGTCTTTCAGCTGTGATACAATGGACCAGCAAGTTTTCTAATAGGTTAATGCTTGCACTGTGCCTTGGAAAGGTTGAGGTACATGGGGCTTTGTCCCATTGGATGCTGCTAGACAGTTGTTTGAGGATTTTATTTGTTTTTTAATGATAACTTGAATTTATTTTATCCTTTAGTTGCTCTTTGCAACATTGTAGCATCTCATATCACTTGATGTTAAAGTTGGCATTTGAACTTTATTTCCAGGAATGAAGTATTCTTAAAATAAGTAATGTGTTAGGAGGCCAGTTGGTTACTCTTCAGTGTGTGGGCTTGGGAAATTTGATTTCAGATATTTTTGTTTCCTTTTTCAAGTACTGAATTTTGGCCTTTGCAACTGAATTTTCATGTTAATTTACAGTGTGGACTAAATGCTTGTCTTGTTTCAAAGAGTGGCCCTTTTATGGTTCTTATTCATCTCAAGCTTTGGGTTGCTCTACATGAATGGTGTGCTGGCTTGTTTTTGTTGTTTGTTTTTTTTTTTTTAAAGTTAGTGTGCATAGCCAGACAGATTTGAGTGTTACCAAAATCCAAAAGAAGAAACCTGTTGAAGCATTAAAAAGAAAATGTTTGTTTACTTGATGCTAAATAAAGAAGTCCTTGAACTGAGTATACACTGGTAAAGTTTCTGCTCTGCAGTTGAAAGATACTTCAATTTGATTCATTTAGGAGGCCCAATTACAGCTGGTTTGGTGCTTATCTTGTTTTGGCTCTGTTAACTTTGATAGGCCTTGATTTTATTTTTTGTGTGTTATTTTTTTCCCCCCGAAATTTTGGAAGTTCTGGAAAAGACTTAAATGTGTGAAGTTTTTGCACTTGATTTTGCCCCTGTATTGCTCTAGTACCGACCTCCAGTAAATGGCCACGAGACTGTAGAGCACAGGTCTGGTGATGTTCAGGTAAAGGGTATAGGAATGGCCACTGTGGCTGTACTTGCAGGAGAACACTGAAGGCTATTAAGCAACTATTCATTTGTCACAAGTTTGTCCCTGGATCTGAAGCATGTGTTATTGCTGGAAATGGTCATCACAGAGACTCTTGGTGTTTTATTCTAATAGCGCTGAGCTAATAAACCAGCATGGTGCAATGTCAAATAGGAGAATGAGGGGAGAAGAGGAAAAGTTGTGTCTCTTTAAGCGTAACATAGAGCAGAGGTGCTGGCTGTTGCTGCTAGATACCATTTGCCAACTTTTTCTCTCCCCTAAGAGAAGTTACTTGTGCTGGCCAAATGCCATCTGAGAAGTTGTATTCTCTCCAGATAGGTTGTGCAGATAAAGATACTTCAGTCCTGTGTGTCCCCCCTCCCCCCCGCCCCAAAAAAAAAAAAAAAAATCAGCTGTATTTGTTACAGTCGTTCTTTTTTCTGTGGTTGAATATTAGGGTCAACACCTTCCCTGGCTGGTTTTCCAGGCTCACTGAGACTGCGTGGTGTGGAAACCATGCCCCATTGTAGCTGTTACCCTGCTTGGGGCATTTGCCTCTCTATCAGGACAGAGCTTTGGCAGGGTACAGACTTTCAACACTTAAGTTCATTTGTGAAGATCAAAAATGACCAGTGTATTGAGCAATGCAAGTGTTGTCTCCCTGAATCCAGACTGAGATTCATTTAGCACTCTCAGGTGTTAACCTTCAAGTTCATTTTTTGGATAACAAAGGTGTTTGGCTGTGTAAGTGGCTTGAACAACTGTGGCATTCATGTGTATGAAAATCAAGTAATTATGCGTGCTAGATTCTGTTAAACAAAGGGTGGCCTGCTATGTCTCTTTTCCACTAAATTAGGCCAATATGCAATAGTAGCTTTTACTGACTAGAAGCGTAGTAGCTACAGAGCTCTTATTCCTGGCACTGGGAGCTCTGCTGTGGATTGAGAGCACTGAAATGCCATAAATTTCAGAACTTGCTCCAAAGACCAGGGCTGGGAAAGTTTGAATGAAAACTGTGTTATTTTTTGACAGCGAATGGACTGACCATTGCAACAAGCTGTCTGAAGGTAGTGGGGAGCCTCTCCGTACTTGATGCTGCAATTCAAGGCCAGAAACTTTTCTGAAAGATGTTCAAGCCTTTGGGCTCAATTCAGCAGTAATGAAGTGGAAACTTTATAGCCAGCATTACATGAGGTTCAGACAGGATGGTCCGATGGGCTTTTCGACTTCAAGTTTTGTGTGTTGATGCTGTTACAGCCAAGATACCTTCTTCGTTTTCTGCAAAGTGCCACACCATCCCAGGTGTACCTATCCTGGTCTGAGTACATGGTTTGGTGAGTGGCTGAGCTGACCAACAGCTCCAAGGGGCTCATCTCCTTCCCAATTCTGCCAGTGTGGGCCCATCCTATCCTCTGAGCTTTGGTACTCATCCAGCCTGGCCCCAAGCTGATTCGTCTCACTAAACCAGCAGGAAACTATCTTGTTTTAATTGTGTTTTATTCTGGCTGCATTAGTCCTTTTATAGGTTCCTGTGGTTGAGTTGGCTCACAGAGGGGCCAGACAAGCTCAGAAACTGGTGTAAGGAAATCAGCATCAGAGTAGGAAGAGAGGGAAGGACAGGCCTGCCTCCTTTTGGCCTCCCAAAGCTATTGGCTTGGTTAACCCCGTTTTGTGTAGCTTCACCCTGGTGCATTTTCTTACAGTTCCCACGCAGGAGACTGGACTAGGGGATCTTGGTCCGATCCTCTGCAACAGTTCTTTTCCTTACTACCAGATCTGCTTTTCCAGTGCAGCTTTCCAGTCTTTTGCTGTATGCATCTCTATTGTTGCTTCTTTGTTTTAATTTGTATTGTTTCCTTCCTCTACATTTCCTCTAAGTGACCAATCCTTTACTGTGTGGAACTTCTTCAGAGTCCAGCTTAGACCTGTTTGCCTATCCACAGTTACTCTTGGAGGTTTAAAAATACACAGCAAAGCCTGTCTTAGGAGACCAGTCAAGGAGCTGACGAAAGTGGTTGCCTAGCGGAGGTGGCCTAATAAAATTGGAGTGGAATTGTACTGTGCATCTTTGGGACAGCTTCTGGGTGGTCTGTTCGGACGAGTTCGCGTCCTGCGGGTTTGGTGTTGTGCGGGTTTCACTGTGTTGTCAAGTGAACTGAGATGTGTTTGTTTCCCAGCCTCATAGGGTGCGATAGCCCCAGCAAGTGCTTCCCTAAGTAATCAGCGCCTTCGGCCTCGCTCATTGTGATCTCACAAGCCATCGCGTCTGTGATGTCACAATGGAAGAGATTCTGGTGCTCTGACATAGCTGACATATCTGGTGGTGCCTTTGACATATCAGCCAAGGAACGCAGCGGGAAGAATGAGCTCAAGAAACGGGAGAGATCTTCCTTAACCCAAGAGTGTCTTCCATCCTTTAGTCAACCCTTTCCATGTTCACTTATCTCTTCCATAGTGGCCATACAGAGGGAAGCCGATGCCTATATAGAGTGAATTTTTTTTTTTTATTGAACTACCAAGATGCACATATCTCCCAGATGAGTGGTTGCCTGACTCTGCTCCTGTAACCCTCATTCTTCTCTGCTGTTACCCTCACTTGTTGTATTGCATCTAATTTTAGACTGTAAGTTCTTGAGAACAGGGACCTCTTCATCTCTAGTGGGAAGAGGCTGGGTGTGATTGCAGAGTGCTGTAAAAACAAAATAATTGATGCCAAGTTGTATCTGCATTGAGTAATGATGGGACAGCATGTAGGCATCCCGTGGCAATGCTTTGGGAAAGTTATGTTACAAATTTTCCAAGACACGGGCTTGGTTGTCTAGCAGTGCTGGAGACAAACCCAAGCCTAAAGTGAAGGGAGTGCAACCATGGAAGTGTACTGGATTCATGTTCAAGGGATGATATTATGAGGTTAACAATTTAAAGAAGCAAATTTACCTGTAACAAATTATGTTACATTATTAAAACAGTTCTAAAAGCTTTGTGTTTTGTTGTTTGTTTTACTTTATGCATTTTTTTTTTTTCAACTTTGGATGGTGACTGTGGATAAGCTGATTTTGTTCATATCTCTTGTTTCCTGCCTCGCAGGCTAGCCAGGTGCTGTCATTTTTGGACTGTAGTTGGTCTAATGAAATATTTGGTTTTAGGTTAAGGTTGATTTTTTAAAAAATGGAGTTATCTCTATTGTTCTTCAGTTATATCTTCACACAACTGAAATATGGGCTCACATTTGACCTCTGAATATGCATTTGAACAGCTACCAAAATGGAAGTCCTGCATTTTTTGTTATACTCTGTTCCAGGTGTTGCTAAATGTATGCAATTTTGTTCTACAAAAAGCATCTTTATTACCCTATCCTTTTTATATTTATAATTTAATAAAATAAGACACTATAATAAAATAAGACAAACCTGACTTAGATTTTGGATTGGTTTTGGTTGCTCTAGCCTTGAGTTCAGTTGTCTCTTGGAGGCCAGGAATCACAGCTGCTCCTACGCAGGCTTTGCGCAGGGAATAAACTGAACCATATGACTCCCAAAGCTTGCTTGCTTTTATTTTTTATTTTTTGTTTGTCTTGTCCTTTAGATTAGTGCGGGGTTTCTTTTAATATGGTGGAAGGCCATATTGCCATAACAGTAATTTACAGTGTAAATGGAGGATGCAATTTGTTGGGTCACCCCTCCAACCTGAACTTAGGTGTTTGTTGTCTTGCCCCCTCCCTACATCAGCTTATCAAACTGGACAGTGAAGGGGAATATTTTTGGGTTAAAGGCAAACTGTTAAAGTTATGCCTTCTCTTACTAACAGGTGATTTTAATTAGATGTGGTTGTAAAAAGTAAATATTAATGTTATGTGCAAGGAGCACATTAAGCTCAAGTTCATAAGCCGATTTGTCTCACCATTGATAAATTTGAATCCTCTGCAACTTGCATGGTGTACATCTCTGTATGTGGCTTTGGGGCTGTCCTGCGGGTGGGGGAGAGCACTTATAATGCCCTGCTGGCTTTTGTCACCAGTGTTCTTCATGTGGCAGGAGTTCTCCGTCTTGTTTCTTGCCACTTGTGGTTGCCCCTAAGTGGCTTCCCTGCTGGGAAACCTGGAGCTTGACAGCCGCCAGTGCAGATTCTCTGCTTTGCGCTTGGTGGGGCCCCTGGCAAGCTGGTGGCTACAGCTGGCACTTGCCTTTCTCTTGACTTTCTTTACTTGCTGGTGATCAAACTGTCATGCTTTAGTATTGTGTGCTTGGACCACTAACAGGCAAGATCTGTGGTCAGCCTGAGCTTGTCCTGTTACCTGCGACTGATGTCCAGAGATTAATTCTTTTAAAATTATTTTTAAAAGACAGTTGCTGATTATACTCAGTTATGTCACATGTGGCACACACTGTTATACAGCACATAATGTGAACTTTATCTTCCAGCCGAAATCCACCACACATGGCCATTTCCCATGTTATTGGGTGTTGCAAATGTAAAGTGCTGTCACATTTTCCTAGGTCTGTGTACAATCTGTCAAAATAATTCCTGAGGTCCAGCCTCAGTTCACGGTCCCATTACATTTCATACGTATCTGTGTAAGGAATTGGAGCTGTGTGATATGAAATATTAACCTAGCAGGGTTGAATGCCAGATGTGACAGCTTGCACTGTCTGAGATTATAATCTGACCCTGTGTGCGTAAGAAATAGATATGTGGTGTTTTACATAGGTTTGGAAATGGAATCACTGAACATGTGGATTTATATGGATAGAGCTGGGTTTCTAATTTTTGAAGCTGTGTTGCTTGCGTTGTTGTCTGTGGAAAAAAAATACAGGATAATTACTAGTGCTTTGCATTGTCATAGCTGTTATAAATGCTTTACATGACTTCTAATAAAGTGTGTTTGCTCACCAGCTATCTTGTGCTCTGAGGCACTCTGACCTTGCCAAAGAAGATGATGTGAGGTCTTTCCAGGGCGCCTAGAGCAGTGGCTGGGTAAACATGCAGTTAAAACTTCATTTGGCTGAAGGTGCAGAGTTTGCAGTGGGGTTGCTCTTATTTGTATGCTGTCTGTGTAGGGGAATCGGCATGCAATACTCGGCTCGTGCACCTTTGTTTGGAGCATTGCTCCCTCTGCTACACGGGAGAGTGGGGAGGAGGCTGCTTTTAGGATGGGGAGCCTGATCCTGCCGTTAGACATGAACCACCTGCAGAAGTTGTTAGTGTGAACAGGCACTAGGTGTTGGCTGTTACTTCCCTCTGCTGATGTCCCACTGTACCTGTGTGACACAGACCTGCAGGGGTCTGGAGTGGTGCTGCTGTGCCGGCATGGTGACATGCCCGAATCCTGTCTAGATGGCCAGTTTGCCTTGGCCGTGTGGACTCAGTGGCTCCGGAACCTCTGCACAGCTGTGTGTGGTGTGGGCCAGCCTGAAGATTCATGGGGTTCATGTCTGATCCCCTAGACTTGCTGGTTAAGATACATTAGAGAAGTACTGATCTTGCTGTGTGTGGGTGGATAATGTATGTTTTATTGCATGAGTTTGATACAGGGGTTGGAGCCTGCCTGCCTCCCCCACTCCAACTGTATATTTTACTTTATGCGGTAGGCTAAAGACCAGGTTTTACCGCAACTAACTTACAAGCTGCTTTATTCTGAGATACTATATTTGCTGTGATGGGCCTTTAGATTCATAGCCAGTAGCTTGAAGATTTAAAGCACGTATACCTTAAATATCTCTTATCTGGGGCAGGTCAGAAGTGAATGTAACTAACTTCTATTTGGCTGTAATGCATTTATTAATGACAGTAAAAGCTGTAGATGGAAAAGCAATAGGTAGAACTGAGCCCCTTAAGGATAAATGCGATGTTGGGCTCTTTGTTATGGTTTTGTAACTTGAGTTTTGTTTTCTGGGTACCTCCTCTCTAACACACTGCTTCAGTAAAGCAAGCAGCTCCCCAAAACATGAAAGCCACAAGGTGGGGGATGCATTTACGCCATGGAATTGGCAGTGTGGGCACTGGTTCAGTCTTAAACATTTCAGCTCTTTTGATTTTTGCCTTTCACTCAAACCTTGGAAAGG